>NW_006159942.1:653373-678997 GCF_000334495.1 Tupaia belangeri chinensis | reverse complement strand
ACTTTTCCCCTTTTTGTTTAGAGTTTAGGAGCCACCAGCCTTTTAACTCCTGCACCTTGTTTCAATCAGGGTAAAATACATTTGGCCTCTTGGGGGAGCTCTAGGTCTCCTGTCTCCTGTCTCTCTCTCTCTCTCTCTCTCTCTCTCACACACACACACACACACACACACACACACGGGAACACTCCAACCCAGAAAAAGAGTTGTACACCTGAGCATGCCGTGAAGAGCTTTCATTGCGCAGTCACTGTACAGTAGCTGTGATCTCCTTGCCCAGCATTTTCTTCCCTGAGGGGCGTCCTTCTAGCTACATGCATGATAAAACAGATGACCAAGAGATGATGGTAGCCGTGACCCATCCTCCCCTGAGAGGAGTTGAGATAGAACACCGTCCTGCATGCGTGAAGAGGACGCAGGCCAGCTGCCCTTTTCCTTCTCAGGTTTCTGTAGCACCTTCCCTGCCATCAGCTAGTACAATAGAAAAGTCAGAGGTTTGGGTTTGAGCCCAAGAGGAAAAGGGGGGAAAGGTCTTGTCTACAGGTAGCAAAAGAGGCTTCTGCATCCTCACCCAGTTCCCAGGGCACCTCAGTGGAATATGAGACTAAAGTCTCTGGAAACAAGTGTGAATTTATTGTCTTGTCCTTGACGCCTGTTTCCCACATGAACTTCAGGGAGAGGTAGTTGCAGCAACATTGTTCTCTAAATCCCTGGACAAACCCTACTTCATTCCCATTTAGACACAACTTATAAAGACAGTTGTCTAGGTATGTGTTTCCTAGTTCTGGTCACATTTTAGGCCTGCTTTCTTCCATTTACACCTTGAAATTGGATGTTTTTATGTTTTCTTTGGCTCACACTTGAGGAAATTCTCCTGGATTGTTTCTGAAGATAGTTCGCTGCATGCATTTACATGTTATATTTCACCAGCTGAGCTCCCAGAGGGTAACTGCTTTGAGAGATGGTATTCAAACCCATCTCTAGATTGGCACAGACACCAACTACTCAGAACAGAAGCCAGCTGTAAGCAACCAGTAGGAACGAGCTGGTGCACACTAGCACAGCTTCAGACTGGCTGATGTGCATCTGTGTAAGAATCTATGATTCTATTCTAGAATCCATTTCTTTCTTCATTTTCAAAATTACTAGCAGGAAAGAGGCAGAGAGAGAGGGAAGGAAAAGGAAAAAGCACTTCCCAATGGGGCATGGTCGCATTGCAATTCTTTTCCTTCTGGTTGCCCATCCCATCAGGATTTGGGAAATGCATGCATACACACCTGGTGTATTTTCCAAACCACTGGGGTGGGATTTGAACCATGGTTGTCCATGTGGGATCTGGTTCCCAATACAAGCACTTAACCACTGCTCTATAGGGCTGACCCTCTAGAATCTATTAGGTCTTCAGAAAAGTCATGACACGTTTTCCTGTGTGTGTGGTGTTTTTTTTTTTTTTTTTTTATTTAAAAGTGTGTAGTGACTTCTCTGACAGTCTAATATTTCTACTCTGTACTTGGTCCACTCGTGAAATGTGTCTTCATGTAACACTGAGGAAGGGCTGTCTGAGTTAGTTTCTAGTGCAGTAAAAGCCATAGTGCATGCTGTAGAGGAAAGAAACAAGCAAACAAACAAAATAAAAAACCAATACTGGTGCTAACTATACGCACTACCTATTTCTGTGCAGTGTGAAAGGAACTATTCTCTGGTGGAAATTGATATCTCTATCTGAAAGGCAGGATGTGGCCTCTACAAACCTGCTCTTACGAAAAGACAGCTCCTACAAAGACTGCATCAAGCCTTCATCTCACAAAGAACTCCTGCTGGCACCATCCAAATTATTAACTCTAGAAACCCCCAAAATAGATTTCCTAAACCAGCTGACTCTGAACTTCTGCTATAGTCACATAGACTATCACGAGCCCAAGTATATGTTTCATTAAACGGTGTTGAGTCTACGGAAGCATTAACTACTGAATGGTACCTAAGAATCTAACAGAGGATTATTTTCTGCATGTATTAGTCACTGCCACCTCCTGACAAAATGTGACACTCTAGTTAAGGCTCTATTAGATATGCTAAATATCAGAAAGAAAAAGAGAACCATGAGATGGGGGTTGCTACAAGGAATGAGTGAGAGCAAAGGAACAACATTGGAAGAGAGGCCTTTGGCTCATTATAATACCCAGACAGGCTCAGTTTCCCATTGAAAAGCACAAAATACTAACATTAGAATAATAGTAACATAACCTACGACTATAGTTACAGCATTTAGAGGAGTGTTCTTCCATTTTCTTTAAAGTGCTTTTATTTATTTGGGAAGAGAGAAAGGGGAGGGCATCCCTGACATGGTCTCATCATGCCATCATCTAACCCCACCCTCCAGCCAACCAGAATCAGAGGCTCACCCACAGGCACACCTGGCATGTTCGGATGGACCCAGGATCTAAACCCCAGGCCTTCTCGTATGGCTCTGTCATTGCACAGTGGCACGATGA
The DNA here is from genome assembly GCF_000334495.1 of Tupaia belangeri chinensis. Classification (NCBI taxonomy): domain Eukaryota; kingdom Metazoa; phylum Chordata; class Mammalia; order Scandentia; family Tupaiidae; genus Tupaia; species Tupaia belangeri. The sequence continues at coordinate 676,508 of NW_006159942.1, read as the reverse complement.
CATACAAGGTTGGTCCCAGAGGAGCTTTCTGACAGATATGTAAAACCTACTTTACACAAGTTGACTTTATGGTGACTTTTATTGGGACAGTTCAGTTGCATAAAGCATGGAATAACCACTATGGAACAAAATTTTCCATTTGCATTTCTACAGAACCTGATATAGAGCATGAAGAACCTTTCCTCCTCTCCATTTCTCTTTCCAGTATTTATTTTTGGTTCATATCTGTATGCTCAAGAGCAACTTTGCACAGAATGTCAGAAATTGCAACTCCAGTCCATTGCAGACCCCCAAAGTCAGTACTATTGACAGTGTATTTACAGAGCACTACCGTATTTCTTATCGGTTCATGGCAAGACTCACTGAGATTGAGATTTGCATCTAGAATTTTCTTCCAGAAATTTGTCATAGGAATTTTAAATCTCTTAAAATCATGTTTAGAAAGGGGGTTGGGGTTCCATGTTGTGTATTCATCTGTGAGGAACTGGGAATTTAAAAGAACTAACTAGTTTTTAACCCCAAAGAGTTTGAAAAGCACTGTCTTCACTTGTGGTCTTTCTGTTTGCCAATGCCGTGTTCCAGATCCACAATTACGTGATGACTAATTCTGACGATTTGAATGCCCAGAGTGCAAAATCAGTACAAAGTCCGATGGAAATAATCCACTGCCTACTACTGATGTTTGCTTTTCTACCTTGAAAAACACAAGCACATATTAGTTCATTTCAATTTTTGCAATCAGATGAGATAGGAAAGATCTTATCTATATGTTATAGTGATTCAGCTGAGCTCAGAGACAGTGTACACTATCTAAGGTCCCACAGCTAAGCTGACAAGATGGAAAGGGTCAGATGAGAATTGAAGAGCTTATTTACTGGATGAGTGACCATGAAGAAATTGCTTAATCTCTTTGAGGTGTACTTCCTTATCAAAAGCTAGCAGATAATACTTATCTTACAGGAAGATGAAAGGAATACATGAAAAAAAAAACATGGTAACCACTCAAAATAAACATCGCAACCACTCAAAAAGAATTTTTTATCTTTGTGAAGGATCTGGTGCACTGGAACTACAGTTAAAACAATGGTATCTTGGGCCAGCAGATGGCGAAGTGGTTAAGACGCTGGATTCCCACATGACTGACCAAGGTTGGAGTCCCAGACTCAGTGGCTTGTAAAATCACTGTGGGTGCATGTGTGTGCAGGCCCAAAATCCCAAATGAAGGATGGGGAGGAGAAGGGGCTGCAACATAGCCATCCCTCTTGGGATCTGGAGTGGGGAGGAAGGTAATTTTTCACTTTCCCTCTCTTGGTCTCTCTCTAGTGAGTCCACATGTCCTATAGCAAAAACCTAAACAAAACAAAGCAACGACAAAAGAAATTTTTCCCCAGGACCTGACACACATACAAAAAGAAAAAAGTCAATAAATACTAGTAGAATAAGTGACTAAGTGAATGAGAATATGTTTTTCTTCTGCACCTTCCTAATGCATGCAGAGGTTAACCAAAAGGAATATAATCTTGCCAATTATATTCCCTATTACTATATTATTAAGGATTTCCTGGGTTGTGTTCAACTATACATAAAATTTTTGACACTCACCTTTAAGATTTTCAAGCTCATTTTAATTGAATAACACTTTTTTTCTATAAAAAGTTTCGAGATCTACTGTTTAAAACAAAGACAAGAAAATTATGGGTGACAGAAACAGTAGGATCTAGTTCTTGAGTTAGCCTGGACCTACAATAGCCCTTGGGACACTTCCTCAGATCCCCGAGACCCCATTGAGCACAGTCTGAAAAACATTATTTTTTTCTGTTAATGGAACGTATGAATACTTGGCAATAGAAATAGGCTTGACCAAAGTCACCTGAAATGACATGAATTTAGTAAGTTTGAAAAACATAAAGGCGGGAACCAGCAGTTAGTGTAATGGCTATGTCGCTGGACTCCCACGTAGTCGACCGCGGTTTGTGTCCTGGACCCGGTGGCTTAAAACTCACGCCGGGCGCGTGTGCGTGCGTGCCCAAGATCCCGAGAGGAGAATGGAGGAGAAGGGATTGCGGTGTGACCATCCCCCCTGGGGGGTGATTTCTTGCTTTCTGTCTCTATGTCTCTCTCTGTCTGTCTGGGGAGCGCACGCGCCCTATAGCGAAAACCTCTCCCCCCCCAAAAAAAAAATTAAAAAATAAAAAATAAAAAACAGAAAGAAAAAAAAACCATAAAGGCGAGCATCCAGACTTTCAGGATCATACCTACCTTTCTCAGAAGTGATAACTAAGAATCAATGATTTTCATTTACCTTTTAAAAAGTCTGTCTGTAACAAGGGACCCATAATCTTGTTTTGCTTAATCTAATCACACTTCTCGCACATTTTGATAGTAATGCAGAATTTCCTGTGCACTGTGGTTTTAATTGTTTGGTTGATGCTGTGATTATCCAGAGCCAACTTTTCTCAAGCCCAATGACAGGGAAACACAAAAAAATCTATGAAAAATGAACCTTCTGATAATCTATCGATCCTGCCTTATGAAAGTTAGGTAGCTGAAAACACTGTTCTGACTAGCTGGAAAAAATATTATGGGGCTTCATTAGCAGACGTACTCAAAATATGGAGCTGCCCAGGTCAGCACTGAGGAAATTTGCTGGGATGCGACTGTTAGTGCTGCATGGGAAGCTTGGGCAAATAGAACCTTAAAAAGGCAAAGCCCCAGAGGTCCATCCACAGTTCAAAGTAGTTATACATGCCCCTCAGGAAAACTGTTTTTGTTTTGGTTAAGAGTTTTTGCCATAGGGTACATGTGCTTGAAGGAAAGAGAGAGAGACAGACAGAGAGAGAGAAAGGGAAAGTAAGAAATTGCTGGGAGGATGGCAATGCCGCAATCCCTTCTCCTCCATTCACCCCTAGGGATTTTGAGCATGTGCACACACATGCTCAGAGTGATTTTCACACCCCTGGGTCCGGGACTCAGACCTGGGAGTCCAGTGCCTTAACCACTATGCCAGCTTCTGTCCCCTCCCTGCCCCAGGAAAGCTGTTAATATGAGGAGCTTATTTTTAGCTTTGTTGAATTCATGGAGAAAGTTGGACATGCGAGCCATTCATGAAAATGCGAAAAATTTCCAGTCTTTGTCCTGACCTTCCTAGTCCAGTTCCCTCATCTGTATGGCTGACAGACCTTCTCTGTACTGACAGCCTTAGTATGGTTTGAATTAGCAAATGCTACCCAGGGATATCGTCATTTTATTTGTCTTTCACTACAGATTCCTCTTCTTTTTCCTTTTATCTTTTTTTAACTATAGAAGTTCTTTTTTTTTTTTCTATGTCATTACTTTTATTTTTAATGTCTAGAGCTTGTAAGACAAGGACTAGATAGGCTTCCTTCCAGACACAAAAGTTTTATAAATTCTCAATTGGCTGGTGAGGCCAAGGCCAATAGGAGTACTTCTTCTTGTCTAATACGGTTTCTGGAAAGACTTCATTCAAGTCCTCAGTGGTCATCTGATCAAATGGAATTATGGTCTTCATCTTCTTCAGCTGTTTCTGATATTCTTCCATCCTAGCTTTTGAGAGGGACACAAACTCATCACAACTTTTCACATCTTCCTTTTCTTCAGTGTCCAACTGGGCAGTGTATTTACCCTGTGGTACAGGAAACTTCAGGGCATTAAACTTCTTCTCAAAGTAGTCCACCAAGCCTGCCTTGGCCACGTTGGCCTTGTAGTACACCCAGTTGCCTCTCTATTTTTCTTTTATTATTTTAGCTTTTTTATTTCTTCAAATAATCTTTTCAAATTACATAGACTTGTACATTTTAGAACAAAGCCGTATTAAATGTCTTATGATATATGACAGATAATATAAGAATTCATGATTTCCAAAAAAAGGACAAAAAGGAACCAGCAGTTGGCATAATGGCTATGTCACCGGACTCCCATGTAGTCAACTGCAGTTCAAGTCCTGGACCCAGTGGCTTAAACTCACACCAGGTACGTGTGTGTGCATGCCCAAGATCCCAAGAGGAGAATAGAGGAGAAGGGATTATGACTTAACCATTCCCTCTGGGGGGTGATTTCTCATTTTCTGTCTCTCTGTCTCTCTCTGTCTTTCTGGTGAGTGCACACACCCTATAGCAAAAACATCCCCCCCCCAAAAAAAAAGAAAAAAGAATTCCCAATTGCCACATAATTTTCACCTAGAATAATAACAGGGTGATTAGCAAGATCTGTATCACCTTATAACCATGGATTATAAATTAAACGATATACTTTTACAATATCAGTTAGAAGTCAGACCTTGATATTTCATAACAACTTTGTAAGAATATGTTTGAACATCATCTCTGATGCTGGTAAGGGAATCTAACATTTGTGTCCTTAATTTAAATCTGTATTTCATTAAATCTCTGTTCTCTGGGCTGAGAATGAATTTCTTCTTTTCTTCTCCTTTTTCCTTTTTTTTCTTTTTTTTTTAAATTTTACTTTTAGGAGAAAATTAGGCCTATAAATGTTAAAGACTCTTATATTTTATATGACTAGACTCCAATTTTCCAGATTACTGACCCTTGATCTATTCATTAAATCAGGCCTTCAATAAAATGGAATTCTTTACATTGTTAAGATCTTCAATAGTCTTTAATAGCATTAAAATTTCTGTACCTACATAGAGAATCAAAAAAAAGATAAAAGTAGACATTTTTTTTTTTCCAGAGGGATTTTTGCTATAGGGCATGTGTGCTCACTGGAAAGACAGAGAGACAGACAGAAAATGAGAAATCATTCCCCAGAGGGATGGCTATGCCACAGTCCCTTCTCCTCCATTCCCCTCTTTGGATTTTTAGCATGCCTGTACACATGCCTGGCATGAATTTTAAGGCACATGATCCAGTACTCAAACCGTGGTTGACTATGTGCAAGTCCAGTGATGTAACCATTATGCCATCTGCTGGTCCCAAACTAGACATATTTTAAGGCTTAGAACCACCTTTAAAGATTTGGAGATTTCCAAACCAAGTCTACACTGTCCACAAATTTTATGTCACCCATGATATTAAATTTTAAGGGAAAAATTCTTTTTTTTTTTTTTGAGAGAGGTTTTTTCACTATAGGGCACGTGTGCTCGCCAGACAGACAGAGAGACATAGAGACAGAAAGTGAGAAATCACCCCCCGGGGGGATGGCCACACTGCAATCCCTTCTCCTCCATTCTCCTCTCGGGATCTTGGGCACACACGCACACACCCCTGGCATGAGTTTTAAGCCACCGGGTCTGGGACGCGAACCACAGTCAACTACGTGGGAGTCCAGCAATATAGCCATTACGCTAACTGCTGGTTCCCAGGGAAAAACTCTTTTAAATATTAGCTGCCTTTTGGGGCTATATTTCTTTCAACTAGACGACAAAAAAGTTGCATGTGGAGGTAAGAAACACTGCATGTAGACTTAGGAAATGCTTTAGCCCTAGTGTTGGGAATGCTAGCTAGAATCTTGAAATCTTTTGATTTTGATTACCTCCCTAGGAGAGATGACATGGGGTAAAAGAGAGAGAATGATGTAGGCTCATGATAAAATGTTCTTTCCTAAATGCATGGCCAGAAGATTAAGACTGAGAGGAAGTGATGAGTCGTTCAGTAAAACACCTTGCACAGTTGAAGTGTCCAATGGGCAACTGGCAGGCTAAGAGATAGAGAGCCAGTTGTGGCAGAGAGGAAATTATTGAAGATGGTGAAAGATTTGTTTTTACTCTCTATGCCAGGGTTAAATGATCTCAGAAGGGAAGATACATGCTGAAGTTTCCTCTATAAGAGTGAAGTAACTCATGTTGCAAATAATGCTATAAACGATTACCACTACAATTCGAAAATTGTGTACTTTTGATGAAAGTCTAGGATTGGTTTGGCATCAAAGTGCTTTGGGATTCCAGTCAGCCTGCATGCTTCCCACCTTTACAGATAAGAAGATGTATTTTGCCAAAACTAACTGATCCAGAACAATGATGGGTAATAAACCTCAAAATTATAATTTTATAATTATTTTCAAGGTCATTATGGAAATTATGATAGTTTTACCATATAAGCCAAGGTTCATTCTGAGACATTTCTGTTTATAATGCAAACATTGTAATTAAGAGTCTTCTCATAAAAAGACTCAATATTCTCCCTGTTGAAGGCTTTAAATGAATTCAAATATCAAAACTGTCTGTGTCTCGTTACTTTAATGATTTAGGGCCCTAGATTAATTAGGGTGAGATCAAGAAGACCACTGGCCTTTCTCAGTTCCATGTCACTGCCGGGATGAGTAAGAGCTACCTGGCCCTAAAATATTTCTAGTTTTTGCCTCTTTTTTTTTTTTTTTTTTTTTTTACAGATGCTAATTACTAGTCTCATAATCAATATCCATAAATCAAGCTGGAGGTTCTGCCTATGGGTTCATTCAGCAAATATTTACTGAGCAATCTGCTAGGCACCATGCCCAGCACTGAAGATTAGAAGATGAACAAAGAGAAGAGGAAAAACACACAAGAGCCAATTTATACCAGAAAGATCTTTTCATTCCAAACAGCCATAATATAGACATCATTACCCTTCAAAATAAAATCTATTATTTTAAAAGTAATAAAAATAAAATGTGATAATTACAACAAATGTGGAAAGGTAGAAAGAAGAAAATTAATATCCATAATAACACCCCCTGGAGATAATCACTATTGATTTGGGAATATTTTCTGTATGTGTGGATCAGAACGTTTGTGCTTAAAAACATCATGGATCATCTTGAGATAGATTTTTTGGCAGACTTCCTGATAGAGATTAGAAACTAAAGGCTTAAAGCTAAATTTACTGCTTACATGAGATTTTGTGATATTGAGTCTCTTCAATACTCTTAATCCTTCTCTACTTCATCTTGAACTGATAATTTAGTCTTATTTGAGTCTAAAAAGTATTATTTCCTCTGAGAGGCCTTCCCTAACAATTAGGTTCCCCATTCTACACTCCCAAAGCACTCCAATTTCCCTTATGTGTTTCAACTGTAATTATAACAAAATAATGAACTATTAGTAATGTCCATTTCTTCCATCATACTGTGGTAAGGCTTAAGCAGGGCCTTTCATATTGACTGTTAAATCCTTTCTCCCTTTCAAAATGTCAGGTATATAAAAATACACTTTAGCTTAGCTGAATGAATAAAAGTTTGTGGTATAAAGACCAAAGGTTCTACAAGAATCCTGACAGGACCAGAGGCTATGAAAATGAGCACAAAGCTACTACTCTAAACCCTGGTATGGTCTCAACCTGGTGGTGCAGTTGGTAGCAAACTGAACTAAAATGCTGGAAGCCACCTGGTCAACCACAGGTTCAGGAACCTCAGGTCTGCTTGAAAACATGACAGGTGCATATGTATCTGCCCAAGATCCTGAGGAGCTGGAGGACCAAGGAAATAGAATCTCAGTATAATGAGAGCCTATCTATTATAAGATAATTCTCTCTCTCTCCTTCCTGGTCTCTATTGCATGCATATGCGCTCTCTATTATGAATAAAATAAGTGTTAAACCTGTATGGTTTGGTTTGTATGTTGGTAGGGCAAAACAGTAAGAAACGAGCATGCCAGCATGGGGCCATAGAAATTTAGTGTGAAACCTTATGGAGAAGAGACTAAGGAATATTCCAGTGTACCTGACTGATGTAATATATTTCTGAAATTTCACTTTTTTGGGACATTTATCCACTTTCTTGTTGATACACGCTATAAATCTCAAGACATAGATGCACCCCAAAAATGACTTAAAAGTTTGTGTATAAAAATCATATTTAAAAATGCATGAAGATTTTCCAAGAAAAGCATCTGAAGATAACTCTACTGAAGTCATACTCTTGTATAATAAAGCAGATATTTTACCAAATGTACAGCAACATAAAGAACTTAGAAACATCCTGGAATCAAGATTTGTGGGAAGGGAATACTCTCTTATTCCAGGAGAATATTCTTTATATATGTATATATATATATATATATAAAGAAATTCATTAGAAGGAATAGTTTAGAGCAAAATTTTTTTTGAGAGGTTTTTGCTATAGGGCACGTGCACTTGCCAGAAAGACAGAGAGAGAGAGAGACAGAAAGTGAGAAATCACTCCCAGGGGGGATGGCCATGCCACAATCCCTTCTCCTCCATTCTCCTCTCGGAATCTTGGGCATGCACACACACGCACCTGGCGTGAATTTAAGCCACGGGGTCCAGGACTTGAACCATGGTCAACTACATGGGAGTCCAGCGAGATAGCAATTATTCTAACTGCTGGTCTCAGCAAATGTTTTCTTATGATAGCTTTTAGTTTGTGGTTTCTTTCCAAACAGATGAAATACACCAATTGAGTAGTCTAAAGCCAGCTCTTTATAAATTTCATACATTTTCAGTGAAGAGATGCAGTAGGAAGTCTGTTCTTTCTAACATTATTTGTGTAAGTATTCTTCAGACTTCATGGATTTAAATCATGTCACAGCTGGCACACCTTTGGGAATTACCTACCTCACCTCCATAACTGCAGTTGAGGAAAAGGGTTGGAGAGACTTGCTTATGCTGGTTGCTGACAACTAGAACCAGGCCTCTGGACTCCTTGCCCTTCTCATGTCCTTTCTCCAGGCCTCACAGTCTTCCGGAATGAGCTGTGTTTGTGTTTTGGGAACTGAGGATGAGGCAACGCCCAGAATTCAAGGTTGACCAACTACGTGTATGACTGTGGACCGCCATTAGGTCAAAGGGACCCAGTCTTCCACCTTCCCTAAAAAGCCAAAGGATATATAATGTTCGAGCCCCAAAGTGAAAAGACTTGAAATGCTGCCAACTATCTGTGAAAGAACTTGTGACATCTTGAAGAAACTCAAATCTGGACTCACTATCCTAAAAACGAAAACAAAGTATCAGGAAAGAAATTTGGAATATTAATTTGCTATTTAAATGAAATGAGTGGAAACAGCAGTTGGCGTAATGGCTATGTCGCTGGTCCCTCGTGTAGTCAACTGTGGTTCGAGTCCCGGACCTGGTGGCTTAAATATACCAGGTACATGTGTGTGCGTGCCCAAGATCCCAAGAGTAGAATGGAAGAGAAGGGATTGTGGCATGGCCATGCCCCCGGTGGGGGGGGTGATTTCTCACTTTCTGTTTCTCTGTCTCTCTCTCTATTTCTGGCAAACACACCCACCCTATGGCAAAAACCTCTCAAAAAAAAAAAAAAAAAAAACCAAGAAGTCAATTGGAAAAAGGGCAATTTTGTCACTTTGATGACATGATAGAACCCTGTAAATGGCGAAGCACTGAACCAGGTTCTTCTGTGCTGAGGGAATGTGGACAGCTGACAAACATCCCCTTGTGAAGCAAAAAGCTGAGACTGGGCTATGTGCCTGTCAAACTCACCCCAGGAGCTTCGCACATCTGGGCTCTGGCTTTACAATAAAGACCAAGGAACAATATACTCCTCACAGCTTTCTGGCCCCAGAGATTCTCAAACCTATTCCCAATCTGTCAGGGTGCTAATCTGTTTGGAACATTCAGTCTTTCTTTCCAGAATGTCTTCCCAGAGTAGCCCAACCCTTTCTTCAAACTGCCAACACAGCCTGACTGTGGTGCTCCTCTCAGCTGGAATTCTGCACACACATCTGCTGGCTGGTTTATTTCACTATTAATGAAGACGCTGTGTGACAAAAATCTGAACGTAATGTGCATATTGGTCAGTGATCTGCAGCACTTTGCCTGTGAATGCTGACCCTGGGATGTGGCTTCACAGCTGGTACCTACAAGAACAGCCAGCTTCTATGGGGCAAGGAGTGGTGATCTCTCTAAACCCTTTAAGAACTATGGCTATGTAACAGCTATTGAGGTACTGAGAATTACGAAGAGTAAAACAGAAAAACATTCTTTAGCGTTAAAGGATCCTAATTTGCATTATCTATTTTAAACTCTCATATGACTTTTAACCCATATTCAATGAGTCTGGGTTACCCTTATCTTTGAAGCCAGGTGCAGCCAAGGGTAATAATAGTTAAACCACATCACTCTGACTTAGGAAGCTTTCAAGAATTTTCTAGATTTTTACTGTAATTTACTTAAAACTTTCCAAAAATCCTCTTTAGACATTTTTTCTTTTCCCCAATTCTCATATTGCCAGGATTACCTTCCTGCACATTTTGGTGAATGAAATCCTCCATCTAACTATATACTTATATTTTGAAGAGGAAATTGAAGGTGCAAAAAGAATCCATGTAAATTATTTGTATTGTTTAGCTCAATGACAAATTCTAAGCTCCATGGATACAGGGATAAGTAGTCCTTAAAATTAGGGCTGGCCCCATAGTACATTGGTCAAGTGCTAGCTGGAGGGAGCTGGATCCCACATGGATGACTATGGTTCGAATCCTGGTTGTAGTGACTTGGGAAACATGTGCGCATGTGCCCAGGATTTTGATGTGATGGAGGAATGAAGGAGGATTATAGCATGACTTGGCCCCACTGGGGGTGTTCTCTCTCTCTCTTTCACACACACACACACACACACACACACACACACACGGAATTAAAAGAGAGAAAGAGATGGGACTAGTAGATGGCATAACGGTTATGTAGCTGGACTCTCATGTAGTCAACTGCAGTTCAAGTCCTGGACCCGATGGCTTAAAATTCATGCCAGGCGCATGTGCGCATGCCCAAGATCCCAAGAGGGGAATGGACGAGAATGGATTGCAGAGTGATCATCCTCCTCTCACTCCCAGGGGATGATTTCTTGCTTTCTGTCTCTCCTGTGAGTGCATGCACCCTATAGCAAAAATCTCTCGAAAGGAAGAAAGAAAGAAAGAAAGAAAGAAAGAAAGAGAAAGAAAGAAAGAAAGAAAGAAAGAAAGAAAGAAAGAGAAAGAAAGAAAGAAAGAAAGAAAGAAAGAAAGAAAGAGAAAGAAAGAAAGAAAGAAAGAAAGAAAGAAAGAAAGAGAAAGAAAGAAAGAAAGAAAGAAAGAAAGAAAGAAAGAAAGAAAGAAAGAAAAAGAGAAAGAGAGAGGAAAGAATGAAAAAAGAGAAAGATAAGACACGATTCCTGTCTTATCACATAACTGTCTCCATTTTATAGAAAAGAATCTACACTGAGATTGAGGGAAGTTATAGAGATAGTAGTGGTGACATCTGAACTGGAACCACATTGTCTAACTTCTGGATCATTACTCTCTAGTTGTGTATCCAAGAATTTGTTTTTCACAGATTGAAAAATGTGAACTATTTGGGAATAAAAAAACATACACGCAAAATTTATACCTAATTAAAATTCTTGAACTGGCATAAAAATAATAGTTATAGCTAACTGGAATTTGAAATGGCTTTCTATATGACTTCTTTATTTGGTTAAGCCTCTATCGCAGTGTCTCTACAGAGCAATAGAATGTAAAGCAAAAGTGAAAATGTTCTGTTTTTCCCAGTACAGTAGTCATTAGCCACATGCAACTATTGAGCCCTTGAAATGCAGCTGGTACAACTGAGGAACTGAATTATTTTATTTTATTTTATTTTAATGAATTTAAATCTAAGTATACACATGCAGCTAGCAGCTGCCATACTGGACAGCATGAATCTTTAGGATGCAGATCATGAGAACATTGGGGATGACAAGGGATTACCTTTTACCCTTAACAGATAAAACAGATGATCTTTTCCTTAACAGATAAAAGGGATATTAAATAGATATTTAGCAGATTTTTACCTGTTTTAATATTTTGTGGGCATTCACGTAAAACTGTAGTAGAAACAGAAACAGTTAGACAAAGGTATTAACAGGCACCGCTTCGAAGGATGTAGCCTTTCACAAAAATAAGAGACAATGCCCCCTCACTTCACATGCTGGTCACCGATGGAAAAGGGATTGCTTATTCACAGACAGAGAAAAGCAGTTATAGTTGCAGCAGGAGAGAAAATAAGCTTGTGCTTACAGATAGCTGTTTCTAAAAAAAAAAAAAAAAATGGCATGGCTATTTTTGTCCATGCAAGCCCTGACATGTTACTGAGTAATAAAAGCTCTGTGGTCTATAATGAACTGGTTGAATGAGAGAGGAAGAGAAATATTATTCTCTCCTCTTAATAAGAGGCAAGCAAACCTGAAACCTTAAGTTGTTGTCTATGCACATTGAAAAAAAAAAAGAAAAGAAAAGATTTCAGCTCTTAAATATTCAGGAGTTGGCTCAGCAGATGGCAAACATTCTTTTTGTATCACTAATTTCGATAACCTTCTGACTTACATGTTGTAGTATCTAAGGACTTTTTTTAAAAAAATAAAAGCACACCTGCTTTTTCTTATTCATTTTGCATTTCCACACTCTAAAGATAACCAAGCTGCTCAGTGTGACAAAGTTTCATCAGTGGTTCTGCTCCTAAGACAAGGAGGTGGGGAAATTTGGTGGCCAGGGGCCAGAAGACTAAATAAAAAAGAGAAGTGTAAATGGAGTCCCTGACTCTAACTCTGTTCCACCAGCCCATGTGGGCATCATCAGAGGGTAAACCGAAGCCAAGACTCATGGAGCAATCAGGTCACCATAATTTTCTCCTCTTACTTATGCATGGAATTATTCTAGACAGACAAGACACCATCCTTAGTGATAAAAAGGTAATGGGATATAAGTTTTCAACTTGTTTTACTATGGAACTGTCACTACCTTTTCCCTTGGTTCTCTACAATGGGAGGGGTGATTCAACCCGTTCTAGGAGGAAGAAGTCTTTCTCAGCCCTCCCTCAATTTTCTCCACTGCTCACCCCAGGATGGGAAGAGTAAACATTTCTCTTTCCCTCCCAGGAAGTGGCTGATGATTGAACTTCCCTACCCTGAAAAGACAAGCTAATGACTTAATCCCTGAATTTCACAGCTATTGAAGACTATTGCAAGAAAGAAAGTAAATACCACAGGGCTCTGGGCTTGATAGATAGTTTGTAATGCTGGTGTTCGGAAAAGTATTAAAAATTGGAGTTGGTGAGCAAGAGAAATGGGGAGCTACTAGATGGAGGAAATTGTCTGGGAAAAGAGAATGGGGTAGGAGGGATGGGGGGCACTGAACAGGAAACATAGGGTGAGTAATCAGAAAACAATCTTGAATATGAGGAGAGTAACAGCCCTCTCTATTTTCCACTCAATGCTGACATAAGTGAGAAACATCCCCAAATCTTTGCTTGAAACATCAGGTGGGATTTTTCTTCACCTCACTAAATCAACTGCCCAATGGACACACCCAACAACCATTCTTGTCACAGAATGTTGTCTATTTGCAGTTGCTTTCTAGGGCCATCTTGCCACTATACCCTAGCACACCTTAAGCCCCAGGGACTTTGTGATAGGTCCTGGGGACAAGTCTCTCCACCTGCACTCTGGAAGATGGAGGGAAGAGAGTTTATGTTCAAGCTGGGACAGTGACCTCTAGGTGAAAGCTCTGTAATGTAAATGTAGTCAACCACTAATTGTCTTTCCAATATCGGTTCCCATTTTCATGTTCTTCAAACAAATTCCAAATATTTTTTTAGGCATCTACCATCCCTGTTGCTTGCTTGCTTTGTTTTAATTTGTTCAGGATTTTCTATTAATTTATTTTTTGAAAGAGAGAGAGAGAGACACCCTTGTCAAAGTCTCATCATGGTGTCATCCCCTTTCCCCAGCCCTCCAGCCAGCCAGAATTGTGGGAATGCTTTCATATTAGCTCAGGATCCAAACCCACAGTCAGCCATATGACTTCCAGCATTTCAGTTAAGTTTGCCACCACCTGTGCCACCAAGACTGGGTTGTGCCATTCCTTTCTTCTTGATTTGTGTTACTTAGGGGAAGCAGACCCTATCTCCAGTTTGGAGGTGGTTCTTGCTGATTCAAGCATGGTGATTCCATCCCCATCATTCAGGATCCAGACTTAAGTCAATTAACCCATCGTGTTTCCCTTTGGATAATGAACTGGGGCCTATGACCTACCTGGAGTGTTGGTTCAGTTAGACAGAAGGAAAAAAAGTTTTATTTCAAGGTTGGAAGAGATAATATTGTCCTTTTCTGTTGAACATGAACTTAAAAAAAATATATCACATTGATTCTTAATGGCAACCATTCTTTTAACACAAGGAAAACCAATCTTAAGTTGATTGAAAAGTTGTGACACAGGGTATGATGAAAAATCCCTTTATATTTGAATACATTGTTGAGCCATGAAATCAGCCATTTTTGAAGCTCACCCTACATACGAATTTATCCATGTCCCTATTGTTTAAATCAATTTACTTGGAGTTGTCTATTATTTGTTGCAGAAAACTGATTTAAAATCTTTAACAGAGGTACCTAGGAAGCTGGTAAGGAAACTTTTTTAGTCTACTATTATGTACTAAGAGAAATATCTGAGAATGAATGCTTTCTAAAAAATAAAGTTTTATTTGACTCACATTTCAAAGGATGGAACCTTTAAAGGTGTAAGACTGGCATAAAACTGACTACATTACAACACAGCCAACAGAAGCAGAGAAAATGGTAGCTGTTACAGAGATAGAGATACCTGGGGGCAGCCATCTTCCTTTTATAATAACCTGCTCTACCAAGAACTAACCCCTTATGAAAGTTAGAATTCACTTTGTCTCCCCTGACACAGCATTAGCCCATTCAGGAGGCTAATGCCTCCGTAGCCAATCACTGCCCACTAGACATCGCTTCTTAAAGGTCTCCTTACTCCCAACACCATTACACCGGGAAATAAAGTCTGAAACAGGAATTTCTAGGAGACAAGCTGTTGTCCACATCATAGCAAAAATACAGATCTCTAGTAAAATAGGCCTTAGGACTTTCAATGATTGGTTGTAAAGGGAAACCTTTTAGTGTAGAAGAGGCAGGTAGCTAATTAAGCAGCCTCAATTCTACTTTCAAGGATCTCACTTTTCTACATTGGATTCTCTGAAGTCAGACACAGTAGCCCACTGCTCTTGGCCCCAGAGGTATGTAAACTCCCCTTTAATGTCTGAGCTAGATATAGTCAAGTCGTAACTTGCAACAAGACTTTGTTATATGCTAAGGGAGAACAACAGGAACATGAGCAAAGACTATACCAACAAAATTCATCCGACCTTCAGAAAAAAATATATATATATCATTATTCCACTGCTAGCTGGTACCTGGGTTTACAGAGCTTGTCTTATTTCTTATTCTAGTATATAAGGGATTTACCAAAGATTGACTCAGCTTGACATGTGATCCTGCTCCAGTTTCTAACTTCCTCCAAATTGACCTCCACATGGACAGCACCATCTTAACAGTCTCCCTTTCTGGAGTTCCCTCCCAGGCCTTTGATACACTTTAGTGTGAGTGTTCCATTCAAGTTCTGGTCAAGAGAGTCCATCTATGGCTGTGTTTCTCAAAGTCTGACCCAAGAATTCTTCATGTTAAGATCACCAGGGATTATCACTTAAACCCTGGGTTCCATTCTAAGGGACTATGACTCATGAAGTCCTGAGTGGCACCCAGGTATTTATGTTTTAGCCAGTTCTCCAGGTAATTGAGATGGAGATAAAAACAGAAAACATTGTTCTGAGAACAGATTTAACTTTGATGTAGCGTGTATGGTATACTACAAGGAAATAAATATTATACAAATGCGACTCCTCAAATGTGTATATGTAGTAGCTGTTTTAGACTTTCAAATCTGCCTGGTAAATACAATTCTACAAGACATGTTCTATACCTCTTTTTCTTTCATAACCATTCCAAACACATGCTTTTTTGTACCCAGAAAAATAGGTACATGAGAGAATTTTGTCTTCTTCTGACTTCAAAGAATCATAGTTAAAATTAATATATACATTTCTTTGTAGAATGAGATTTTATAAGAAGCAACATAAAGAAAGAGATCTTGGAAGCTGAACATAACTTTCAACAGAAATAATTTTGTTTTTATTTTTAAAAAAATTCTAAAAATTGCCAAATGCATGGTAGTAGGATGCTCACACATTAGAACTCAAGGATGACTGGGAACCAGCAGATGGCCTAATAGTTACATTGTGGGACTCCCACACAGTTGACCACAGTTGAAGTCCCAGACCCAGGGGCTTAAAACACATCAGGCATGTGTTGGGGCATGCCCAAAATCCCAAGAGGAGAATGGAGGAGAATGGATTGTGCGTGGCCATCCCCCCCTGGGGCAAGGGGGTTGATTTCTTGCTTGCTCTCTCTCTCTCTCTCTCTCCCTCTCTCTCTCTGTTTTACTGCAAACATATGTGCCTTATAGCAGGGAAAAAAGAAAAAAGAAAAAACTCAAGAATGACTGAAAATAAACAAGAGAAGCAGTTTAAGTGACCAGTCCACATGCCAAGTTCACTCCTACTCATAACAAAATAAGAATGGCCCTCCTGATGCAAAATGTCTCTTTATTCAACTAGCCATGCATTCATCAACTCACTGTCTTCTGTTTCCAGATCACATTTCATTAATTTATTGTGTTTAGAGTTGTCGTAACCATAAATCATTACATGGAAGGAGTATGAAGTACTTTACTTGAATGTATGCTGTCTTTACTTAGAATGACTCTGATGGATATTAGGTAAGTTTTAGCTGGTGGGAAGTTGTCTGAAACTGGATTCGCCCAGAGCAGCCGCTGAGACAGAGATTTAAGTGATAGCAATTTATCTGCCATCAGATCAAGGAATTGTGGGTAGACAAATGGGGAAGTGGAATAGAAAGGGAAAAAAAGAAAGAAAAGCAATACCGGGTGTGATAATGAGCAATTTACTGCTGTGGCAACCGGGACTTAGCCCCCAGGGGAATTCTGGGACATCATGCATGATGTCATCAGAGTTTTCATAACCAAGGGATAAGGAGCTGGAGAATTTATCCCAGTTCTTTTTCCTTCTTGATTGGGAGATGCTCCATAAACATTTTCTCCCCCAAGCTCTTTCAGTGTTCCCTTTGTGTGATGATGAGCAGCTTCCGGGTCTCAGGAGCTTAAAGGAGAAAGCCGTCAGCAGATGAGGGACTGTTAAGTACTGAGATGAGATGGGTTAGGCCTCAACAGTGTCTGCTGCAAGTCCACCTTTGGCATCACTTAGATCCCTCTGGCCTCTGTTAAATTGACCCCATACTATAGCTGACTCTTTAGAGTTATTGGTCAGAATTTCAAAAGAGAAAATACAGAAGACCCTAGGAAAGTTAATGGGGCAAGATACATTCTCAGCAGCTGTAGCTGGTCCCAAAGTCAGAACTGGTCATTATCATACCTCCTCTCTACCACCTGTTTAGCAATCCTAGCTAGTCTAGGTCTCTTGCTTTGAATATAACCTAAACCTTCATCCCTGAAGGATCCGAGCCCCTGACTACCATGGTCTTGTAAAACTAAAACTACTTGTATTGCCTGGTCATGATGGTCACTCTGTATGAAAGAAATTGAAAAGGGTCCCAATGGGACCAGCCAGTTGTGTGGTAGTTAAGGTGGCTGGATCCCACATGGCCAACTGTGCGGTTTAAGTCCTAGATCCAGCAGGTTGAAAACATATTGGGTGTGTGTGTAAGTGTGCCAAAAATCTAAGGGGGAGAATGGAAGAGAAGGGATTGCAGCATGACTATCCCCCAGTGGGTGATTTCTTACTTCTCCTCTCTCTGTATTCGTTCCACTGAGTGCACTCACCGTAGAGGAAAAAAAAATTCAATAAAAATTACTCAGAAATTGATTTATTTTAGTCTAACAAATAATTAAAGCTTCCAGTTCTAGGTGTTTCATTGTTTTTGTGAAAAATCAACTTCAAACATTCATAGAATATATATGTGCTATGGCTTGGATAATACTTTTCCCCAGAGTCATGGTTTGAAAGTTGGTCCTCAGTGTAATGATGTTGTGTAGCGCTAAGACCTTTGAGAGATGAGGCCTCGTGGGCAGTGATTGGATCACAGAGGCATTATGCTCATAAATGGACTTAAAAAAAAAAAAAAGTCACCAGAAAAGTTCCTGAGTTTAAGACATCTTCCCTGCTGCATTATGTATCAATGAGACAGGTGAAAAACAAGGGCCCTCCTGGAGTCAGAAAGTGTCTTCTCAGCTCTCTTTCTGCAGGATGTAGCCAACTTGAAATCATGTATCTGACCACAAGCATAAAACAGGAACTGGCCAGAACCTCTTGCAGTCGGATGAAAGACTAAAATTGATATGAAAATGAACTATGCCTCGTTTCCATGCTGAAAATCATGCCCAGGTTGTAGATTGAAGATGCTAATGTTACATGAGATATAAGTAGATCCATGAACAGCTACCATGCCTGCTCTGAGTAAAGCCCTCCTATACATGCCTTGACCTGACAACTTCCTACCCCTAACCCTAATAAAACCCCGTTACTGCCAGCTTTTACGACAGTTGGGACTCTCTCTCTCCTGCCAGCTCCCTTTTGCTCAAGCATGTAGTCGACCATGATTCGAGTTCTGGACCCAGTAGCTTAAACTCACGCCGGGCGCATGTGCGTGTGTACCCAAGATCCCGAGAGAATTGAGGAGAAGGGATTGCACCATGGCCTATTCCCCCCAGGGGGTGATTTCTCGCTTTCTCTCTGTCTGTCTCTGTCTTCCTGGCGAGCGCATATGCCCTATTATTTATATATATATAAATATATATATAAATTTATAATATATATATAAATTTATTTATATATAAAATATATATATATATGTAGGTGTGTGTGTGTGTATATAATTTATATATATATATATATGAGGATATCAGATATATGTGTGTTGAAGGATTGAGGACAATGGGAGGAGGAAACCAAAAAGGAAAGGCAGGGTGGGGGATAATGGGCACACAAAAAACAGGCTTTTTTTTTTTTTTTTTTAAGCTCAAGGTGCGTGTGTTCAGAGAGAGAATAAGAGGGAAAGTGAGAAATCACCACCTAGAGAAGATGGCCACGCTGCAGTCCCTTCTCCTCAATTCTCTCGGGATCTTGGGCATGCACATGCATGCACCAGGTGTGATTTTCAAGCCTCCAGGTCCAAGACTCAAACCGCAGTCATCCATGTGGGAGTCCAGTAACATACCTGTTATGCCATCTGCTGTCCCCAAAACAGGCTTTGTGTAAAAAGTTAATGTATTTGAGTATTTACTATGCCTTTACTCACGGTGTTAATCAACTGTCTATATGATCTGACCTTACACCTACAATAATATCGAATGCTACTTAGTATTTGTTTACAAATGATGAAACTGAGATTTAGAGAAGTGAGTTCTGCAGTTGGTAAGGACAGAGCTAGCATTCTCCCTTAATCAGACTCTAGATCCTAAGCTGGGAAGAGCTGTATGAAATAAGCAGTTACCCACCTCTCAGGCCTCGTGTACTTGTGGTGCTT
The DNA here is from genome assembly GCF_000334495.1 of Tupaia belangeri chinensis. Taxonomy (NCBI): domain Eukaryota; kingdom Metazoa; phylum Chordata; class Mammalia; order Scandentia; family Tupaiidae; genus Tupaia; species Tupaia belangeri. The sequence continues at coordinate 657,149 of NW_006159942.1, read as the reverse complement.
GCTCTGTGGCATATTCACAGATCCCTCCTAAGCGGGGTGACAAGTGAAGCACTGCTCAGTCTAGGTTAACAGCTCCTGGCACCTAGACAAAGGTGGGCACAGGACCCTCACAGGGCCTCAGGGTCAGCTTCTGCTGTGGGCCCTGGAAGGGCAGGCTCCCTCACAGGTTCCCGGAGCTCACATGCCTACCTTCTGCTGATCCACAGCACCAAGCAGACAGGGTAGTCCTCGACATGGGCTTTGGGGATGAGGGCAGGGAGCGAGGCAGTTCTGCAGCTCCCTAATCACTTCACACAGTGGGTGCTTAGGGCCAAGCTAGCTGTAACACAAGGACGGCTCGGTTTCTGGGGTCTGTAAGGAAGGGCCAGCCTTCTACGTGAAAGCGCAAAGCTCCAGGTGGCCTCTCTCGGGACTGATGTTCGTTCAACATAGGCCATTTTTCTGGCTTCCAGGATTCTTGGTTACAATTTATATTGACTCAGCTGCAGGCATTCGGCTGCCACAGCTATGCTGTCATCTGAAGATTGCTAATTCCTTATATAAATGTAAGGATATATAAGCTTTGGTCTGGGCCTGTCTGGAAAGTAAGTGAGCAAGTGTCCCTTCTCCGAAATTAACACAGGAGTCATTAACCCACAGATAAGGAGTCTACTACGAAATGTAAATTCCTTGTACTACTAAGACTTTAGTTGTGCCCCTCGGGTTGTTCTCTCACATGCACCCCTTCTGCAAACTCATACCCTCTCCACCCTGCCCCAGATATCTTTGTGCAAATGTGAGATGCAGCCCGGGAACACCTCCAGTTTTTGACGCGGAAATTAAAATCCAGGACTCAGAGGCAAGAAGACCTTGGTCAGAGAGCTTTGCAGTAGAGTATAGCTGCCAGGGTCAGGTGCTGCGGCTCCCATTCGGCTTGGCTACCCACGCGCACTAGGAAATGGGAACTGTCGAGTCCATGAAGATGCTCAAAAATTAAATACAGCACTGCCCCCTTATCTGTAGTTCTGCTTTCAGATTTCGGTTACCTATGGTCAACCTTGATCAGAAAATAGCTGCGTAGAGTCCAATAAGATATTTGGCGACACGGAGGGCTATTCACATAACTTTTATTACAGCATTAGTTATGGTTGTTCTACTTTATTATCAGCTATTGTTGTTAATCTCCTACTGTGACTTATTTATATATGAGACGTATCATAGGTATGTATGTGTAAGAAGAGACACAGAAGAGAGGGAGAGTTTGGTGCTATCCAAGGTTTCAGGCATGCATTGGAGCTCTTGGAAGATATCTCCCATGGATAAGCGGGGAATTACTATACTCTGCTTTTCTGGATTTCCTATAGATCTTGTATCCACTTCCTGTGGCTGCCATAAGAGATTGTCACAAATTTGGTGCTGAAGAGCAAAAGAAATTTACCTTCTCACTGTCCTAGAGGGTAGGAGTCTGAAATTAAAGTGTCAGCAGTGTTAGTTTCCTCTGAGGTTTCAGAGGGAATATCAGTTTCAAGAATCTTTTTTAGTTTCTGGTGGCTGCCGGAGACTGCTGCTGTTCCTTGACTTGTAGATAGAGCTCCAGCCTCTGCCTCCATCTTCACATCACCTCCTTGTGCATGCGTGCATGTGTGCATGTGTGTATCCCTTCTGTGTCTCTTAAAAGGTCACTTAGTATTGCATTTGGGACCCATCTGGATATTTCGAGATGAGCTTGTTGTAAAATTATTAGCCTAACACATCTGCAAAGACCATTTTTCCAAACAAGGTCACATTCACAGGTTCCAGGAATTAGACATTAACATATTTTGGGGGGGACACCATCACCCTCTACAGATCCCCCTATGTCCTATTCCTTTGGAATGAATTATTTTGGACTTGCTACATGCTAGGTATGAGTAGATCATCAGAGTCCATCATTTGGTAACAAAATGTTTATCGAGTTTCTACCACAAGGCAGGAATCTAGCTAGGAGTTAAAGTTAAACAAGTGAGATATGAGGGAGTGCTCAGAAAGCTTTTGGAAAATACATAACATAAAAACACCACACACAGGGCTGGCAGGTGGCATAGTGATTAAGGGTCCTGGATTCACACATGGCCTACTGAAGTTCAAGTTCCAGACCTGATGGCTTGCTTTCTCATTCTCACCCACTCTGTCCCTCTCTAGTCATAATTAAAAATAAAACAAATAAATAAATAAAGTTAAATTTTAAAATAATTCTTTGTATAAAAAAAGAAAAAAATACACTACACATGAATTTCAATTCTTTTGCACACACACACACACGAAAGTTTGCCTTTTAATTCCACTTTTCCATGAATTTTTTGGAGCCCTCTCATATACCACCACCCACCTAACTGTATCTAAGAACAAACTCACAAGTGACTAATCAGACATGGAGCAAAGCACAAGCACAGAACAGACATTATGCCGTCACCCTGTCAGAGAGGCAGTTGGCTTGTATGAGTAATTTTAACAACAACAAAAATGTCTCCCCGCAGATCCCACTTCCAGTTAAAAGAAATGCCATCATTTCCTTTACCTTCATTGTGAACCCACCCTAAGAGAGTCGACAGTACAGGAAGTTGACAGAGTGAAGATATGCCAAATCTGACCCTTTGCAAAGATTTCACGTGGCAGATAGCAGAACTTTGGCTGGTTCATCTTTCTGATTTTCTGTGGCCACACACTCTTAAGGTGGAACTCAAAAACACATTTCCCTTTATCAAGTAATGAACACTCCTAAACCATTTCCAAAAGGAAGAATTGAAACTTGGGACTAGTAAGCTTGGAATGTATGGACCAAGAGCAAAAATTTGCTGCTTTAAATTCTTCCTCCTAACTAAGGGGACTCTAGAAACAAGGACACACTCCCACAGAGTTCCACATACTCTCTTAGTTAAGAAACTGCCCCACCTCACTAACTGCTTCCGTCCATATGGATTTTATAATGAATTCACTAAAATAAAACTTCCAAATCACTAGAATTTGAAAGTATCAAGGTCACTGAATTCACTGTATCTAAAAATTAGGGAATGCCAAATGCTTTTAATGCCACACTGTACTCCATTTGATTACCCCAGGTATGGCAGTCAGTATATTTTCTTCCTAGTACTCTGAGCCCTCGTCTCAGCAAGTCTGTGCCATCTTTCTTCTGAGAGAGAGTAATAGAGAGATAGCACCCCCACAGGGTTTTGATGTGTGTTCCACCTCCAGCACCATCCAGCCCCAGATCATGAGCATATGAGCACTCAGCATACACAGGGAGGTCTCTGGACATGAATCTAGAAACTTCCCATGTGAATTAGCCTTGCAGAGCCTTGTATTTTACCACCATGCTACCGTCCAGGCACAAGTCTGTACCATTTTACAAGCAGAGGCTGCCCAATGCTTTCTTTTTTATTTTTAATTCTTTTTTTTTTAATAATTCATTTTACACCATCACAACACACAAATGAATTTTCCATCCAAAATACACTGTGCATTGTCTCAATCAAGCACATCCACATACATGTTCTCAGCAAATAATTTTCCAATTCTTACGTCCTGCATATCTTGCCCTTTGTCTTGCCATCCCTGATTCCCCATTCCCCACCCTCTGCTATGTCCCATCTTCCTCCCCCATTGTCCCTGGCATCCATGGTTGCCCTCCATACCTTCCCTCCCCCCACACCCCCCATTCAATTGTTCTGCCAATGAACTTAATTAGTCTAAATAAATCCATTAGCTAGCACAGCTGACACAAACCTACACATGTATCCAAGTCTGACCCTAGGCATAAA
>NW_006159942.1:604251-652530 GCF_000334495.1 Tupaia belangeri chinensis | reverse complement strand
CCTGGGTGGGCCAGCGCAGGGCCCCTCTGCCTGCCGCCGCCTTGCTCGGCGCGGGTCCCCCCAAGTGCTTTCTTAATGTAATGATCTCAGAAGGGCAATGTGTCAACTGAAAATGAGAAAAAGTTTATACCATTATGGATGCATATTCCTCAATTTTGCAAGAGACATTATAAAAGGTTTAATTTCCTATAGTTCTTAAAGAGTAAAGCTTAAAAACAAGGCTTGAAAAAAGAAGTAGTTTCTACCATCAAGCTGCTGGCACCATCCACGGGTAAGATAGCAAGACACATTATAGCCAGATTGACCAAAACCACAGACAAAAACAAGATACTAAGATTGTCAAGAGAAAAATGGCAAGTTACCTACAAAGGATATCCCATCAAGCTAACAGCAGACCTCTTATCGAGGAAGAAAAAACAAGAACATTCTCAGATAAACAAAACCTAAAAGAATTTACCAGCACCAAACCAGATCTCCAAGAAGTTCTCAAGAGAGTGCTATATCCGAAAAATTAAATACAGACACACAGAAATAAGAGTTCGAAAAACTACAAAAATGGCCAACGTTATCGTAGGGACAAGTCTAGAATTGAATATTATACCCCAGAATTTAATCAGGAAGATTGAACCCCAACAAAAGATAGATTAAGTACATGAGATTGAACTGGTCAAATAGCATTTTATGACTTTTCACTAAAATATTGCTGCTTTTCTTCTAGGCTTTGTTGTCTGGTTTCAAAGGTTTTTGTCCTGTCTTGAGCTGTCAATAGGTTCATGTACCTACTATATGAACAGAATCCTAACTTGTTTCCTGGCTTTAAGTTTCAAGCAAAGTTCCTTACCATTTCAAAACTGCTTTCCTTGAAATTACCAGCTGAACCTGCTATTGAAAGTAGTTAGATTATTTAAGAAATTGTGTGGTTAATAAAATGTGGGGGGAAAAGGAATGGAAGACAACTGTAGACACCAGAGATAGTGTGAGAAGAGGGTGGGAAGGGGCAGAGGGTCAGACATAAGGGTAAATATATAACTAAAAATGGAAATTTATTGATGATGACATGCATGATTAAGCCACTATGCAGTATATTCTGGGTGGGAAATCACATTTTGTATGCTGCGACAATGCTTAGGAGATGAATGTAAATTAATTAATTTTAAAAAGTTTCAGGGGGGAAAAAAACACAAAATCTATTTTCCTTGAAATTAAAAAAATGCATTAAAAATACCTATCTGATGACTGCAGTAAGCTATATAGCCCCAGCTAGGTGCTACTTTATAGTATGTTCATTCTACTCACTGAGGTGTATGCCTAAAGTCAGACTTGTGTTCATGGATATGTATATATCAGCTGTGCTTGTTATTGAAAATATTTAGATTAATTAAAATCTTTTGTGAATTTATAAAATGTGGGGAGAAAAAAAGGCAAGAAAAGCCACTGTAGATACCAGAGACAGTGTGGGAGGAGGGTGAGACACGGCAGAGGATGAGAGAGAGGGAATCAAGGATGGGAAAAAAAGCAAAATATACAGGAAGCAAGAAATGGAAAATTATTTGTCAACGATAACACGTTGATGTGCTTGATTGAGCCAATATACAGTGTATTCTGGATGGAAAATCTCATCGGTACGCTGTAATGATGTACAGTGAATGAATGTAAATAAATAAATTTAAATAAAAAAAAAAGATAGGGCCAGGACCCGTTGGTGTGAGTTTCCCAATAGGAAAGAGAGAGAAAGCTCCTCCTGACTTTAGGTAAATATTTGGCATAACCTAGTCAAGACCCACTTTGCTAAAGCAGCCAAAACCAGGTGTTTCAGAAAAAGGAATCAGGATAGGGGTACCCACAAGAAAGGCCTTGACTCGGATCCTAGCCTGAAATTGCATTTTCAGACTCAGGAGAAGGATGCCCTCCTGAATGATTCTCTTTGCTGTTGCCATGCCAGAATTCTTCTGGTCCACATCCATGTTTAATTGATTGGTCACATTTGATCTGAGGCCACGAAATCCACTAGCTGATTATACCCTTTCAGGATGGTTTCTTGTGGAAGCTCCAGTCTGGTGAGACACAGCATGGGATGTTGCCTTGTGGTTTTTATTCTCCTTATAGTTCTACATTTCTCTCACTCAAAACAAGTCTTCTATGCCCTTCCCAGTCTCCCTTACAATTCTTCTTTGGCTTCCTCTTGTTTTTAAAATAACTTCCCATTTGTCACCTGGAGATTTCATTACGTGGGATTGTTTATCCCCAAAATCATAAGACCGAGAGACTTAACCAGACCTGACCACTTTCCCCTTCTAGGGTGCACTCGAGACACGCTAATTGTTTCCTCAGCTACCGTAGTATTTGTTGTGCATGTGACACTGCACCTTTGGTATTTGCCTAATAAACGTTGACAACAGATATTCCCAACTGCTTAGTTTCCTCGGGACACTATCCAGGTGATTGCAGGAAACCAGGGGAAATCTTTGGGGCCCTTTTTATTTAGTAGAAATAGAAATGCTTTTACACTAAAAATGGACATGTTAAAAGAAAGTGCTCTCCTCCCCCAGTCTTGCTTGCTAAGCTGCCTTCAAGAGCCTTCACGTGCTCTCGGCCCATTTGCAGTCTCCTACCAGGTCTAATTCGGGAGGATTCTTTCTGCCCTTTCCCCTGGAGCCCTGCACTTGACTCACTTGCTGCCCAGCTGCAGTATGCAGAGTTCTAGCAGCAGGAAGCAGTGGACCTGTTAGAAAGTAGTGGCAAGATCAGCAGATGGTGTAATGGTTATGTCGCTGGGCTCCTACGTAATTGACCATGGTTTGAGTCCTGGACATGGCAACTTAAAACTCAACGCCGGGCACCTATGTGTGTGTGTGTGTCTGTGTGTGCCCAAAATCCCCAGAGGGGAATGGAGAAGGAATTGTGGCGTGGCCATCTTCCCTGAGGGAAAGGTAATTTTCTTGCTTTCTTTGTCTCTGTTTCTTCAGCAAGCACATGCATCCTATAGCAAAAATCTCTCTAAACAAATAATAAAGAAAGAGGTAAGGAGGGAGAAAGAAAATCAATGTGTAGAGGCCCAAGGACCACACCAAACAAGGAGCCTGGTCACAGTCAGAAATGTTTAGAAACTTTTGCTGTGGCCTGAACGTTTGTATCCCCACCCCCCAATTCATACGTTGAAACCTAATCCCCAGTACAGTGATATTATGATGTGGGGCCTTTGGGAGGTGTTTGGGCCATGTGACTAGAGCCCTCATGAATCGAATTCACATCTTTATAAAGAGGCCCAAGGAGCTCGTGGGGCCCTTTCCCATGTGAGAATAAAAGGAAATAGAAGTTGCCTTCCAGATACCTCATCTGCTGGCACCTTGATCTTGGATGTCCCAGCCTCCAGAACAGCACATAGTTGTTGTTATAAATTATCCATCTAAGGTATTTTGTTACAGCAGTCTGAACTATGACAACCTCTGTTGCAGGAACTTGGGCCCAGTGTGAGAGTTGGCTGGTGTAGACATTTGTAGGTGATAGTGAGGAGAGAACAGGGCAGTGACAAGGAAAGGCGAATGCTTGAATGAGTGCCAAAGACAGGCTCAGCCTCTTCAAGGTTCTGATACACTCCCACACACAGACACCACAGCATACCACACTCTGCACTGAATATTCCTAACACCTCTCTCCTAAACCTCTAGAAATTCTCCAGTTACTGTCTACGGCACAAATGCCAGGGACTCTACCTTGATCTGAGAGATCTTCTTGGAAGACATCCAGGTGGATGTCCGCAAGGAGATCAAGAACAACCAAAGACCTCTGTTTCATTCTTGGACTAGGGGTAAACAGTGAGTAAAAGGGTAATTCACCCACTTGTTGTTTGCTGGCCTTCCTTTCAGAGTTTCTGCTTTGGAGTCTTCAGATGAATAAAAATGCCATACATGAACGGAGTGCTGTGTTAAGTTAGATGGTAACCTGTTCACACTTCAAACATAATAGAACTTGAAGCTTTATGTTCTCAGCCAGTCACATTGTGTTCAAACATTGCAACAGTTTTTTTCCTAAGAAAGGGTCTAGTTAAACCACATTCAGCTTTCAGTTCTCTCTAACTGGGCAGCGTGTGTGGTTCCTTTGCTCTGTCTCGATCTCAGGCAATATCTTAGGAAGGCTGTAGCTGGACCGCTGAGCTAAAGCACGAGTCTTTTCTAAATATCCTCATGTGGGTACATTTGACATTTTCTCCCATTTCTTGCCAACATACCAACCCTAGAGAGAGTGTGAGAATGAGGTTGAGAGTGCTAGGGGAGAGGAGAGCTGAAAAGGACTCAGACTTGAGACACTTAGAAGCAGATTTGTGACAAGTGGCAACAGCCCTCTGGGCATCCTTAGCTGCTAGACCTGCCCAGACTCCCTGTGGGATGTGGGATGCCAAGTGGACCCAACCCTCTCCAGCCTTCCTCCCCTCCCTCCTATGGGCCAAAGAGGCAGCCTTGAGTCTGTTCTTTGAGCTTATTCCTGCTTTCCTTTCCCCTCCCTTCAACCCCACGATGCCTTCCTAACATTTACCTGTACTAGATGGTGTTCAGCTCATCTTACCCTGGAAGCCTCTCTCAAGCTTCTTCCATTGCCCTCTGAAAATTGGATTTTGGTAACGATTTACCTGAATGTTCCTGTACCCTGGAGCTTATCTAATTGTCAGTACTCCAACCTGGCAGGCATCAAAAACGGTGCTGGGATGCCAATATTGTTCTAGTTCTTGATCTAGTTAGTAACTTCATCGGTGTGTTCACTTTGTGAAAATCCATTGAGTTGCATACTTAAGATCAGTGTGCTTTTCTATTCATGTTATATTTTAACAAAAAAGTTTCAAATCTTTCTATCCCTGCTAGTCTATTTCCTAAAGACTCTCTATGTGCTCTATAATTCATAGGAAACTGCCCGGCACTTAAAGTGTGACCAAAAGTGTTGCTTCAAATGTTAGTGAACCTGATCAGAGAGAGAGAGCAAGACCCAGTAAAACAAAATAAAACAAACGAGCAAACAAAAGCTCCTGACTTCTAGTCCCAGCTCTATTGCCATCTGTCTGAAGTCGCTTAGGCAAGTTACTTGGCCTCTCTGGACTCAGTCTCTGCAACTATAAAGTGGACTCCATTGCACTTTCCTTCTTGACCTCTGAATGACTTTTCTAGGAATTAATTAGATGAGGCTTCCAAATAAAAAACATACAGAAAAACAGGGAGCATAGGACGAACCTGAGGCAGGTTTAATCAGGAGCCACCTCCTTACATCCACGTCCCTTGGTCTGGGTTGGATTGCAGGAAGCCTGGGCACAGGGGAGACCTTTGTTCCCCTCTGAATTTAGTAGAACTAGAAATGCTTTTACATTATAAAGGCACATTTAAAAAGATGTTCCTTTCTCCTCCAGCCTGGCTCCTTAAGTTGCTTCGGAGAGCCTTTGCGTGCTCTTTCTGGGCCCTTTGCCGTCTCCTACCAGGTCTAACTCAGGAGGGTCCTTCCTGACCTTGCCCCTGGAGTCCTACGCTGGACTTGCTGCCACCTGCCACCTGCAGGATGCCAAGTCCTAGCAGCAGGAAGCTGAAGACCTGTTAGAAAGTAGTGAGGGAGGAGGAAGAAAGTGGGGTACATGTAGAGGATCAAGGACCACACAAAAGAGGCCTGATCATACCTGCCCTGGGCTGACGCATAAAGGAGGGACTGAAAGTTATTGAACTTCTCACTCAGAAGTTGGTTAGTCAATAAAATTACAAAGTAGGGCCAGCAGGTGGCATGGTAGTTAAGGGTACTGGACTCCCACACGGCCAACAGCAGTTCGAGTCCTAGACCTGACGGCTAGCTTTCTCACTTTCCTTCTCTCTCTCTCTCCCTCTCCCTCTCCCTCTCCCGCTCCCGATCCCGCTCCCTTTCCCTCTCCCTCTCCCTTTCCCTTTCCCTCTCTCTTTCCCATTCTGTCCCTCTCTGGTCAAATAAAATAAAATAAAATAAAATAAATAGACAAATAAATAAAATTACAAAATGAAATGGCCTTCCTGTCCTTGATAAGTGATTTAGAGCTTCCACTAGAGCTGGAAAGCTAACCTAAGAGCTAGATGGGACAGAAAGTTCAGGGTACCAACTTCGGGGCAGCTAGATCCCAATTTGAGCTTTAGCTCTGCAGCTTCTGAGCTGTGTAACTTTGACCTCTCTAAACATCAGTTTTTTCCACCTGAAAATGTGCTAGTAGCTATCTGATGAATGCTTCGTTAAATTAAATGAGAGAACACATGGACAGCACTTTGCACTGTGCCTGGCACATGTTAAGTGCTCAGTACATGTTAGTAATCTTCATTATTATTGTTAAAATGTATGGGAAGTTGGGGCCAGCAAGTGAAATGGTGATTAAGGCACTGAATTCCCACAAGGCCAATCATGGCTCAAGTCCTGGACCCAGCGACTTGAAAATCACAATAAATACAGAGATAAATAAGTAAATGTTATTATTATTTTTTTAATTTATGGGAAGCCATCGACATGGACTTAGTTTCTGCACTAGGCTCCCATAGGCTAATCCAAAGTGGAGTCACACATGCTAAGGTTCTATGTTACCAAACCAAAAACTAAGCTGTGTACTTATAAGATCTGACCTAGGAAACCGGAAGCGTCAAATCCACAAACAAGCATTGGAGTCTAGAAAACAATACTCCCCAAGGCCTGGCATTTTCACATGCTGACCACAACGAATAGCCATGGAGCCAAAGTCTGTCTCTCACATTTCCTCCTACCCCTGTCTCTTGATCTTCTTTGATCCTCTTTCTCTCCCAAAATGCAGGGAAGGACTTTCTCTGATATTCCATTACCAGCCTGTAGACCAGACTTGCCAAAGAAGAAGACAATTCTATTCGGTTCTTTCCCTGAAGTTTCATTAACTAAACTTGCATCATAGGGAGGGAGATTGGGTAAGTCAACACACCTGGACTGATTTTTGTTGTGGTGGTTGTTGTTGTTTTTTTTTTTTTTTTCTGAAGAGATTTTCGCTATAGGGCATGTGCGCTTGCCAGACAGACAGAGAGAGACATAGAGACAGAAAGCGAGAAATCACCCCCCAGGGGGGATGGTCACGCCGCAATCCCTTCTCCTCCATTCTCCTCTTGGGATCTTGGGCACTCGCACACACGCGCCCAGCGTGAGTTTCAAGCCACCGGGTCTGGGACGTGAACCGCGGTCGACTACATGGGAGTCCAGCGACATAGCCATTACGCCAACTGCTGGTTCCCTGGACTGATTTTTGTGAGACGTTGTTGTCTGTCCTCCAGGCCATCCAGTTCCCAAAGAGAATCATTTATTCACTATTGTCTGAGCATTAAAGTCATTCTTTCCTCTTAAATTTATTCAAGGTGCCAGCAGGTGGCATAGAGGGCAACTTCATAGTTCAAATCATGGGACTTGTGGCTTGAAGGTCAGGCAATGTATGTGTGAGTGCCCAAAATCCCAAGAGGAGAATGGAGGAGAAGGTATTGCTGCATGACCATCCTCCCTGGGGAAGGATGTGATTCCTCACTTTCCCTCTCACTGTCTCTCTCTCTCTATGTCTCTGTCTCTCTCTGCATGTACTGTATAACAAAAGCTAAAAAAGAAGTTCTACTCTGAAATTACCTGCACCCTCATTTTTCCTTTCTCCTATGAAGGAGTATTTAAGCCACAGTCATCTGGTCCTTCTTTGAGTTCATAATTTATATGGTTCCTATATACAAATGTAGATGTTAAGATAAATCTGTATGCCTTTTTTCTTATTAATTAATCAGTCTACCTATTGTCTGTGATTTTTAGCAGAACCTTTATAGAGGAAAGGAGATTGATTTACTTTGCTTCTATGCAAACCAGTTTTAACTGGCATGATAAGGAAGTCTCCTCTGCCTTAACCCTTACTAAGGAAAGTAAACTGGAGTAACTTGATGTTAATCAACCTGCTTTTTTGTACTTTGTTCTTTTCTTGTTCTTCAAGCTACCTTGCAAAAACTGACTGTTCTGCAAGCTCAATGGAGCACCTCTCTATTTCAGAGATAGCACGTGCCCATTTCATGAATTGCTAAGGACAGTATGTTTGGCTGATAAGGCCTAACACCAGTGCCTGATTCAGATCCATGAGATGTTCAGGTTCTCATTCCATGTTCATGAAAAATTAGAGATGCCGACAAAGGTAGGAGTAATAAAGCAGAGTTTATTAAGAAAGAGAAAAGGAAGACCAGAACTCCTAAGCAAACAGGACTCCTAGAAATAGATTACTGAAGAGAGAATGAGATGAGGGTTTTGTTGTTTGTTTGTTTGTTTGTTTGTTTTTAAGAGCGGTTTTTGCTATAGGGCACGTGCACTCACCAGAGAGACAGAAAAGGAGAAATCACCCTCCCAAGGAGAATGGCCATGCTGCAATCCATTCTCTCCCATTCTTCTCCTGGGATTTTGGGCACACACTCAGATGTGCCCAACATGAGTTTCAAGCCACTGGGTCTGGGACTTGAACCGTGATTGGTCACATGGTAAACCAGCGTCTTAACCACTATGCCACCTGTAGGCCCCGAGGTGAAGAGTTTTAATTTAATAGTCTGAGCAATGGTCAGGCTCTCTGATAAGGAGAAGGGCTTCTGAAAATAGTTACATGGTAGTCTGGGTGATTTATCACCCCATTCTTTGTGAGATTAATCCTCACTTTTTGTTAGAACGTAGTTAGCAAGTAGAAACTGCTGCCCATAGCTATAGTTGTTTTTGAGTCCTAATGTAGCCAGCTCTTTGTTAAAGCTTAACCACTGTGACTTCATCTTGGGTAAAACTATGTCTCCATCTTGGGCCTTATGCCCTAACTACATGTGTGTTAAGCCTGCCTCCTACCTCTCTAATAAAATCAATGAGATCATTAAGCTTAATTTGTTAAAATTTTGGTTTTTGACACTATCAAATAAGAGGCAAAGTTGAATGAATGTCTGACAGGGAGCACAGAGGGAGTCTGTGAGTGAGGTGTGTAGGCACCGAGAAAAAGGAAATGTAAACAGGGAAGACCACAGAGCATTTGAATCTGGATGTGAGGTTTGGGAGAACGGAAAGAGGACTATGACTCAAAACACAGAACTTAAGTCATTTAAAAGGATAGCCTAAAAATTTACGGTGTCAAATGGCTTATCAGAATGGTTAGTATGACAAGTTCTAGCTGGTTTTGTTAACCTAAAAGGAAGGCTGAATTATAATAATTATAATAAGTGATTTATTTGAGCCAGAGTTTAGGACAAATTATGAATGAACAGACTATGGTTCCCTCAAAATGTGCTTGTTGAAATGGTGGCCGCGAAAATTGGTGTATATGACACAGAGAAGAGCAAGAAGAGGGGAGGCTACAAGTTGGTTGTCAAAAGTTTACAATGGTCTGGGACCAGCAGTTAGCGTAATGGCTCTGTCACTGAACTCCCACGTAGCCGACCACGGTTTGAGTCCCAGACCCGGTGGCTTAAACTCACACCAGTTGTGTGTGCATGCATGCCCAAGATCCTCAGAGGAGAATGGAGGAGAAGGGATTGCAACGTGGCCATCCCCCCTGGGGGGTGATTTCTCGTTTTCTGTCTCTCTGTCTCTGTCTTTCCAGCGAGCGCACATGCCCTATAGCAAAAACTTCTTAAAAAAAAAAAAAAAAGTTTATAATGGTCCATTTAAAACAGCACAGGCAACTGACCATCTGTGCCTAATTATTGATACCGTGAACCGGAGCGCACTGAGGTGAAGAAGAGGAGGAGCCTACCGTCTCTCATACACGACAGTTCACCGTAAACATGTCTGCGGGGCAGTAGCCTAAGTAAAGAAGTCTCAGGCTTTACTCCATCCGGCCTTTAAAATCTAAATGGGCCTAGTACTCCACAGACTGCTGAACTGCTTGTCTTCTCAGTTTTCAGTCCCCAACACTGTGGTACGGTTGATAAAACTTACTACTATAATATTACATTGTCAGTATCAGATAGGCAAAGATTTCATACACAGATTACAAAATTAATGAACTCACACAAAGCAAAATTTAATTAATTAAACGTCATTAAATTCAAAATATGCTTATTAAAAGACACCATTAAGAAAGCGGTAAGAGGGACCAGCAGTTAGCATAATGGCTATGTTGCTGGACTCCCACATAGTCCCGGACCCGGTGGCTTAAAACTCATGCCAGGTGCGTGTGTGTGTATGCCCAAGATCCCGAGAGGAGAATGGAGGAGAAGGGATTGTGGCGTGGCCATCCCCCCTGGGGGGTGATTTCTCGCTTTCTGTCTCTCTGTCTCTGTCTGTCTGGCAAGCTCATGCGCTCTATAGCAAAAACCTCTGGGAAAAAAGCAGTAAGATAAGCCAGACACCAGGATAAGATATTTGGAACCCTGTGTCCAACAAAAGATTCAGACAAAAAGTATTTAAAGAAATTATACATGTCAATAAAAAAAGATAATCAACCTAAATAAATGAAAATTTAAGGGGGCAAAAGAAGTGGCTGAAGACGTGAACGTCACAGGAGATAGCCACCTAGTCAATAAGTATATGAAAAGGCATCCTTTCATTAGGAAAATACAAATTCAAGCTACTCCTTGCCCACCAAGTTGGACAAGCAAACAAAAAGCATTGTGGCAAAAACACGGAACATCTGGAACTCTCATACATTGCTTTTGGGAGTGGAAATTGATATTTACAAATACTTTGGAAATGGGTTTAGGAGTATCTACTCTACCTATGTGTATTATGCATACCCTATAATCCACCATTCCACTCCAAAATTGCACAGTGCAGGGCCAGACAGTGATGCAGCAGTAAAACACTACATTCTACAAGGCAGACCACATGGGAGGTTGCTGGTTTTTGGCAGAAGACCTTCTGTATGCCTATGATCCAAGCTGTCTGAGGCTGGGGGATGCATTGCTATGTCAAGATCCTATCAGGGGTGCTGTATCTCTCTCTCTCTCTCTTCCTCACTCATGGAATAAATAAACTTTTTTTTAAAAAAAAAGCAGAGTAATAGTCACAGGAGCATTGTTTATGAGAGCTCCAATTGAAAACCACCCAAATATCCATTAATAATGGAAGAAGTACATCGTGATGAATTTATACAAATGGAATACTGTTCAGCAATGAATATGAACAAACTACTACTAACAGAGCAATGTGGATGTGTTGCCAGGGAGATTCACTCTGGGAGGTCTCTACCTAGGATGTAGCCTAGCGTTTCCTTGGCTTTATGCAGGAAATAATTCAATAGAGGGGGACCAGCAGATGGCATAATGGTTACGTCACTGGATTCCCACGAAGTTGACCATGGTTCTAGTCCCAGACCCGGTGGCTTAAAACTCATACCAGGCATGTGTATGTGGGTGCCCAAAATTGCAAGAAAAGAATAGAGGATAAGGGAAGCAGTGTGGCCATACCTCCTGAAGGTTGATGGTGTGCTTTCTGTCTCTCTGTCTCTCTCTGTATCTCTGGCAAGTGCACAGACCCTATAGCAAAAATCTTTCTTAGAAAAAAAAAAAGATTAAAGAGAGAGCCATTGAAGGAGAGTGAAAACAAGTTTATTTTAAAAAGTGTGTAGAGCAGAGTACTCCATAGGTGGAGCAGCCATGTGAGGGAAGATGGGTGAACAGTTTCGCTCTTTACTCTGAGAGGAAAGAGATAACCATTACCCAAAAGGATAGAAGGGCTACCCCACAGGCAGGGCCCTCTCAAACTTCAGTGGGTGTCAGCTTATATGGCGTGGCTTAATACCAAGCTAATTAAGGGGCAGCCCATTTATAACTTTTCTGGAATGAGGTGGTTGTTTTCCAAGAACCACTGTCCCTCCCCTTTTCTGGCCTTTTTAGGCCCATTGTTATTATGATTATTATTTTTTGAGAGTGCCCATCGTTAAACTGTCATGGCACAGATAGGCATGTCATCTAGCATGCTAATACTGTACATGAGAGTGTAATGAATATGATGGTTAGGCAGTGGTAGTTCCAGACACCATCTTGGTTCCAACTGGTTCAGATCCAGTCTCTCAGCCATTTCTTGTCTGTCAGATTCTAGGTGTTTGGAATGTGCCTCATCTCACTTTGTAACATCCCTCCTGTCTCAGATGACTCTCACAGACATAATTTGAGTGAAGGAAGCCCAGCACAAAAGAATGATTTCATTTACATAAAGTCTAAATGGCAAAGCAACCTGTAGTGGTCACATCAAGACAGCTGTTATATTAAGAGAAGGAGGTGACTGAGAGGGACTTAAGAAGGCTTCTAGGGTGAATTTTATGTTCTATTTCTTGATTTTATGACAATTACACACATTTCACATTTTAAAAACTAATCAATTACAATGTATCATTTTTGTGTTTCTCTAAATGTTACACATTAATAAAAATAATAAACCTACTCACACACCTACACAGACAAACCTACATCACTGTAACTAATGGAAAACCAAGTGACTTGGAACTCCTCAGCCTTTCTAGAAGAAGATGCCTTATCCCTGCCGTGATGCCTGAGTGTGGGCAGAACCATCAGAGAGGCAATGAAGAGTTACTAAGGTGTAATCCCACGAAAGACTCTGAACTGTTGAAACATTTTACATACCATGAGCCCACATATACTCAGTACCAAAGTTTCATGGTCCAAGGATGAGCCTGGCACTGAAATCTTCTGTGTCTGCTGCCTTCCACCCCCAGCAACTCTGTTCCTCTTCCTCCTGTCAGGCAATCCCTTCTACTTGCTGTTCTTTCTTCTCCCACTCGTCTGCACCCTCTTCCTCATTCTTGACTTCATATCTTGGGGAATGCTACTCTGTCTTCTTGCTTCCTTCCCTCTGCCTCTCCAAAGCTCCCCACTGTTTCTAGAACTCTGGTACATGCTCTTCACTTCATCCATAAAAAGGCCAGTTCTTGGCTGCAATAATAATTTGGGCTGCACAACCCAGCATCATTATTGTTTCCTGTGTACCACTGTTGATTTCATGGCCAACTTGTCCTCCAACCCAAGCTATGTCTTCTACCAACACAGTGGGCAACTTATAAATAAGTGCTATGAGAAAAAAATTCCCAAGGAGTCACAGAAATAGAGTTCTCATGCCAGACCAACTCTTAAAAGAAGATGGTTGAGTAATTGCATTTTATAGTGGTGCATTTGCCAAATAATGTTCTGGTGAATCATTCCTTGAAGTCTGTCTGATTACAGCATTAGCTATGAGTGAATTCTCCATCTGTATAGGAAACAATGATGTCCTGTAATGTGAATTAAGTCCATATTTAACTCATTTTAAAGTGCTGGCATTCACAGTTCTAGATGGTCAGGCAAAAAATAACTGAGAGAAGCTGTTTTACAGACAAGCATGCCATGAGTTGAGGGTGTATTATAGACAATTTACCGAGTGACAGGGTCGGCCACCACCAGAAATACATGAGATGTAACTAATGCTCTCAACAGTTTGCAATAATGCCCTATTCTTATGCTACTCCAAGAAAAATCTAATTAGAATAATTTTATTATCTCTGAATGCATAGTTATTGTCGAGAGGTCTTCATCAAACAATGCCAGAGAGATGTCTGTTTCTAGGAAACAGACTATTTCTACAGATGAAGATGAAGCCAGTGGCTGTCAGGGTCATTATAGCTGTGTGCTATAAACCAAAGAGTTGAGTTTGCACGCTGGGACTGAGTCAAATATGAGTTCTGCTGATAATCTGCAGGGTCACTTCTCTGATCTGCTTTTCTTCTTATCTATGAATTGGGGGAAAAATGAACTATCATAGCATGGGGTAAAATATTAAGTAGAATGTACACATTCTGTAGGACTCTGAGCTTGAGAAAGAGAATACCAACAAGTGTGCCTTCTCTGATTCCCCCCTAAGGAGGGATGGAATTTTAAGTTTAGTTTCATGAAAGGAATTATGGGTAAGGGGATATGGCCCTCAGGAGAAGAGAGCACAGTCAAGCACATCCTCAGTTCATGGCACCAAATTGCCATCATTCTGGGCAAGGTTCTCTCTTGTTAGGTTTTTAATTTTATAAATGTCCTCTTTGTCCTTGCCTCGAACTTGCTCCTCCCCATAGGTACTCACTAATATAGTCTTGGATGTGCATATATATATATATATATACATACATACACACATATATATGTGTATATATATGTATATAGTCCTATGCTTTAAATTTTATGATATTTTATTGCCTCTGTATATACATGTGTGTAAACATATGTGTATATACACACATACACACATATATATATATACATACACATATACACATATATATACACATACATATATGACTATGAAACCTATTCTTTTTCTTATTCCTTTCTTTACTCACACTACACTTCTAAGATTTGTGCAAGTGCTCAATTCACCTGGCTCATATTTACCTATTCATCCCCAGTGGTATGCACAGTGATAGACCACAAAGCATAGTAGTTAGGAGGGCACCCTCAAGGGGCAGACTGCCTGACATCATAACATACGTGCCAACTGTATGTACTTAGCCCATTTACTCAAACTCCCCATATCTCAGTTTTCTTATTTCTCTTCTTTTTTAAAGTTTATTTAATTATTTCTTCCATGAGCAAAAGAGAGTGTGCATGCACAACCCCAACAGGGTCTTCACATGTAATCCACCATGTACCTTTGGCCAACCCTGGATAATGGGCAAGCACATACATACCCAGTGCATGCAGGGAGGTCTCCATGCTTGAACCAGGCACCTCCCTGTATGGGATTGTCTCAGAGAGCATCACATTTTTACCCCTGTGCCACAGTCTGTCCTTAGTTTTCTTATTTCTAAAGTGGTGCTAGTGAGATAATCTACTTCATGGAGTCCTAAACACTTGTAAGTACTAGACACATGTAAGAATGCAGCAAGTGTAAGTGATAGATGATGATTAGTATCATTATTATCATCATTATTATTATTATCCCCACACCCAGTGCTGCAGTGAACACCCTTGTAAACATTGCCTTATGGACCCAAGCCTGAGTTACTCTGGTGTGTAGACGCCAGAGGGGACCACTGGATCAGAGGACATAGACACACCTCATTTCACCATGTACAGCCAAACTGCTCTCCAGAAGGACTGCCCAG
The DNA here is from genome assembly GCF_000334495.1 of Tupaia belangeri chinensis. NCBI lineage: Eukaryota > Metazoa > Chordata > Mammalia > Scandentia > Tupaiidae > Tupaia > Tupaia belangeri. The sequence goes on along the minus strand of NW_006159942.1, from coordinate 637,454 downwards.
TCTACATTCCCAACACCAGTTTCTGAAGTTTCCAGAAAAGAGTTTTTCAGCCAGTGAGAGCACAGATTTTAGCAGGCACCCCCGCCAGCTGCACTGACATCATCTGTCTGTGAGACTTTTGTCTAAGCTGTGTGGAAAAACAGCTCTAAGACATGTGGCCTATTTAGGAGTCTATGCTATTCTGTACTCCAGAACTGCAAGGCCTGTGGGGACTATCAAATAGGAGAGAATCAGAATCATCCTGAGAGAAGGGGTCCAAAGTGCTTCCCCAGGGGTTTCTGACCTGCACACATGGACCTCCAACTCCCTACCCCAAGGTAAGAATCCCTACCTCTGGGAACCATTATCCCTGATGGGTGATGTCAGCCCAAGATGAAAGGCAGAGAACCACTGAGGAAAGTACAGGCCTGCAGTGGCTCAGGTTCCTAAAGAAGCTGGAGGATGCTTGGTGACTTGATGGGGTGAGAGGAACTGAATATACAGATAATTCTCCTATTTTCTTGGAGGATACAAGAAATACACTATTTAATCTAGTTTTTGTTTTTGTTTTTGTTTTTTTTTTAATTCAGCCCACATTTTCTCCATCAGACCATGCACTATCAACATGTTACCTGGGAAAGGTCTAGGCTGAACACAGTACCAGGGAATGTTAGCATCAAAGCAGCAGTTCCTGAGAGACTTGGACATTTGACAAATGTTTGATAGGTGAAGTGTGATAATGTTTAATGGAGCTGGGAGATGTTTGTCTCAGGTTCCCCAAGAATAGGGAATATGATTCCGGGGGAGATTCTGAAGCTCACTTAAGGATGCCATTTAGACTTAACCTGGCACTCACAACATTGTAAAAATGGTAAACTTAATAGCTGCCAGTAATACCAAACCTAGGTCTCGAATTCAATAACCTTAAAATACCATTTTCTTTTTTTTAGGAGAGGCAAGTCAGCAAAATTTTGTTACCTCCATGTCTCCTTCACAAGAGTTTGTTAAGCTTCAAAAGCAAAAACCAAGAAAATCATCCATTGCCTCACCTATTGGTGAGCTGCTTCTTACATGCAGTTGGTTTTCCATATAAAGACACTGTGGGCTACTGGTTGTGCTGAAGCTATTCAAAAGTGAAATTGGGGACTAGCAAGTGGTGTAGTGGTAAAGGCACTGGACTTCCACATGATCGACATAGTTCAAGTCCCAGACCTAGCAGCTTGAAATTACATTAGGTGTGTGTGCATGCATGCCCAAAATTCCAAGAGAAGAATGGAGGAGAAGGGATTGTGATGTGGCCATCCCTCCAAGGGAAGAGGGTGATTTCTCACTTTTTGTCTCTGTCTCTCCAGTGAGCACACACATCCTATAGCAAAATCTTTTTAAAAAATTGAAGGTTTGAAGCTCTCAGGGATGAGAGAAGCAAGAAAGAAACTGAATCAGTTGATGGTCAAAAGTTTCCTGCTTAGTGAAGTAACAATACAACATGGCCTGAAGCTCTCACACTTTGGTCTGAGAAATGTCTGCTAGTTGTTCAAATTTAAGCATGCTAGAGAAGATAGTAGAAAATACCTTGTCATGATAATGAACCACTATTTTTTCTTTCTTTTTTTTTTTGAAGAGGTTGCTATAGGGCGTGTGCCCTCACCAGAAAGACAGAGAGATAGAAAGTGAGAAATCACCCCCAAGGGGGGATGGCCACCCCACAATCCTTTCTCCTCCATTCCTCTCTTGGGATCTTGAGTATGCATGCACATGTGCCCAACATGAGTTTAAGCCACCAGGTCCGGGACTCAAAATGTGGTTGACTACATGGGAGTCCAGCGACCTAGCCATTACACAAACTGCTGGTCCCAAGGACACTGATTTTTAAATATCGTTTCTATCTTTCTTATTACTTTTTATACTAAATATTTTTAGAATAAAATTTAAAATAAAATCTTTGAGTCAATAAGATGGCATCTAGATCTAGTAGGTTTTCAACAAATATTAGTTGATTTAGGAGTCATCAGGCAAAGACAGGGCTCTTCACTCTGATCTTGTGAAGCAGGAGTGACTCCATCTTGAAGAAGCGCCTCCGGTATAAACTGTTAAATTCCTATGACTAGAAACTTGCCTTCTCCTCTTTTTGCCCAAGAATAAACAGTGATTAACACTCCTATTGTCTTTAAACCAGACTCCTCCTGATATGGAGAGACACTGAATTCATTAATAACTCAGGGCTGATAGCTGTTTAAGGTTTCTGTCCTCTGCAAATTTACTGTCCTTCCCTGGAGCTACAGGATTACCTGAAAACCTTGACTGGAACAGCACCTTGAATATATTAGTGCCTTGAATAGATTAGATTTCCTACTCCTCTGACTTCTCCCTTTGACACTGCAGAGGACAAGATCTGAGCCCAATCCCCATCCTAAGACCTCCCCTTTCCCAATTCCCCCATAAAAGATCATGTCCAACACCTAGTCAGGGCAGGAGATTCAGAGTGTTAATTCCTCTGTGCCCGCTAACGTAATAAACAGTTCTCTTAATCTCTCTGAGGGCTGCTTTCCATTCCTCAGTTTCTGGTTTTCTGCAACACTTGGGCCTTGTTGACACTATGACTGCCCACATATAACAGAGAGAGAGAGAGAGAGAGAAAGAGAAAACACCCTCAACAGGGTCCTGTCATGCCACAATCCACTTTCTCCAGCCCTTTAGCTCCTTAAGGTCTTGGGTATCCCCATGCACATTTGGTATACTTTCGGGCTGACCTGGAGGGTCCAAATCCATGGCCACATGGCCTTCAGCCTTACAAGGCACTTGCATTATTATTGCACCAGTGGCAGGTCACAATCTCTTGATAATCTGAGATAAATATTGTTTAAAATAAAAAACATGTTGAAATCTGATAAAAATCATCTAGAGGCTGGTCATTTCCCAGCTGAGAAATTAGTCTGGGGTGTAGCAGGGTGGGAATCTGATGAACCTAAAATCCGGACCAACTAAATCAAGAGGAAGAGAGGCCTGGGCCCTGTGAAGACTAGTGTTAAGAAGAGGCCAGTCTGAGGAACAATGAGGCTTACAATTTCCCATAGAGAAGGTAAGGACAAATGCTGCAAAGGCAAAGACGAATCAGGCAGGAAGCTTCTGATGGAAGATTGAGAGCTGATGCTAGGAATAAGCTTTGGGGGTGGGATCTGGTAAGTGTACAAGGGTGAGAGAGCTTGGGATAAATGAAACAGCAAGTAATAAAGAAGGTGGAGACTTGAGACCTGGGTCTAGACATCAGAGAGGGAGATCTGTTATGGCTTCCCTTTACCATGGTTTCTCCTTTTACAACATATTCCATCTCCATCTCACCACTTCCCACCCCTAATATCTACATATGGAGAGCAAGACTAAAACTAAACCTCATGGCATCCAGAGGAGGGCATCTCCTGAGTTTTGTCTTCCCAGTGTGGGTGCTAAATTGGTCTTTGTGAATGTTCCTGTCTCTACTTTCTGAAACCAGACTCTGCTGGATCTCAGCCCCTATGGTCCTCCAAGTGAGACCCCCAGTTGCATCCAAAGATTTGTCCTGCCCCTGGAGAGACAAGCCCAAGAGGAAATATTCAAGGCAAACTATCCCTGACTTTGCCTCCAATTCTAAAAACGTCCTCAGCCTGAACTCAGAAACATGAATGGAACCCTTACTATGCAGCAGACACTGTGGTCCTTACTAAAGATAACAGTTACAGGTAATACACCAGCCTGGTTTCCTGGAGACTATGGCCCAGTGTGGGATGAAGCTTTGTAAACTGTCAGTTTAAGTAAAATATGATAAAAAAAAAAACTGGGATGGGGAAATGGAAACATGTAGGAGGGAAGCTAACCCAAACTGGGGGAGGGAGGGTGGGGCAGAAAAGACTTCGCAGGGGGAAGTGAGAGTTAAACTCTATCACAAAGGACAAGTAGAAGTGAACCAAGCAAAGAAGTGGCCTCTGGTTTGGGGTGGGGCAGTGATGTTGGAGGTTAAGAACAGCAAATTCTATGGCCAAAGATTAAAGAAAGGAGGACAGGTCAAGAATCTAAACACAGTTAAGCTGAAGTCACAGAGGATCATGGAGTATGGCAGGTGATTTGACTCAAGTAACAAGTAGGAGCCAGGCATTACAAACAGGGTGACCATATACATTTATTGTCCAAACTAGGGACTCAGCATTGTAAACTGGGACTGTTCTGGCAAACCAATCAAAATCACTCTTTAGTTATAAATCAACTTAAGGAACTTGGCTCTAACTGGGTCTTTGTCTTTCTCTACTGAGCCCCACCCCATGGCTTGCCTGAAGCTTAAGTTCCTCCTACACAGTGGCTCTGAAATGCTCTTGCTGAACTTGTCTGGGGAGGAGATCTGCTTTTCTGTGTATTAGGATCTCCATAACTCCCTCTTCTCTGGGGAAGCCATCAATAGTCAGAGTCTCCTGATCTTCTTTGTGCTAAAGCAGTTGGCCTCCTTCCTAGAGGCCAGTACTCTGCTCCCATATATGACTGTTCTTTCCATACGTGTCATATGCACATATGGAATAATTTCTCATTTTGGTTCCCCAGCCAATCTTATTCCACAGCAGTTTACTAGGGGGTGCCAGAGGATATGATACCTAGAATCTGCAAAAAGCTACTTACTTGTGACATATATCCCCTGACAAAATGAATCTACTTTTCACACAAAGATGTTTTTCCTTTTTCACTCACATATGCACTGATTTAGCCCCAGAAGGCTGGAGTTCACATTTAGACTGCCCTGCTTGTACAAGCTACCTCACTTCTTCAGGACACAGTCTCCCCTTTGCAAAACAAAGGAAACAGTACCTACTTCACCAAGTTGTGAGCAGTAAATGAGAGAACACAGGTAATAGAACCTAGCCAGTGTCTGAATTGTGGTAGATGTTCAGCATAGCTTTATTTTATTTTTTTCAAATAAATGGAACTTAGCAACAACTATGAACAGGTATTACAGAAGGAAATGGCCTTAAAAGATTTTCTAAGTTCAACGCTATCATTGCAATAATTTGCATCTTCATACTTAACCATGCTGACCCTCTTTCCCCACAGTTGGTGAGAATCTCACTTTGCATTTCTCTGTGAGTACTGACTGTACATGTTTCCATTGGGTGGGTACAGAGGTCATAGCTCATCTGTACTACTTCATTGCTTGGCAGGACTCATGACCAAAGCTCACTAACTCAGGCTAAGCCCTTCAATTCTGGCTCCCTGTGGTGGTAGGTACGTAGAGGTGAAGAGCATATTGATAGTACCTTGATCCTCCTCATGTCTATTAGTTGACATTCTATTTCGTTGATACCTTTAGTTCCTCCTCTGATCCTGCACTGCTACATCTTATCCCATGCTGGGTGCCCTGAGCCACTAGGCACTGTGTGTCCCCCTAGCAAATCCAGCCCCTAGGTGCATAGTCCAGCATCATCCCCTATATGTCCCTTTTCTTCATGTCACATCTTTGTCATGCCATTACATACTGTAACCAGCTGTCACTGCCTTCATTATTCATTTGGAAGTGCTATATATGCTAAAGGGGACTTTCATTTCTACAGTAACTAGGCTTCTCTACGGAAAATAATCTTTGTTACAATGACCTTGTTTTCCCTCCCCTGGACCCTGGTAATCATTGAATCTGTGTCTACAAGGCACACTTTGGGACCAATATTGTCCTTGGACAGCAGGGTGGCAGTGAGGACTATGGCTTATAATCAAACCTAACTAAACACCCAATCATCTTTCCAATGAGCCTCTTCTTACCTTGAGACTCCCAGTGTTAAATTAGTAGGAATGCCAACAGAGCAAGAACTAATAAGTGGACCTAAACTTTGAAAGATGACAACAAATCACTTCAATCCAAGGCATTCTGCACCTTACAAAGTTCAACTTTTGCCTGTCTGTCCCAAGGATCAGATCTGCCATGCTGACTAATGGAAGCAATAGTCACCCTTACACATCTTCCTCACCAGGACACTCACAAACCCTTTACACTACCTGTTTGGATCTGTCCTCACAGAATACAGGAAGATCTTTCATATGCAGAAGACCTCTAATCTGATGCTAATCTTATCTTTCAGGCCAGATGTCTATTTTATTTACTTCTGTGTCATTTACCTTAAGTCTGTAAGGAAACTGGCAAGCCCATATTAGATGATATCTGTTCTGGTTCTGAAGCCCCACTGGTCCCCTTTAGTCACCTGAGACAGTTGTCTTTCATACCTCATATTTTCACACATATGAATCTATGAGCATATAAACTTCAATGCATAATCATTGTATGTAATACTTTTTATTGATCTTTTCCAATTCTATAATATACTGGGTGGTTGGAAAAGTCATGATGTATTTTTCTATGTTTTTTTCTATGCAAAAATGCATCACGACTTTTCCAGTGACCCAATACTTGCTCACCGAGACCTGAACCATAAATGTTAACTGAATTTTTGCCTTTTTCTCCAGAAATGCAGTTTCTTAGTGCTGCTCTGACAGGCTGGATTGCAAACCTAAGAAGATAGGTCAGAGAGTTGAATCCATATGCCCTAGGAAACTTCCTTCTTGCCTCACTGACATGCATAGTGACTCACGGGGATAATGGCTCCATGGATCTTAGAATCGGTTTGGATCTGGATGATGGGTATGAAATAATTCTCCTTCTGTCAGACTTAAGAACTTGTAGGTGCATCCTTCTACTGATTTCTCATTGGTCTTGTCTTGAAGTTCTGACACCCAGCCTTTGCTACATCCTGAAGAACAACCTGATCCACCATTCTCCCATGATCTCATTGGTCTGAAGTCATAGTCATGATGACGAAGTCAGTTTCTCCTCTAGGCTGTGGAACACGGACCTGGCACAGTGATGTGGTAGCAGTGTCATTGAATTGATGAGAATGGTGCCCCTGTGCCAGACCTCTTAAACTTCACAGAATAAAGTCCCCAGGACAGATGTCTAGAGTAGAGGCCACTGATTCAGAAAGGCTTGTAATGTCAGACTCACAAGATGGGACAATTCTTTGTTGTATTCACTGCTGTTTCCCCATGTCTGGCTCAGGGCTTAGAACTTGGTATTTGTTCATAGTACTCAAATGAATAATTAAGAAGAATATCTAGAAGAATTATGAGTTTGGAGAAATGGAAAGTAAAATAAATACAATCAGAGGTTTAAATAATTTATTTTAGAATTTTGTCCCAAAGGGCAAAATGGCGGTGGGAGGGAACACCCTCTATAGTGAATAGTCATCGCTTTCCCTCCATTTCTCTATCCTGTCAGAATTTGGAGCATGCATACACACATATCTGGCATCTTTTTCTACCCACAAGGTCCAGGACTCAAACTGTGGGGTTGGTCATGAGGGATCTGTTTGCCTTAACCGCTAGACCATGAAGCCAGCCCAAGATGCCTCTGTTTTAAGAAGAAAATTACCATGAGAATGTTGTGATCTCATAGTAAATATTGGAGCAAACTCTGGTCTTAGTCAGGTGGTGATGGTGTATTAAGAGGAATGTAAGAACATTTTAATTGTAGCAGTTGAAGGACTTATTAGAGATGGAAGATAAGGGAAAGCTGTAGATAAAGTTAACAGTACACAATTTGATTCAGATCTCCTAGATTCAAATCCTTGCATTGAAGCTTACTGGGAATGTCAATATGGACAAGTTAGTCAGCCTCTTCAAGCTTATTTTTTCTTGTGTGCAAAATGGGGATCATAGTACCTGCCCACTGGTACTGCTGGGGAGATTATGTGTACGAGGTAATGCATGAAAAGGGCACAGCGTCTCGACTACAGTTCAGCTCCCACCACTGCTCTCTCTTGTGAGTGGTAAGAGAGTATTAGCATTATCCCACACTGGCACCAACAGTGTGCTGATGGCACCTTGAGGGCTATGTGGAAGAGTATGTCTACTGAGCATTTAGGCTTGGAAGGAAAGAGAAGAATCATGTCTGCCCTGGCCTGGACCATAAATCTCTCATAGTAGGAACTGTGCTTATTCCTCTCAGCATCCCCAGCACCTTGAAAATTATTTGACATACAGTCTGTCAACAAACCTTTGTTTAAGTGTTCAGTCTTTGCGCCATTAGCTGGCTAATAGCTTTTTTCTGGCTATAATTCCATATAAAAGAAAATTATAATAAGAATGTTGTGGACTTATAGTAAATATTGTAGCAAACTCTGGTCTCAGTCAAGTGGTGTTGGTATATTAAGAATACACAGAATTCAACAAAAAATGTTACACATTCCTTAAATTTAGTACGTTCTAAGAAAGATAAAAGCTATACCAGGACACTCCCCTCCCCCATATAGTACCGCATGTAGATACTTGGTTGATTTATGTCTCTCTCTTTCTCTTCAGAAATCTTTTTTTTTCTACACCATTTAAGATATTATATAAAAAACTCTTTGAGGGTACTGCAGTCTCTTGGCAATAATCTAGCAATGACGCACCTAAATCTCACAATTACATACTGTAAAAAGCCAAACTCACCAGCTTGCCAGTGAATTCCTCAGCTGTCTTCTCTATGACCTATGGAAATAGCTTTTCGGCATATAGATGATTGAAGACTTGAACAGTAGTCACATTTTTAATAAATTACTCAGTACTCAGAATAATAGAGCAGGGCCTAATTACCTTGGTCTTTATTTCTAAACATAAATTCCAGAGTAGTTCTCTAGTAAAAAGTTTATTTATAGAGCTTTCAGATGGCATTGTGGTTAAGGCTCTGGACTCCCACATAGCCAACCATGGTTCAAGTCCCAGACCTGGAGGCTTTCTTTCTCACTCTTTCTTATTCTCTGTCTCTTTCTGGTCAGATTAAATAATAATAATTAATAAATAACATTAAATAAATAATTCTTTTAAAAAAACACCAAAAAATGTTTGTTTTCTTCATAATAGTGCATAGTTACACAAGAAAGACAAACAAACAAACAAACAAAAAAAAACCAAGCCCCTCAGCAGGGACTCACCATGCACAATCCCCTTTTCCCAGCCCTGTAGCTCATCTGCTTCCTAGGTGTCCACTTGGCATGCATGTTCCAGGATGACAGGGGATCTGAACTCTTGGCCAGTCATGCAGCTTCCAGCCCTGCAGTTAAGCAATCTGCCAAGTTCGGGCAGAACATGTAGATACTTACGATTACTACTAGGGTCTTAGCGGGGGGAAAACATATTCCTAATACAAAGTCTTAGGAAAGGGAGAGAGTATTTTTAGAAATGAAATGCTATTCTGTAAATAGAGGACAAAATGAATTGGGTTAACACTATAGGTTCGGGCTTAAAGCAAGAATTGCTCTTAAGCTCCTCAGAGGATAATTTCACAAATTCAGTAGGTTCGTCTGGTTATTTATTCAGAATAGAGCAAATAAGGTGGGCTTGGGGAGCTAGAACTGGACGTTTTGTGGCTAATAGACAGGATAGTAATAAGACAAAAGATGAGATGAGAGCTGCCCTACTTGGAGCTGGTTAAAGTCAATGGAATCTAAGAGGTAAGGGAAGGTTATCGGGCAGAAACTGAAGAACACAATGTTTGCAACTGACCAACTGCTTTCTTTTTCATTTTTCTTTTGCCAGAGGGTACACGTACTCACTGAAATGAGAGAAAGAGAAAGAAAGCTCTCCCCATGGGGCATGGTCACATACAGACCCTTCTCTATTTTTACCTCGTTTCAGGATTTGGAAATGCATGCACATACCTCCTACATGTTTTTCAAGCCACTGGATCTGGGTCTCAAACCATGAGTTCAACCATGTAAGATCCATTCTCCCTAACCACTAGGGTGTGGGCTAACCCAAGCAATTACTTTTATATAGAATCACATTTTGGGGGAGAAAACTGTAGTCAATAGATCAAAATTTTAAAACAAAAGAGCTATGTGGTTAAGCATAAACTTAGTGCGAAGTCAGTGGTTAGAAATTCTTCAGGTAGGACCACTCCAAGGCCTGGTGGTTAAGGCAGCCAGATCCCACGTGGCTGATCACAAGGTTCGAATCCTGGCAGCAGTTGTCTATACAGAGTCAGTGAAAGCACAAGTACACGGGTGCCCAAAGTCTCAACAGAATGAAGAAATGGAGGAGAAGGGATTGTGGTGTGACTACACCCAACTCGGGAGTGCTTCCTCCCTCTTCTTTCTCTGTCTCTTTATTTCTCTCTCTCTGACTAGTACACTCAACTTCTAGCAAATAAAAAAAATTCTTCAATTATATTTCTATTTTAGCATATCTATTTAAAAGTTATTTAATTCAGAAATGTTTAGATAAGGGGTATGCTGATAGAAACTAATCAAACACTAAAGTTCCTAGTTTAAGAATTATTTACTTATTTAAACCCAGAATGATCTAGCTGTTTAAAAGACTCTCTTCAGCAATTTCAAAAAATAAATATATAAATTCTGGCTTTAAAGAACAGAGAATTAATACTCTTTGAAAGATTGAGAAACTTTGAGTCAAAGTCTCCCATGGCTTTTACTGGATCCTGGGGAACTGGAAGGGTCAGTAATTATGAGAAAGGCCAGCATGACTTTTTCTGAAAGAAACAGAACCATGCAGGTGAAAGTCAAAGGAGACTTCAGCAACGTAGATCTATACCCTGAATAGCCTACTTAAAATTACAAACACTTGGGACTAGCAGTTGGCGTAATGGCTATGTTACTGGACTCCCATGTATTCAACCACGGTTCGAGCCCTGACCCGGTGGCTTAAACTCACACTGGGCACGTGTGCATGCATGCCCAGGATCCCGAGAGGAGAATGGAGGAGAAGGGATTGTGGTGTGGCCATCCCCCCTGGGGGGTGATTTCTCACTTTCTGTCTCTCTGTCTCTGTCTTTCTGGCAAGTGCATGCGCCCTATAGCAAAAACCTCTCCAAAAAAAAAAGACAAACACTCCACCCTGGTGTTTTTGTTCTGCTTGTTTTTTTTTTTCTGTATCACTTACCTCATTCTAACAGACCATGTTTACTTTCATTTATTTATTTATTTATTTAGGAGAGAGTTTTGCTATAGGGCACATGCACTCACTAGAGAGATGGAAAGTGAGAAGTCACTCCCCAGGTGAGGTGGTCACACTGCATTCCTTTCTCCTTCATTCTCCTCTTGGGATTTTGGGCACACACACACACACACACACACACACACACACGTCCGGCATGAGTTTTAAGACGCTGGATCTGGGACTCAAACCACAGTCAACAACATGGGAGTCTAGCAACATAACTTCTACTCCATCTGCTGATCCCAAACATGTTTATTTTCTATTGTCTGTCTCCAGTCAGCAGAGTGGAAGATCTACAGAATTAAGGATTTTTGCTATTTCAGTTTCCTAGAACAGTGCCTAGTACACAGCAGATGCTGATAAATAGGTGTTAACTGTTTGTTCTGTGGGTCCTTGTATAATCAGAATGAGGAGTGAGCAGGCCAAGTAGGGAGGATTAGGGCACCAAGGGTGAGCGTAAATGATTCAAACTAAGTTCTGAGCAAATAGTGACAAATCTGACAGAGAGGAGCAAACAGTTGAAATTCAATTAGCTACTCACTCACTTCCATTCTTCACATTTTCTTGCCTCTGAAACCTGGTTTTGTTATAACAAGACTATGCACAGCTTCAGGTGCAGAAGTGTAACTGGCCTAAGCCAATTGTGAACTTTCCTTTCCTAGTTTATACACCTCTCAGTCCAAGCCTATAAGACTAAATGGAAGTCAATGCAGAATGTCCTGGAAAGTAAGACTTTGTTTTCCTAGTAAATGGAGATGTAAATGATTGGTGTAACCCTTCCCTATTCTTTATCTTAAACACAGACATAAAGGCTGGAGCTGCACCTGCCATCTCAGGGGCCTGAGGGAAAAGCCAAGAGAATTTCAGGTTCATCTGCCTTTACCTCATAGATGCTAAACGAACACTATTTTAGCATATCTATCAGCATAGCATGTATCTACCTCAAGATCTCTTATTACATAAGAAAAATAAATCCTTGTTTTTTTACAAAAATTCTGCTAGAGGGCACTTGTGCTTGCTGAAGAGAGACAGAGAGAGAGGGAGAAAGTGAGAAAGCATCTCCCATGAGGGATTGTCATGTCACGGTGTCTCCTCCTCCATTTCTCCTTTGGCGATTTTGGGCACACATGCACATGCACCCAGAGTGTTTTTCAAGCTGCTGTCTCCAGGACTTAAGCCATATAGTTAGTCATATGGGATCCAGCCTCCTTTACCAGCACACCACAGGCTAGTTCAATAAATTCTGTTTATTGATGAATCATACTATCATTTATGTGTACTCGTGTATTTTGCACTCTTACCTGTTGTTCTAGTCTATTGTGTTGTTAGTAACAGCATTATCTGAGTCTAGATAATTTATAAAAAATAGAGGTTTATTTAGCCCATGGTCAACGGGTCATTTCTGATAAGGCTGTGTCTGGTAATCTACCCATGAGACTTGTGGGTATCATGGCAGAGGGCATCACATGGCAAGAAGGATGTTTTAATTCATCCTGCCACACAGATGCACAAGTCACTGGTTGGAAGTCATATGTATTGTAGGATGAATTTAAAAACTCCTTCTAATAGGTAGAAACTGAATGGGAATTTTGGAGGGTAAACCAATTCATTATATATAAATACACACACACACACACACACACACACACATGGAGAGAGCAAGCGTGAGCTACAATTTTGTTCAGCCATGTTCTATACACAAGAAATATGGCAGAAAACATGGTAGACACATCCTTGCTTTCTGTCCTCCTAAAACTGGTTTTCATTCACCAGAAAGACTAAAATAGCCATTTACAGCCAGCAGGCCGTTTGACTAAGGTTATCAAGGTGTGTTTGCTTCCTAGGAAAATCAGCAAGAAATGCACCCGCACCTTAGATGATCAAAAGACCAAGATAAGATAGTAGAGCCACTACGTCACTACTGTTGCTTCTCCTTTCACTGACTATAACCCAAATCCTCCTGTACTGTCAGCGACAACCGTGAGCCTCCATCAGCACCTAATCCCAGGCTAAGGTGCTTGAACTATGCAGGACATAAACAGGGACAGAGGGTAGAGAGGAGTGATGGAATCTTTTATCTAGGGAGGACGGCATTGTCAGAGGAAAGAATGAGAGAGAGAGCGATAGGGAAGGAGAGAGAGAAGGAAAAGAGAGACAGAGAAATACAGAGATAAAGATGGCAAGAGAGGTGGTATCGTCATGGGACTCCATTTGAAAGTCTATGTCAGGCCCTCAGCAGATAGACATGAAAAGATGTTTTTTAAGGTTTTATTTCATACTAACACTACACAATTCTAAGATCTAAAGTAACATGAAAAAAAAATCACAAATTCATTCATTGGTTTATATCTGAGTTGATAAGGCTCAACATTTCTTAAGGAAGACGCCTGATGTTTTTACTCATGTTCATTAAGAAACAAAAAAGTACATTCTAATTTTCAAAAGTAGTTCTGAATTTTAATGTCTTCTCTTTTTTAAATTTTTTCAAAGTTTTCCCCATAGAGCATGTGCACTCCCCAGAGGGAAACAGAGACAGTGAGAGGAAAAGTGAGAAATCACCCTCCAGACCACCCCAGGGAGATGGCTATGCCACAATCCTTTCTTCTCCATTCTTCTCCTGGGATTTTGGATACACACGCACATGTACCCAGCATGATTTTCAAGCTGCCAAATCCAGGACTCAGTCACGTGGACGTCCAGCACCACAACCACTATGACAACTGCTGGACTCAATGTCTTAAATTTCTTAAGAAAAATCCAAGTTCAGTCAACATTGTGAAGAACTGGTTTCTATAATCAAGATAAAGTTGCTCGTAAAAGTGAAAAGTCACTTCTTCATTAAACAGAAGTAAGATCCAGAAAGCAGTCTAACAATACCAGGCTAGCAGGTGATATGCAGGTTACGGGAGCTGGATCCCATATGACTGACTTCACAGTCTGAGTCCCAGACTCAGGGACTTGAAAATCCTGTCAGGCACATGTTCGTATGTGCCCAAAATTTGGAGAGGAGAATGGAGAAGGGATTGTGGCATGGCCCCTCCCGCTCCCCTACACACACACCCTGGAGGGTAATTCCTTACTTTCCCTCTTTTCTCTCTCTCTTTGGTGAGCACATGTGCCCTATAGCAAACTTAAAAAAAAAAAAATCTAATGATACTACTTTTATAATCTTGCTCAATCTTCACATCTTATACATACCAATACATACCAATCCATTTATTTCCTCAAAGAACTATTTATTAATTTTATTTATTATTATTGTTATTATTTTCAAACTTGCTATAAGGTAGATGAGGTAGATACCCTTTTATAGGTGTGGCGCTTGAGCTCTGGGTTCTGGGAGAGCTGAGAAACCTGCTTGAAGACATCTGGCCAGTCATTGACACAGCCGGGATCTGAACTCACAAACGCTGGAAGCTGGCTATGTCTGCCGCCGTCCTATATTGTATCAGATAGACTAGAGGGTGTCAAAGTAGCAAAGAGTAAGAAAAGCCTCAAACTAGGATTTCTTTAATAATCTTCCCTAAGAAATTTAAAACAGAAATGTTTTGTGTCTTTTTTTTTAATGAACATATGTCGCTCCCTTCTGTAAAATTCATACTTGTGATTTATTAGGTCATCGGGAAAGTCATGATGCATTTTTGCATAGAAAAACAAAAAACTACATCACAACTTTCCCGATACCCTAATACATACCAATCCATTTATTTCCCCAAAGCACTATTTATTCATTTTATTTATTATTATTGTTATTATTTTTAATTTGCTATAAGGCACATGTGCTCACCAGAGAGAGATAGGGAGAGAGAGAGAAAGGGAGAGAAAGTGAGAAAACGAGCTGCCGGATCTGGGATTTGAACTGCAGTTGCCCATGTGAGAGTCCAGTGCCTCAACCACCGCACCAACCGCTGGACCCTATCAATCCATTTTTATCAACTGATCGGGACTATTCAAAGCAAAAAACTATTTTCCTATACAAATAATAATAATTTGAGCAAACAATTGTAAAGCTGATTATAACTCAAGAAATTGTTTTCCAAAACAGACATACCATTTCATATTTAATCAGAGCACCAAATACTCCAGCCATATACAAAAGCAGCTGTGTGTGTATTTTCTGAAAACAGGGTCAGTTTTCACAGTTTTATCATTATCATTGCAAGAGATTCAGAACAAAGTAGAATACACCCTCCAGGCTTCCTAGGAGAGGCAAGAATCTTAGCATTACTTTTGCTTGAAACCTCTGTCTGGCCCGCTTAGCATAGAGTTTTCAGCCAACATGGTAAACTTTTGGGATATTAAGCTGTTTACTATTTCTCCCTCGATAAGTGTAGAAGATGATTTTCCCAGTGATGGAATGCGAAAATAGCGGAAGAATGAAGTTGTAAATGCTCCAAGACCTAATGCAAAGGCACTCATTACTCAGAGTTTGCAGATTAATGAGTTTGCAGATTAAAGGCACTCACAGTTTGCAGATGAATGAATTTATCAGGAGCCAGCCTCAAGGAACTAGTTTGAAACCATACTGAAGAGTTTTTAATTCCTTATCTTTGGGTTAGGAAATTAGTAGCAAAAAATCTATGTGTATCACTTCCTACAGGATCCTTGCTCCATTTTCCACATCCCTTTATCCAGTTTCAAAAAGGAAGTACAATGGACTTCACCACCCTCATTCAATGGCCCCAACACGGCAGTCCTCGTGGGATGCAAGCATAATTGTCTTCGATCGATCGGTGGAATAGATCCAAACTGCTGGCTGCCTTATCAGTGGGGGCAAGGAATAGGCAGTTTAGCCCAAGAATTTATTTTTCTTAGTTTTAAAATAGGAGCATAGCCAGACAGTAGTCTGGGGCCAGCTGGTGAAAAGATGTAGCATAGCATAAAGGAAAAATGACTGAGAAAGAGGGGGAGAGTGAGAGAAAATAGTAAAACTTAGCTGGGGGCGGGGGGCTGGCTTTCTGAAAAAAAAAAAAAAAGATAATGTTTTTAAACTGATGGGGTTTATGAGGTCATCTGTTCCCAGCTCTGTTGGAGCTACAATGAAGAAGATCAGTCTTGGGACCAGATAGCGATGCAGTGGTAAAAATGCAACACTTCTAAAAAGAAGGTTATTGGTTCAAGTCCAGAGACCTCCCTGTGTACACTGGGCACGTGGTCACCCATGGTCAGGGCTGGCTGAAGGCTGGGGTCGCTCATGACATCCAAATCCATTGGGGATGCTTTCTCTCTCTTTCCTTCTCTCTGTCTCTCTCACTCATGAAAAAACAAACAAACAAAACAAAAAAAAAAAAAAAAACTTGAAAGAAAGAAGAAATAGAAGAAATCAGTCCTATCCTAAATTCTCCAACTCCTCAAAAAAAAAATTAAAAATTAAAAAAAAAACTTAAAAAACCTGTCATATTCTACTGATTAGATCTACAGTGTTGGTTCACTAATATTGAATGCAAAAACGGAGAATGGTGGTTCTTAACCTGAGTTACATATTGGAATCCCTTGAGAGTGTTAAAAACTACTAACATGTGAACCCTAGGCCCCAGCATTTCTGATTTATCAATAGTTGAGCAAACTATGACCTAGGAGTCAGGATTTTAAAACTCTTCCTAGGTTTTTCTAGTTGTGGACAGAACCAAAGCCCACTGCCCTCTCACCTTATCTCTGAGGTCCAGACTCTGCTGCCGATCAAGGGATTCCCTGGGGTTGGAATATCAGTGAATATGATCTTGGCCATGTAGGGCCTTCTGTGGTTCTATAAGTCACTTCTATAAAGGATGGCCGGGGCTCGAGGACAGGAGTCCACCCTAGGGTAGCCATAATACCACACTTTCTAGCAATAGACAACTTCATGCAGTTGAGTCAAAACTACAAGAAATAAGCAAAGCTTGTCCATTCTCTCACCAATAGATAGGCACAGTGGGCCAAAGATGGTTCCCTCTTGGTCTGCAGTTTGTTTCATGGACATAATATTCAGTCATGCTGAATTTAAACCCACAACAAACTCATAACAGTACATTTTTTGTCTCAAAATTCAGGTTGATCTGGAGAGTATTTACTTCCTAGATTTTCATTCCAACCACATGCATCTGACTCTTAAAGAAGTAAAAAGAGAAGGATTTCAAGTCTGTCATAACTAGAGGTATATTCAGTTGGATTTAGAGAGTTGCTGAAATGATGCATTTACCAAAGGACCTAACATCTCTCTCCCTAGGGACCTGGTGAATATGTGCGTAATAAATTTATCACCCGTGTTACATAAAAGTCCTTTGTGGTCTTTTCCAGAGTCTCAAATCTAATCACAGTTAAGCAACAAAGGGATTACAGCTTTATCAGGAGTTTATTTTGCAAGAATGCCACATAGCTCTCTCAGATATGGTATCCTGTTTTTCCCACTATGCTGAGTCCAAAAATCCCATTAAATAAAGTTGAACTCTTCAGTTATGCAGAAATATAAACAGTCTGTTCAGTGTAATTTGGAATTATATTTTCATTTGGGAAAAAATAATGTTCCAGTACTAAACAGTGTTGATCTCTGCAACTCCCAAATCTAAATACAATAGAAGGGGAAATTCTAAAAGTTCTCCAGCAGAGAAAAGGCACTATATATTTAAAACACACACACACACACACACACACACACACACACATTCTGCCATTTTATGTACTATAGCCATAGAATCTGCTTTTTAATCAATGAAGCCAGAAGAGGTTTTCAATAATAAAAACTATACCACTTGGTAAGCTTTGGAAATATGGTAGAAAGCTTCATAGAACTAAGTCTGAATCACTCTCTTAATACACAGTTCAGTATACTCTGAGCATATGGTATTTTGTGAGCTTGGTATAGAGTGGCTAGAGAAAGATACTGTCAATAGCCTGGCACCTACCGACTCTCCTCACTTCATGTCCAAGTTCTCTTCTTATGACTAAGTCATTAAGCAAATTGGTCAATAAGTGACAGGTTTAAAGGTGGATAACCTATGGTGTTTCTTGAGCCATGGGGTATGTATTTTTCAACAGATATCATTAAATACCACACTAGAATAATATAATTCAATCCATACAAAAAAGCATAGCACCAGAAAGCAATAGAACAATATAAATCCAGTGTAATCAATTGTATTTATTCTGAATACTACATATAATATGGTACATATTTATAAATTAAATACACAGTCTTCTGTGATTGCAAAAGCTTCATGTAGTAAATACTAACCAACTGCAAAAACCAGACAAAGACTGAAAAAAGGAGATTCCTGAGACACATAGACCAAGAAAAGGGATTCTCTGTAGTGGAGAGTTGGTCATAAATCTGAACAGTTGGTAAACAGGTAGGTCATTAAGTGAAGAGGGACTGTACTATGTAGGTTTCCATAGGCTAAAGATCTAGCACATACTTGGTCCTCAGTTATTCAAACTAGTAGAACGTATGGTCCTTTCCCAGAGATGATTCAATACAATCAACCACTTTAATTAAAATAAAATTACTTAGTAAAATGGAGGAAACTACTCCATGCTTGGGGAAAAGAAAAACACCCCATTTGTTGAGTAGCCAAAATAAAAACTTTGGGAAGCAGAGATATTTAAAGTTTTGAGAGTTTGCTGTGGAGTGTATACAGTTAGATTTATTCCTTGTCATCCTTATCAGAGTTTCAGTAAATAATATATTGCTCAATAATTCTCCTGTTGCTAGTAGTTTAGGGAAATGCAGAAGTGTTGAGGTTAGCAAAGGGATAAAAATGAGATGACATTCAGTGATTAACAGATACCCCTATATTGGTAAAAATGCTTCAGGGGCAAAACTTTTTTTTTTTTTTTGAGAGGTTTTTGCTATAAGGCACGTGCACTCACCAGACAGACAGAGAGAGACAGAGAGACAGAAAGTGAGAAATCACTCCCCGGGGGGATGGCCATACCGCAATCCCTTCTCCTCCATTCTCCTCTCGGAATCTTGGGCACGCACGCACACGGGTCCAGCGTGAGTTTTAAGCCACCGGGTCCGGACTTGAACCACAGTAGACTGCATGGAAGTCCAGCGACATAGTCATTACACTAACTGCTGGTCCCATGGGACAAAACATTTTTTTAAAAAAAGAAAAAAACCTGTAAAATAATAATAACAATTCACCCCAAGGTATTGCTCAAAGATGGCTTATTGTAAAGAGAGAGTGTATGAAGACTGAAGACTGAGAGATGGGACGGTTGTACACACAGGAATTCTTAAGTGTTGACCCATATATTTTTTTCTCTAGATACTAATGGTTGTTTTGAAGAAGAACAGACTTGTGGGAAAATTTGTGAGTTGTGGATAGACAGAAAGGGTCATCAGAGTCCCATAAAAATGACTCAGGACCAGCTTAGTGGCACGACTGTAACCTGCTGGTTGAGTGATGCTAAATCCATGTAGAGAATTGTGGTTTTGGTTTCTCAGTTGACTTGTACATTTTGGGTGTGTGCATCCATAATCTCAACTTGCTAGGAAAGCTGGGGGAGGTGATCATGGCATGAGACTATTGAAGTTACTTTCAATATCTTTCTCTGTCTCTCTCTCTCTTTCTCTCTCTCCCTCTGATGAACAAGATAAACATTTTTAAAATTGGCCTGATGTTTTTACCAACTGATGCCAGGGAGCCTTTGTCTGTTGTTATTTCTTTCAACCCTTTGACAATTTTTGTTTCATCTGTCCTGTTTTGTTTTGTTTTAGAGAGATTTTTTCTATAGGGCTCATGCAATCATCAGAAAGACAGTGAGACAGAGAGTGAGAAATCCCTCCCCAGGGAGGATGGCCATGCCACAATCCCTTCTCCTTTCAGGATTTTGGGCATACACATAAACATGCCTGGTGTGAGTTTTACTGGGTCCAGGACTTAAACCATGGTCAGCCATGTGGGATTTCAGTGATGTAACCATTATGGCATCTGTTGGTCCTACATCTGTCCTGTTTTTAGGAAACAAATTCAAATGTGATTCTGCCCTGACTGAAAAACTGCACTAAAATGATTAATAATTTGTAGTAAGTGGATATATTTTATTTTAACTCCCAGGGTTATTTGCATTTGAGGCTTATATGAACCTTAAACTTAGATGTGAGAAATGGGAATGTAAGAAACTTGGGTGTGAGAAAAGTATCTCATTTCTTTACTTTATTCAAATTATTTCTGAGTTTGAACCTGAAGAAAGCCAAACTATACCACTGTGAAGAGACTCTCCCCCGCCCCCCGCCCCTGAGCTCTCCTTAGTTTCCTAAATTAAGCAGAGCGTACTGAAAGAGTTTAACCACCATAAACCCATTAACATAGGCTTCCTAACTAGGAAAGATTGACTTCTACGGCCAGAGAGAATTTGGCACCAGGATAATAAATCCCTTAAGCAGATATTGCCACAAAATTATTGTCATTGCCCAGCTATCCTTCCATGTGTTCATCTATCTTTCCTAAAGGATTTGTCTTCCTGTAAGTGCCCTTTCTCTCCTTTTCCTTCCTCTATTAAGACCCTAAATTCTAGCCACTTTTAATCACGTTTGTCTATGAACACCTGTGTATATACATGCATAAAAATCCATCTTATCTTTTGATAATCTCTCTTATCAGTTTAATTTGCTGACAATACTAAACCTAAGGTTCCAAATACTAAACCTAAGAAGGTAGAGAGAAAGATTTTCCTGCCTGACAAGTGTCTTCCTTTCTGAAGCTGTAGAAAAATTTAACCTTGGGCCAACTGGTGGTGTGGAGGTTAAAGCACTGGATCCCAAATGATCCACTGTGCAGTTCAAGTCCCAGACCCAGCAGCTTGAAAAATATGCTGGGCATGTGTGTGTATGTATTCAAAATCCCAAAAGGAGAGTGGAGGAGAAAGGATTGTGGTGTGACCATTACCCTGAGGGGTGCCTTATGACTTTCCTTCTTTCTGTCTGTCTCTGGTGAGCACACATGCCCTATAGCACATAAAATAAAACAAAACTCAATCTCAGTCGTTATTGGGATTGTGAGGAGTCTGCTCCTCAGGCTCCAACTGTAACCTAGGAGTGAGAGGTGGTTGCTGGTGTTGACAGAAACAACCAGCTTTGTAAAAATAATAATGTGGTTTATTTTTAAACACAAATATGAGTGATCAACCCCTGAGAAAGGCAAATGTATCTTTCTTGGGGTTATCAGATACAAGGGTTCCTTTTATTTGGTTTTTAGAATGAGGGACAAGGTTTGGAATTTAGTGAAAAGAGTTATCCATTGATCTGGTCCAAAAAGGCAGAAGAGCTGAAGTAGTAGCTTGTAGATGGGTTTTCTTGTTTTGCAGAAGGATCAGTAAAGAGTGTACTTTAACAGAGATAAGAGGGCTCCTGTGCATCACAAGATACTGTCCTAAGGCAGGATGTAGGAAGAGTCCTGTTATCAATGAGTCAAAATGACCTGTTAATATTCATGGACATGATTAACCCCAGACCCTCTGGAAGGGATTTTGGAAAATAAGAAAAAAACAGACTTCTGTCCTCACTGGAAAAAGGGAAGTCATTGCCTTCTATTCATTCTGATACTGGCGCATGCTCATTCTTCAGTCTGCATGGTGTCCCCATAGTTCCCTCTGCTGTGTGGGCAGAGAAATCATAGGAAGGGCAGCAGCACTGAGTTTTGGTATCCAGACGTAAGTCCTGTCTCCTTTCTGAATCTTCACAATGCCATTCTCCATGCAGATTCTCACTCACTGCAGTACAGGGGTTTCACCTTTCTCAGAGGATTCTCTCCTCTCCCCTTCTCCATGCTATAGTCCTCTCAAGGAGCTTAGTTCTTGAGGACATAAAAGCCAGACAAAGCCATTGTCTACAGTTTCCTTGTGCCCACAACACAAACCTCCCCAGGAGCAAGAGAAGGCCTCAGAGGACAAAGCTACCTTCCTGGGAGAAGGAGAAGAAAACATACTGCAAAAAGGAAACACCAGGGCCAGCTCCGCGCCTCTGTGGTCAAAATGAAAAAGAAAACAGTAATGTCTCAGCAAAACACTCGATCCATTTTTTCTTTGAAAAAGAGCAATCTCCTCTTTTTTTTTTCTCCTTGCCTTTTTGCCAGAGTAAATGTTGCACTCACCAGAGAGAGAGAGGGAGAGAAAGAAAGAAAGAGACAACCTCTTCCCCCGACAAAGGGGATAGTCATACCACAATCACTTATCCTCCATTTCTCCCTCCTTTGAGGATTTTGGACATGCACACACAGGTATCTGGCGTATCTTTCAAGCCATCAGTATGGGACTTGAGCTACGCAGTAGGCCATTTGGGATCCAGCTGCCCCAACCCCCACACCACAGGCTAGTCCTCAAACACATACTTACCAAGCTATTCCAGGAGTAATAACCAACTGCTAAAAGTACCAGCATTTTGAGACAAGGATTCTGATCTGGAGAATGGAAACACTGTGGCCTTTCTATTTTCTAAAGCAACTATAAGAGACAATATACGTCAGTTAAATATTAGCTTTACTATAGATGCCTATACTTTGGGGAAATAGGGAAGCCGAAGGGGAGACTGAATGACAGCATGTGTCCATCAGAATAAAACGTTTTCATTCCAGGGCTGGCCAGGATCTCGTAAAAGCAATTTTATGAGATATTGCTATAGTGCTTAAAGACAGAACCCTTAATGTACAGACATAATTAACATCATCAAAGGGGAAGATAATGAGGTCAATAGAGCATGTGGCCTGGGTTTAATAGAATCAAGACTGAAGCCAGGAATTTTATGGGCCGTAATCCACTAACAAAAATATTCAGAATGAAGGATTAAATAAATCAGCATCTGAAAGCATTGGGGCCCATATACACTAAGCTTATTTTCCATATATCAAAATGGAAATATAAATCGTCTGATAAGACAATACCTTTGGGGAGGGGACAAATAAGACTGTTCCTCCATCTAACTAGAATAAAAGGCTCGAATTTAGCCCCTTAGTAGTAACCCACTCTGGGACCCCTCCTTGTCTGTCTGGGAGCTCTCTTTCTCTCCTTAATAAAATTCTACTTTGCTATTCCTCTGAGCATCTGCATCTCGAATTCTTCATGAGTGTGAGACAAACACCGGTTCGTGGTGTGTTCTTTCTGACTCAATCACTGTGTCAATTTTATCCTAAAGGAACTGTCCTTTTAAAAAGGGTATTCTGGTGACCAAACAGTGGTACAGAAATAATGTAACACTCTGCAAGCCTGACTCACATGGGAGGGATCCAGGTTTGTGTCCAGAGACCTCCCTATACAATCCCAGTTGCACAGCGCCCATGATCCAAGGCTAGCTAAAGCTGGAGGTGGATTGTGGCACAAAGACCCTGTTGGGAGTACCTGTCTCTCTCTCTCATTCTTTCATGTCTTTCGCTCATAGAAGAAAGAAGTGAATACATTTTTTTGAGAGGTTTTTGCTATAGGGTGTATGCGCTCGCCAGAAAGACAGAGAGAGACAGAGAAACAGAAAGCAAGAAGTCAGTTCTGGGGGGGATGGCCACACCACAGTCCTTTCTCTTCCATTCTCTTCTTGGGATCTTGGGCATGCACACACACGTGCCCAGCACGAATTTAAGTCACCGGGTCCGGGACTCTAACTACGGGCGACTACATGGGAGTCCAGAGACATAGCCATTATGGCAACTGCTGGGCCCAAGTGAATAAGTTTTAAATAAACGACCTAAAATAGATGACCTAGCTCAGCTGGGGTTGTACCGCGGCCTCTATACAGAAAGGTTATGTCTGAGTCTGAATCACAATG
The DNA here is from genome assembly GCF_000334495.1 of Tupaia belangeri chinensis. Lineage (NCBI taxonomy): Eukaryota > Metazoa > Chordata > Mammalia > Scandentia > Tupaiidae > Tupaia > Tupaia belangeri. Next base: position 613,744 of record NW_006159942.1, on the reverse strand, counting down.
CACTTGGGAACATCTTGAGTTCAGATATGTTATTTGTGAGGCACATTTCTCATTAAATAGCAATGCTTGTGAGGCTTTCATTTCCTCTCAGTAGAAAATTCAGAGCTGAGATTCTTACCTGGAAGATAACACCTCACCTTGATGATAACATCACCCACAACAAGCTTGGACTCTCTAGACACAGTGTCTGTGCTTCTTTCTAAGTCCAGATTTGCCCCCTTCCTCGCTGAGCTCAGTTTCCCTGTCCATCACCTTCTACACCCCAATTTCCCACCTTGCAATATGTGAAAACTGCCAGCCACGGCATGAATCGTCTCTGAGAAATTAACATTTAGGAAGTCATTTTCCGGCTCCAGACTCTGCCCTTCAAGAGAATGTTGGCAGTAATTCTGGGTTAGCAACCCAAAGGCAGGCCATGTCTTACCTGACTCTTGCCAGTAGCAACTGCCTTTGAAAACATCAAAAATTGCTCTCTCTGTCAGGAGGAATCAACAGAATTCCTGGCACTGGGCAGACTGAACACTTCCCTGAAGCCACTCACTTGTTTAGACAGCCCAGAGCAGGGAAAACAAGGTCAAAGAACTGCTGTTATTGCTCTCCACACTGGCCCAGGTGACCTGTGACCTGGCTTTCAAAATCGGATGCCTATATTTACTGTCTCGGTGCCCATGAAATTTAGACTCCAACATGTGGTAGCAGAGGGGGCCGACGGAAACTCACTACTCTTCTGAGAGTGGCAAATTTATGAATCTACAAAGACAATACTTACATGAAAACTGAGAGACAGATTCTAGAATAGCACAAGTTGTATTTTTCATAAGGTGCTTTTTTGAATTTCACTTTCATCAAAGAACCAGAAACCCAAGTTATTATTCTGTTTTCCTCTTCTTCTTCTCCTTCTTCTTCTTCTTCTTCTTCTTCTTCTTCTTCTTCTTCTTCTTCTTCTTCTTCTTCTTCTTCTTCTTCTTCTTCTTCTTCTTCTTCTTCTTCTTCTTCTTCTTCTTCTTCTTCTTCTTCTTCTTCTTCTTCTTCTTCTTCTTCTTCTTCTTCTTCTTCTTCTTCTTCTTCTTCTTCTTCTTCTTCTTCTTCTTCTTCTTCTTTTAGCCATCCCTCTTTACAGATAAAGTAAACTGAGACTCAGAGAACTGGACTGACTCATTGTAGGTCCCATGGATAGTAGATCATATAATCCAGGATTCAAGCTAAGATTTCTGGTTCTCTTTACTGACTTTTAGCTTTTTCAGATGTCTATTTTTACTCCAAAATTTTAAGGTTAGCTTAAGGTAGACTCTCAAAGAAGACTGAAACTTCTTAATATTAAGAGAGGCTGAATCCCTCTTAGGAAAAATAGACATGTATTATGAAATTCTAAGCAAATTATGTGTCTCTGGGAGACACCAATAGATGCCTGTTGGCAAGAGAAATCTAAACGAGTCTCTCTTAATTATTTTACAGAAAGTTGCTTTCTGTTTATAGGTTGTTAGCTCAATTGAGGCATTAGTATGTGTATTGGGTGTGTTTGTGTGCATGTGTTAGAGGTGTCCATGGGGTAGACAAATAAGCTTTAAATATAGAGTTGGGTAAAGCCAAAGAATAAGCACATTGTATACAGCAGAACAACTAGAGTGTTCTGTAGCTTTGAAAAACATTGTGGCCAAACAAAATGTTCTGCCAGGGGCAACATGGGTTAGCTCTGTATCATCTCCGAATGAACAGGTTATATTTTCAAGTTCTGCTGGCCTTCAAGGCCCAGCCTAATACACTGCGTTCTTGTGTAGCTGGGTTGCCCATTTGCAGAGCCGAGAAAGGGAGAACTAATTTTTAGTTCCTTTTAAAAAAGGATTTCCAGAGAAATCCTTACAACAAATGCCTCTAAAGAAGAGAAAAAAGAGGATGTTTCCTTCAAGAAATTAACATTTTGAAAGAATTTCTTCTATTGGATGAGCATTTCCTCAGGACTATGTATTAGCAACTATAGCATACATTGAATGCAGTGGTACCATACAGATATGATTTCCTTTAACCTCTAAGGAAGATTCATGACAAAGGCAACATCTATCACATTTTCAGATACAGAAACTAGGGTTTAGATATTTTAAACTGTTTTCTCAAAAAGACCCTGTGAAACATGATGGAGCTTTTGGACTTCAAAGATTTAATCACTATGTTGTATTGCATCCTAATTTGATTCTAGGCAAAGGATACACAATCTACACAGTATACATGGTCATCAGAACTAGATGGCCAAGAACAAGTTAGTTGATCAGTTGTCCTTGTAAATTAGAAGATAACTTTAATCTTGATTTTTACTTTGAAGAGAACTCTCTCTCATAAGCACAGCCTGTATCTTTCCAATTTTCATCCGGGTACTTTTTTTTTTTTTAAGCTACTGCAATTTAATAGCTTTGCAGAAAACACTTCTTCTTTTATCTGTCAGGGGCAAGAAAAAAGTCACAAAAGTTATATCCAAATTATTCATGTGTGAAAATTTCTCCTGAACTGATCACATAAAAATTATGTTTTCTGACAGGAACATTGCATGGAAGTTCAAATGTATCTGAAAGGTAGACCTCCAGGAAAACTTTGCTACATGTACCATTTACATTGATAGTTTTATATCAAGGTAGTCTTCATAGAAAGCCCATTTTAATATTCTTTTTTTTTTTTGAGAGGTTTTTGCTATAGGGCGCGTGCGCTTGCCAGACAGACAGATTGTGTGCATGTGTTAGAGGTGTCCATGGGGTAGACAAATAAGCTTTAAATATAGAGTTGGGTAAAGCCAAAGAATAAGCACATTGTATACAGCAGAACAACTAGAGTGTTCTGTAGCTTTGAAAAACATTGTGGCCAAACAAAATGTTCTGCCAGGGGCAACATGGGTTAGCTCTGTATCATCTCCGAATGAACAGGTTATATTTTCAAGTTCTGCTGGCCTTCAAGGCCCAGCCTAATACACTGCGTTCTTGTGTAGCTGGGTTGCCCATTTGCAGAGCCGAGAAAGGGAGAACTAATTTTTAGTTCCTTTTAAAAAAGGATTTCCAGAGAAATCCTTACAACAAATGCCTCTAAAGAAGAGAAAAAAGAGGATGTTTCCTTCAAGAAATTAACATTTTGAAAGAATTTCTTCTATTGGATGAGCATTTCCTCAGGACTATGTATTAGCAACTATAGCATACATTGAATGCAGTGGTACCATACAGATATGATTTCCTTTAACCTCTAAGGAAGATTCATGACAAAGGCAACATCTATCACATTTTCAGATACAGAAACTAGGGTTTAGATATTTTAAACTGTTTTCTCAAAAAGACCCTGTGAAACATGATGGAGCTTTTGGACTTCAAAGATTTAATCACTATGTTGTATTGCATCCTAATTTGATTCTAGGCAAAGGATACACAATCTACACAGTATACATGGTCATCAGAACTAGATGGCCAAGAACAAGTTAGTTGATCAGTTGTCCTTGTAAATTAGAAGATAACTTTAATCTTGATTTTTACTTTGAAGAGAACTCTCTCTCATAAGCACAGCCTGTATCTTTCCAATTTTCATCCGGGTACTTTTTTTTTTTTTAAGCTACTGCAATTTAATAGCTTTGCAGAAAACACTTCTTCTTTTATCTGTCAGGGGCAAGAAAAAAGTCACAAAAGTTATATCCAAATTATTCATGTGTGAAAATTTCTCCTGAACTGATCACATAAAAATTATGTTTTCTGACAGGAACATTGCATGGAAGTTCAAATGTATCTGAAAGGTAGACCTCCAGGAAAACTTTGCTACATGTACCATTTACATTGATAGTTTTATATCAAGGTAGTCTTCATAGAAAGCCCATTTTAATATTCTTTTTTTTTTTTGAGAGGTTTTTGCTATAGGGCGCGTGCGCTTGCCAGACAGACAGAGAGAGACAGAGAGACAAAAAGCGAGAAATAACCCCCCAGGGGGGGATGGCCACGTCACAATCCTGTCTCCTCCAATCTCCTCTTGGGATCTTGGGCACGCAGGCACACACCCCGGTGTGAGTTTTAAGACACCGGGTCCGGAACACTAACCACAGTCGACTACATGGGAGTCCAGCGACATACCATTACGCTAACTGCTGGTTCCCCCATTTTAATATTCTTGAAAAGTAAAAGTGGTAGCACCGAAATTATGATACTGTGATTAGTTATATATCTACTTGGCATTACCAATGCAAAAGATAAGAAACAAAGAAGATAAATCAAAACAGGAGAAGTTATTAAAGCATGCATATACAGACCAAAAAAGATGTCAATAAATAAACGGAAGAAACAGTAATCCAATAGAAGTACTGATAGGGACAGCTTGGTAGTCTTGGAATTAGGGAGCTGAATCCCAATGTGGCCAACTACCATTTGAACCCTGGCCCTGATGGTTTGGAAAGCTCATTGGACATATGTGTGTGTGTGCCTCATATTCCAACAGAATGGAGAAATGGAGAAGAAAGGATTGCAGTGGGAAACTCACTGAGCACATGTGTGTGTGTGTGTGTGTGTGTGTGTGTGTGTGTGTGTGTATGTGTGTGTGTGCCTCATATTCCAACAGAATGGAGAAATGGAGAAGAAAGGATTGCAGTGGGAAACTCACTGAGCACATGTGTGTGTGTGTGTGTGTGTGTGTGTGTGTGCCTCGAGTTCCAACGGGATGGAGAAATGGAGAAGAAAAGATTGAAGCATGGCCAGGCCGCCCTGGAGAGTTTGTTCTTCCTCTCTCTCTCCCTCGGGTCTTTCTGTTTCTCTCTCTCTTTCTGGTGAGCATCTGTGCCCTCTGGCAATTAAGAAAAAATACATATAGACATAAATATGAACAGGTAAATGATAGAATGAGAAAAACAAATAGCCTGTGAATATATGGAAAGCCTCCCAACCTTCCTAATACTCAAATACATGCATACATTCATACATTCATGGCATACTCTTTCAGTCTTTCATATCAACAAAAAGCAGTAACCATGTTGGGAAGAGTATGGAGAAATAAAACCAATGATGTGTAAACTGATACAGCCAGTTAGGAGTGCCAAAAGTTAAAAGTATGGTTATATTTACTAAAATAGAATGTTTTAAATAATTGTATATATAGGATTTTCTCTAAGGAAAACTCTCGACATAAACATAATGAGATATATGAAAGATGAGCAGCATTATTTGTCATAGTGAAAATGTGGGCAATGTTGGGCTGAGCAGGTGCCGTGGAGGTTAAGGTGCTGAGTCCCACATGGCCAGCTTTGCAGTGTAAGTCCTGGACCCAGCAGCTTGACAGTCATTCCAGGCACGTGTGCAGGCATGCCCAACATCCTGAAAGGAAAATGGAGGAAAAGGGATTGAAATGTGGCCATCCCTCCTGGGGAGGGAGAGTGATTCCTCACTCCCTCCACTCCACTCCACCGCCCCCCCGACTCTCTCTAGTGAGCACACACATCCTATAGCAAAAGAAAAAAAAAATAGTGGGCAATATCTGCCAATTGCAGAATATCTAAAATAAATTATGATATATATTTTTTTTTGAGAGATTTTCACTGTAGGGCGCGTGCGCTCGCCAGACAGACAGAGAGAGACATAGAGACAGAAAGCAAGAAATCACCCCCCAGGGGGGGATGGTCACGCCGCAATCCCTTCTCCTCCATTCTCCTCTCGGGATCTTGGGCACGCACGGACACGCGCCCGGCGTGAGTTTTAAGCCACCGGGTCCGGGACACGAACCGCGGTCGACTACGTGGGAGTCCAGCGACATAGCCATTATGCTAACTGCTGGTTCCCCAATTATGATATATTAAAACAATGGAATAGTACTTAACAGTGAAAATAAATGAATTTTAGCTATACATATTAACATGAATTAATATTATAGACAAACTAAGAAGCAAAATTCTGAAACTTCTAAGTACACTAATATAAAATTTAAAATATGCAAAATGAAATAATGTATTTTATAGTATATGAACATATGTGTAGACTAAAGGAATCTCAAGACAATGAAAAAACTTTAAATTAAGGCCAGTGATTATCTCTGGAAGGAAGAGAGGAGACAAAATCAGGGTAGGACACACATAAAACAACTGTGTCAAGTTGTGTTTCTTAAGCTGAGAAGTGGATATTTCTCTTTTACTGTTTACATCTTCTGGTTTTAAAAAACACTTTATGCTTTTTCAAGGGTTCTCCCAGAGATCAATATCCTTCCTCCAAATGGGCAATGCAAAAGATTGCTTGTGACCTCTGGAATACTTTGCTTTCTTTTTTTTTTTTTTGATTTTACTATTTTAGTTTTTGCTATATTGCATGTGAGCTGGCCAGAAAGGGAAATGGGTAATAAATCACCCTTCCAGGGGGATAGCCATGCTGAAATTCCTTCTCCTTCATTCTCCGCTTGGGATTTGAGGAATATACATACGCATGCCCGGTGTGTTTTTCAAGCCAGCTGGTCTGAGACTCAAACCACAAAATCGGCCATGTGGAATCCAGGCACCTTCACCCCCACATCACTGGGTGGCCCTGTTTTGTTTTCGTTGACCATGGCTGGTCAAAGATTAAACTGTGAAGACAATTCACAAGCTCATTCTGGAAGAATGAGAAACTACCTCAGCTTTGTAGCTTGGGCTTCTCTTCAACACTCAGAAAACCATCAGTGAGGATTCTATGTTCTGCCCTCAACCTGGGAGCTGGTGTAGAAAGAAGCATTCATTTTTAAATATAGAGCTATATTTAGGTGTGAATTCTGACCTTACCACTTTCTAGCCTCTGTTTCTTCACATATGAAATGGAACTAGTAAGACAAACCTCATCGGAGTTTTATTATTCATTCATTCATTCATTCATTTAGCTTTAGATTTCATTCATGCACTGGCCAGAGACAGAGAGAGAGAGGTAAAGTGAGAAATCACTCCCCAGGGGGAGTTGGTCACACCACAATCCCTTTTCCTCCTTCTTCTCTCAGGATTTTGGACACACACAAACACACACACACACCTGGCATGTTTTTGAAGCCACTGGGTCCGGAACTTGAACCATGGAGTCAGCCAAATGGGATCTAGAGCCTTAACCACCATGCCGCCTGCTGGCCCCTCACTGGAGTTTTATAAGGATGGGATTAAGAACTTCATGCCAAGTGCGTGGTGTACAAGAAGCTCTCATAAGCAATGTCATGACTTACATCAACCTCGTTTGGGAAAGTCTGTTCTGCTGCTCTCCTTTGTCTTTTCCCAAGTGTCTACAGGTTTCAAGTTTACTCTGTGACTAAATATATTAATCCAAGTCACTTTCCTGAGTTTGATGGCAATGTGCACTCTAATACATTTTTTAGATAGTCAATTCCCAGCTGTTTCTGAATTTTGAAAATAAAAAAAGAAAAGAAATACAAATGTCCTATTTATTCATATTTCTTTCTTGCTTAAAAACACAGTTGAGGTCATGAGACCATTACCTCAGAGTGCTCAGACATTATTAAAACAGATTACTCTGGGTCAGTTTCAGTGGAGCCCTACCACTCATTCCAACAGAGGAGGCCAGGAGGCCCCCCTAGAAGGAGTGAAGAATAGATCTCTTGTTGGCCTACACATGACATTATTTAGAAATAGTTGGTTTCGTTAATATGACCAGATGTCTCCCAGTCATACATGAAAACACTTCAAATCACCCTCATTTGCTTGACAAGTGTCCTATGAAAGGCAGTTGACCTAGACTGAAGGGCATGTGCCTCTCTGGGGGAAAACCTTGTTCAAGGATGGTGTTGTCTGTTGATGAGAATTCTTTGGGAATCCTAAAATCCCAAAGCTAGAAGGAGCAGCACTTGGTTGAACCACACATTGTGGATTTGAGTTCCTACTCCACCACTTCCTGGTGAGGTGTCAGGGGTTAACTACTGGCTTTCTAAGCCCCTATTTCTCCATATGTAAAGCAGGCATCATAATATTAGGTTGTCAGGAAAGTCATGATGTATTTGTCTATGTTTTTCTACACAAAAATGCAATGATTCACAGAGGTCTGATGAAGATTCAGTTGAATACTACGAAAGGGTCTAGATCTGGAGTGGAGTCAGGAGCCTGTAAGCACTGGACACATGTTAGGTGAAAAACGAGCTGACCCAGTAGGACAACTGCACAGTGTGTCTTCAGATTTCAGGCTCTACTTTCAAAATGGTAAGGATCATAATGGGGTGGGAAAAGTGTTAGACTTGCAGGCAAGGAGAATAAATTGTACCTGCTACTTGCCGAGTGGCTTTGGACAAATTGTTCAACATTTTTGAGTCTTATTTTTTTAACGTCCAAAATGGGGCATAAAAATATCTTTCCTCTCAACTTTCTAGGATTGTCAAAGAAGACAAAGTGAGTCTCTATGTGTCTCCAACCTTCGCATTCTGCATTCTTTTTGTTTCTAAAAGTAACAACCATTGTTAAGCAAGAATTTGTGTTTTCTCGTCTTATTAACTTCTGATGAAATGAACAGCCTTAAAAACGATCCCATAGAAAAATTATAGCGAGGTCCTGGAATTCCACAGTGTGTTCTCAGGGAGCACTTTACATGCAAAGAGCTACTTCAGAATGGATCACTACTAACAGCAATGATAAGATAATTATCCACCTCTGGAGAAATGCCACCACCTTCTATGACCTTAAGCTTTCAAGTGCAGTAAGATGGAATAATTCCATAATAGTTTAAATCCCAAAACTACCTTTACTCAAACAGAATCTGAGTAATAGTTTCTGAACACTCTGAAATCAAATTTCATAGCCAATTGGCTGTGTGCTAGGTAAATGAAAGGATAAGGCTCATAAAAGCCTGAATTCTTCAAGGGTTCAGACCCAGTAATTGGGTGGTATTCCAGCACATGGGATAGGCATGGAGGTTTATGTAACATTGCCTGGAAGGAAAATAACTCTAGTTAGATTTTTGTTTAGCTGAATAGAAAATGCCCAAGTCAGTTTCTCTTCTTCCATTGGAAAAAAATAAGCTCTTTTAAATTTGTGATTCCAACATGAAGATATCTTTACTTGAAAGAGAAAATTTAAACCCTATAGATAAAGTTTACATAGCTTTCATTAACACTCCCCCTCTCAAAGGTGACTACCATAATCAGTTCTTTGTGTCTCCTTCCAGAAATCTTTTATCTGCATTTTCTTTAATACACACATGTATAGAAATGGCTTATTTAGTGTATATTCACACAAGAATAGTACAAACTCTTCTGTATCTAGCTTTTTACTCTACAATATGTATTGGAGATTACTCCAAGTTAGTTTTCAGATATGTACCTTGTCTTTTTTTTTTTAATATCCATTTTTTTTAATGGTACGAATAGTTTTACCGTTTTTTTTTGTTTTCGTTTTTTTTTTATTTACCTAACATTCATTCCCTGAGCATCATCACAGCGTACTAAATGTAATTTCCCATCTAGAATAGACTGCACAGTGACCCAATCAAGCATGTTATCATCAATAGTATTCCACTTCTACTTTCTTGCTTATGCACATATATAT
>NW_006159942.1:526904-603467 GCF_000334495.1 Tupaia belangeri chinensis | reverse complement strand
GCGCTGGGGGGCAGGAGCCCCCGGCCGCGTGCCCCCCCCCCCACCTTGTCTTTTTAAACTGTTATGTAGTACTCCATAGTACAACTGTTCCATCTTTTGAGTAACTACTTTTCTAATGATTTATAAGTGAGTCATTTCAAATATTTTGCTCTTATGGGTAGTGCTACAATGAATATGGCTGTTTATGCCTCGTAGGCACCTGTGTAGTTAGATTTCAAAGGAATCATTGGTCATGGAATATATAAGCATTTTAAATTATAACACTGCCAGTTGCCTTTCACAATATCTGTACCAGTTTATAATCTCCTCAGCAGTGTATCATAGTAACTGTTTCTATATATTTTCACCAACACTTGATACCAAGTATTTACAACTTTTGTTGTTTTTGTTTTTATTTATGTATTTATTTAACTTAATGAGAAGCAAATGACATCTCATTACTGCTTTTCCGTGTATTTCTTTTGTCAGCAGTAATACTGCAAATCTTTCTGCAAGTATATCTCTCATTTGTACTTTTTCTTCAGTAATCTACCTGTCAAAGCATTTATAAGTCCTTTCTGGACTTCATTGTTTTAATCTACTTGTACTTTCCGACAAATATGCCACACTTGTTTAATAAAACTTATTTTTTAATAAACTTTAATATTTTGCTGGAGTGGAAATATTATTCTTCCCTTTATATAAATATTTTTACTTGAAAATTGCTTACTCAAGAAAATATCTAACTTCACATAACATTTGTGACCAAATGACAGATACTATTCTCCATATCTTAAAGATAATAAAATAAGAGCACAAAATATGTAAAGTTAGATTTAAAACTCAGATCTTTGGGTCTAGTGCAGTGCCTTTTCTTTTCTTTGTTTTTTTTCTAAATTTTATTTATTTGTTTTTGTTTTTGTTTTGAGAGAGAGATTTTTGGTAAAGGGCACATGTACTCAAAGGAGAGACAGACAGAAGGGAAGAAATCACTCCCCGGGCTGATGGCCAGCCCGCTATCCCCTTTCCTCCATTCTCCTCTGGGGATTTGGGCATGCACACAAATACTCCCAGCATGAGCTTCAAGCCCCCTAGTCCAAGGCTCAAACTGCAGTTGCCCATGTGGAAATCCAACACCTTAATCACCCTGCCACCTGCTGGTGCCCCAGTACCTTTTCTTCTGGACTAAAGTTCTGCAGTTATATCCAGGAGCTGTGGAAGTCCAGAATCCTAAAGGAGAAATAGTTTAGGCAATAATTATCTAAACTCCTCATGTTACAGATGCTCAAACTCAAGTATAAGGAAGCTAAATACCTGTGACCTGGTATTAGAATGCAAGTCTTCAGTCTTTCTCTTTGGGTGTATTTTCCACTAAACCATTTCTATAATGGCAACATTTCACAAACAGATTCTAATATTTTTCCCTGTTAGTCACTTGGAAGAAGGAAAGCATTCAGAAAAATTACCAGATCTTCACATTTTTTTTCATTCTCTTCTGAAATAAATTTCATTCTCTCATGAAGTAAAGAGAAATGGAATTTTTAAAGATGAGATTTGCTATGCTTGTGTTCTCCAGCAGTCCAAGTGTTGAGATTTGGTTGTGCAGGTAGTAAGAGGAAACGTAATCCCTTCATGGTGTCAAAAGGTGGGGTTTCAGGAGTGAGTAAAGGAGTAGGGTGGGGCCCCTGGGTGACTCCTGGTGGGCTTATAAGGAGGGAGAAGGAAAGAGGAGACATACCTGCATCACAGACCTTGCTCCCCTACCCTTCACGACCTTGTGATATAGTTAGAAGACCCCCTCAGAGGTGCCCCTGGCTCTTGGACCTCCAAACCATGAGCTGAACAAACCCCTGTTTTTTATAAATCACCCAGTTTGGGGTATTTTTGTTTATTCTCAACAGAATGGGCTTAAACAAGACTGGGCACATTAAAGTTCAGAGTCGGGTGTTCTTTACATGTCTTTTACTGACTGTGTAAGAAAGGCAAAAGAAGGAAAATATCCTGCTTTACAATAGTGCTTTCTGCTTATCTACTGCCCACCTGGTATGTAAGCATACCTAGATACTGTGTATCTCAGTATTTCATGTATGGCATGTGCGTCTCTAAGCGAGGATGGGGAAACATACTTGGAACAAGCCTATCTCAAGGCTTTCTCTGTAGCAGAAGATGATTAAAGCTTTCTCTTTGATTGGGATCTTTCATATCCTGGTTTTCAGAATTCTCAGCTAGGAAACACATGCACACTGTATTTCAATAGCCATCTTTTCTTACCAGATAGTACTTTTCTTTGCCAAGAAAGAGAGGAAAAGCAGTCAAATCTATGTCACAAATTTCAGAAGACTTGTAACTACTCCTGGAAAGTTAGAACACTGTCCTCACTTCAATATCTTTTGGACTTTGAACCAGAATGAATAAAAACCCCAGAGCTTAAAATTCTAAAAAAAAAAAAAAAGTTTGAGTCCACAGTATCAAGTTCTCCCAGATCCTCTGAGTTACATAGCAGGCAAAAGGAAGTCCATTACAGGGTCATGAGCCACATAACCCTGGGCAATTTGTGATTATTCCCGAGTCCCCATCTTGGCCACCACACAGCCTGCATGTGTTCCACCGTCGTCCTCAGGCAAATTCTTCAAGATTTTTGGTTGCATTTTCCATTTCAGTTGGTTGTAAATAATAGATCAGAACACATGTCTTAAATAGCCTGAGATAGAAAACATATGTTTGTGCAATAAGACCACAGAGGTAGAACTACGGAACCTGCAGCCAATTTTATTTTTAGCAGATACTTTACATGTCTGTTCAACACATTTATCTGAAAAGTAATTTTTGCTCATCCAATATGTCATGCTGTCAAGTAACATACCGAAGAAGAAGGCCAAGTTCCTGCCCTCCAGAGGCATATAACCTCATTCCCTTCCTCATGCACACAGAGTACATGTTTGAAGAACTATAGACATCCAAAAAAGGTATTAGGAGTAAAGTCAAGTTGAAGGGGAACACACTTTTCCCCTTCAGCCGGTCCCAAGTCAAAGAGGACAATCTACCAATATCCGTGAATGCTTCAATAGGCCTGGAGCACAGCTGTATGGACCTGCCAACTGTATGTGGTGGCCCTCTTCTAATTTATAAAAATGTTTCTGTTGGGGCTAGCAGGTGGCATGGTGGTTAAGGTGCTGGACTCTGACGTGGCTGACTGCAGTTCAAGTCCTACACACATATACACTTTCCTGGTTCTGTAGCAGAAACTTAGATTCAAATATCATTTCTCAGGCCAGACCATCTTCATCCCTGGTAAAGAAATTTTCCTCTGCTGATATACTTATCTCTTGAACTTCATGTCTTTCTTCACTAACTCAGTAGACACTTTTCTGCTCTCATTGGAGATTTCTGATCCTAGAACAATTCTACTTCTTTTTCCTCTTCTCTTTTCAAAGTTTATAGAAGAAAAGGGTCTAGGCCATATAGAAAAACTTTGAATTAAGATCCTTACTGTGCCACTTAATAACTGGAGTTTCAATGATCTTGACAGTAAAATAAATTAAAAATATTAATACCAACCTCTTTATTGATTAAATGATTCAAGTATTTGAAGTAGGTGCATCTGGAAGTGTTGCTTTCATCTTTTTTTCTTTATTAAAGAAAATTTCATCCTAATTTCATCCTCTAGGCTGCAGACTGTCCTTCTCTGACCTATGGTCACCTTTCTTACTATTTTTTTTGGAATTATTGATTTAATTTTATTTATTTATTATTATTATTTAACTTGTTATAAGACCCATGGACTCACCAGAGAAAGACAGAGAAAGAGAGAAAGTAAGAAAGCAAGCTGCCAGATCCAAGACTCAAACTGTAGTCAGCCATGTGGCCAATGCCTCAACCACCACGCCACCTGCTGACCCCACCTTTCTTACTTTAAAAAACATTTCTTTGGAGCCAGCAGAGGGTGTAGTAGTTATGTTACTGGACTCCCATGTGGTTATTCCTAGTTCAAGTCCCAGACCTGGTGACTTGAATCTCATGCCAGGCATGTGTGCATGTGTGCCCCCAAGATCCCAGGAAGAGAATGGAGGAGGAGGGATTGAAGCATGGCCATCCTCTCTGGAGAGTGATTTCTCACTTTTCCTCTCATTCTCTCTGTCTCTCTCTGTCTCTGTCTCTCTCTCTCTCTGGCAGGCACTTGCACCCTAAGGGAAAAACCTATATAAAAAGAAAATTCTTGGGGGCCAGCAGGTGGTGTGGTAGTTAAGATGCTGGACACTCCCACATGGCTGACCACGGTTTGAGTCCTGGACCTGGTGGCTTGCTTTTTTACTTTCCCTCTGTCTCTCCATTTTTCTCTCTCCCTCTCTCTGGTTCAAATTAAAATAAATGGATGAATAAATAAATAAATAATTGTTTAAAAAAAATTCTTAGCTCTAATCCCTGACTATCTCTCTGGACCAGATCTATCTATCCTGTGAGCCTTGCCTTCAATTGGCCCAACCAGCTTTATCACCAAGTGAAGCTCAGCTTTCTCCACCACTACCCTACCATAGAAGGGTGTCAAAAACTCTAAAGAACAACACCATCTTTTCAGATGGTCCTCCTTGAACTGCCCACAGGTCCTGTGGTAAGCTGTGTAGCTGCCTCTTTACTGAGGTGGGTAAAGAGGGAAGCCAGATATGCAGCAGGATGTGAGTATTCCTACTATGACCTCCTTCTAGCTAACAATAATTTAGCAATTAACTCAGAAATTTCCTGAATATTTAATAATAAATCTCACATGCTAGAAAGAGTTGGCTCTAGTACATGCCTAATAAAATTTTAACTAAATGTTCCTTCTCCTGGCTAAAGGCAATCTCCTTATATTTTGTAACCATCATCAACTTGTTTTTCCTTTTATTTTGCCAGAGGGCGTGTGTACTCACCAGAGAGAAAGACAGAGAAAGAAAAAGAGAAAGAGGGAGAATGAAAAAGCATCCCCTCTACCCCCTTGGGAACTGCCACATTGCAATCTCTTCTCTTCATCTACCATCAAACTTATAGGATCTTCTATTATGTTCTGTTTCCAGCCTTAGGAACACCTCTATTTTATGGTCCATTTGCTATGTTAATTGACATACACTTGAACTCAGTAAATTGCTTAGCCCTTTCTGGGCTAGATTACAAGACCATGTACTTCCCCAGATGGTAACCCTAGAGAAATTGATTATTGAAAAGTCTTGTCTTTTCTTTGTCTCTTTCCTTCCCCTCTTCCTTTCTTTAGTCTTTCTTTCTTAAAAAAATTATTTATTTACTTTATTGTATTTGTTATTATTATTTATTTTTAAAATTTTGATGAGAGAGTGAAAGGAAAAGTAAACAAGCATGCCGCCAGGTCCAGGACTTGAACTGTTGTCAGCCATATGGGAGTCCAGCACCTTAACCACCATGCCACCTGCTGGCCACTTGTCTTTCTACCTTAAATGTAATGTTACTTATTTAAATCCAGAGATACATGTGCTATAAACAGTTTGTGTCCCCATCCCAGATTAATATACTGAAATCCTAACACACTATGTGAGGGTATTAGGAAGTAGAGCCTTTGGGAGGTGAGTAGGTCATAAGAGCAGAGCCCTTTGTAAAAGAGCTTTTTCAAAGCACTCCCACTTCTTCCACCAAGAAAAAATAAAGCAAAGACATTTGTGGGGACCAGCAGTTGGCATAATGGCTATGTTGCTGGACTCCCATGTAGTCGACCACGATTAGAGTTCCGGACCCAGTGGCTTAAACTCACACCGGGCACGTGTGTGCGTGCCCAAGATCCCAAGAGGAGAATGGAGGAGAAGGGATTGTGGTGTGTCCATCCCCCCCTGGAGGGTGATTTCTCGCTTTCTGTCTCTCTGTCTCTCTCTGTCTGCCTGGCGAGCGCACAGGCCCTATAGCAACAACAACAACAAAAAAAAACTCTCCCCCGCAAAAAAAGAAAAAAAAAAAAAGACAAAGACATTTGTGAACCAGAAATCAGGCCATTGCCAGGCACCAAATATGTAAATTCCCTTTTTTGGACTTCTTAGCCTCCAGAACCAAGAGAAATAAATTGTTTTTGCTTAAAAGTCTGTGTTTTTTTTGTTATAGCAGCCCAGAGAGACTAAGACATACATGCATACAATTAATTTCATTTAGAAGCCAAGAAGGAAAAACTTCTCAAAATTCCCCCCATTTCTCAACTAATCTTGGAAAGAAGTAGGACAAGAAGAGAGGGAATCAAACTCAAGGGAGTTAAACAAGAAAAAAGCTTGTCCTGAAAAGACTCGTCCTACCACATGAAGAACAATGGTCTTCATAGTTTATCATCTGTGTTCCAAACTACATGACTACTCATAATTACAGATAAAAAGAATATAATATTTGTAATAATTTAAAAACTTTTCAATTAGTCACATAATGCTCCAAAAAGAGAAGCCATCCCCCCTTAATTTTTTAATTTATTATTTTATTCTGACAACTTTGGAAGACTAACAGGAAGAATCTCTTAATAAAGAATTCCAGTTGGCTTTAAATGAAAAAAATTCTTGAATCTATTTTATGCTAAGCTTTGAATTTCTGCGTTTTGTTTAATTATGATCACTTTTGAGATTCAGCAAAACTTTTGGGCTTCAAATCAAGGGTGTTAGATAACCTCATTGCAAATCTGTGCCTGCATATCCCAGTATTGCGGGCATAGTTGATCTAGTTCACTTTCCACGTTGACTGTGAACTTACCCAGGTAATTTGAAAATTTCTATCTTGCTTAGTGGATGGCCAGCTTCCGGTGCTCCTCTCCTCCTGGTGATCCTGCCCCAGTATAGCCCTTTCCTACACCGAATAGGCGTGACTTATGTAACTAATAGAATTTGTGCAGAAAAAAGACATCGCTGCTTCACTTTGCTCTCTCTCTCTTTTTTTGACTTTTATCTACATTTATTTTATGCTGACTTTATTCCCGTACCATAAGTTTTTGTTTCTTCAGTTTCTTCTGAGATATCTTTTTCTTCTGTGCAACTTCCTCTTATGCTTTGCTCTTTCTTGAATCACTCACAGCTGCCATGTCATGAGAACACTCAGCCCTATGGAGAGCTCTACACAGTGAGAACAGAGGCTTCCTGCCAACACCAGGCATTAACTGTCAGCATGTGAATAAGCCATCTTCAAAGTGCATCCTCAGGCCAACTGGTGGCCTAGTGTTTAAGGTAGTTGGATCCCACACGGCCGACTGCATAGTTTGAACCCCAGACCTAGCGACTTGAGAAACACATGGGGACATATATAAGAAACACATGAGGACATGTGCCTAAGATCCTGAAAAGAGAGATGGAGGAGAAGGAATTGCGGCATGACTGTGTCCCAAGGGGGTGGGGAAGAGTACTTTCTCACTTTCTTTCACTCTCTATCTCTCTCTATGATGAACTGACATACCTTCTGGCAAATTTTTAAAAATTAGATTTCATTTTTTATCATTTCAAAAAGGGAATCCTTAAGTGTCAATCAAGACTTGAGAATAGCCCCAAATGACACCTTGGTTGCAATCTCATGAGACATCTTGAATCAGAACCATCCAACTAAGCTGTTTCTGAATTGCTGACCCACACTGTGTGAAACAATAAGTGCTTATTTTTGTTTTAATTTGCTAATTTCTAGGATAATTAATCTATTCAGCAATATAAAACTAGCACACTCTGGTAGAAATTTAAAACCTAGCATTTGGAGAGCTAGTGTTTGTTATCCTCTCAGGGATGGTAAGTGCACAAAAGCTCCCTTTAATGCCTGTGATAGACATTATATATACTCTCTTGGTGAATTCTTCAACTGCTGGGTCCTAGTGAGAGGCAGAAGAACATTGTCTTCTACTCTAGAACCAGAAAACACAAGATACTTTTCCTCTGGCAGCTGGGATTTGAGCGAGTGGCCGGTCATGACTCTTCATGTGTACTTGCCCACCTAAGATCTTGACTCAAGAGCTAGTGGTACAAACAGGCAATGGGGAGTAGAGAAAGCATTCAATATCCAGTAGCAGTGATGGCAGTACTGTCAGCTATGGCATCTCCTATGGTCTAGTAACTACAGGAGTAACATCCTTCCTCATTAGATTGGTTTCTCCCTTCCCATCTCCCAGCACTGGTTTCCAGATACAGAAATTATATTCTTTATCTAATTTTTTTCTTTATTTTATTTATTTGTTTTCATTTTACCATAGAGGGATAGAGTGAGAGAGAGAACGTGAGAAAGCAAACCACCAAGTTCAGGGCTCAAACCGCAGTTGGCCATGTGGGAGTCCAGTGCCCTTAACCACCATGCCACCTGCCGACCCCCCCTAATATTTATTAGTAACTTTGTTTTGTACTTGCATCAGCCTCCACAGCATGTATACTATGTCATGACAGGTACAATGGAAGTCACCAAAAAAAAGAGTCAGATACATCAAAAGACTTCTGCCAACAGGAGCTGGATAAGAAAGAAAACTATTTCATTTTGGTCAGGTAAGTCTGCCTTCAGAAACACAACTGAACTGTCAGAGAGAGCTGGGTCACCATATGCAACATTTAAAGGGCACAGTCTCTAAGATCAGCAATTATAGGGATATCTTAGCTCACCAGTTGGGGATCCTCAAACACTGATAATGTATAAATGAAATTATTTTCAAAGTATAGGTTCTTTTCCTTTAGATGCTTTATATTTATATGTTGAATGAGTTACTAAAAATAATTTTAAATCATTCATGGACTTGTAGAAATAGAAGATTTCAAGAAATAGAAAATATCAAGAAATAAACATTAAATATACTTTAAAGCCATACTAGTTAAAGCAGGGACATTAGAAAATAAAATTTACACACAATTGAAAGTACTTGGAACTGAAACCAGTCACATTTATGGGACACTCCTAAATATCAGATTTTTCTCCTGTTTTCCCAGATAATTAAGAAGGCATACACATGACAGAACTTAGATTTAATGTTTTAGCTTTCTCCTCATATGCTTTTGATTAATTCTTGAGTTACACATTCTCATAAATTCTGGTACTTTTAGGCTTCTAAACAGATCTGAAGGAAGACCAGAGAAATTACCTATATGAAAAGTAAATAAATACGAAGCACTGTAGTTTCCCGTGAGTGGATTGGCCAGCTACATCCTAGCTTTATTTGGGTCTGCTCTTGGTGGGGGGCTCTTCAGCTGTAAAGCTGGCTTCTCTGCACACCCATCAAATCCTAGGACACTTTTCCTACCTTTGGGAAAAAAAGTACATTGGATTTTTAAAAATTTTTTTGGAAATTCTTATTTTTAGTTACATGGAGCATATGGAGGTATTCTTGGTACAAAATTCACACATTACAGATTAAGCTAAAGCCTCTCTTCACCACTATCTTCATTCATACTTGCAACCTTCTAGGTATTTTTCCATGTACATACTGAAATATATAGATACAGGTATAAAGCGCAGTCTCTAATCTTGTTTACAAGAGACATTATTAGCATTTAGAGTACTCATTCTAGTAGCATAGAAAAAAAAAAAATCCCCAGTCTACCCACCCCTTTTCTCTTCCCTTCCACTATAGTTGCATCTAAAGTTGATGGTAGTGAGGGAATATCTTGTCCCCCAAGTCATCTATCTTATAGACATTTAGGGGGAAAACAAACAAACAAAAAAATACCTTCATTACCATCGTCCCAGTCCTTTAAACTGGAGATCACCTTTGCCAAATGAAGACTGGAAGAGTAAAAATTAGCCTTCTACCTGTAGGGTCTGTTGAAGCAAGAGAATGTCAAGTTTTTTCTATACTGAAACTCCCTCTGGAAACTCGGCCTTTTCTGGGCTCTGCTCGAGAGAGAGGGCTTTTTAAAGGAATCCATACTTTCATCGTTTATATTTTTTGCCTTCTTCTCAGGTAAAGGCTTTTGTTTTGTTTTGTGTTTACAGTGTAGTGGAGGGGAGGATGGGCTAAAAGACAGAATTCTCCTTGTTCCTTAAGAGCTTTTATGCTTTTTTTAAAAAAAGGTATTAGAAAGAGGAATACAGGTGACATTTCTGCTTTCTGTCCACTTACGTTTTTCTTCTAAGGTAAAAGCCTATAATGGGCAAGTTAGAAATAGAAGATATAAGGACACAGTGGAGGAACCAGCAGGTGGCATAATGGTTAAGGCGCTGGACTCCCACATGGCCAACTGCAGTTCAAGTCAGACTTGGCAGTTTGAGTGAGCATAGCCA
Source organism: Tupaia belangeri chinensis (assembly GCF_000334495.1). Classification (NCBI taxonomy): domain Eukaryota; kingdom Metazoa; phylum Chordata; class Mammalia; order Scandentia; family Tupaiidae; genus Tupaia; species Tupaia belangeri. Next base: position 593,285 of record NW_006159942.1, on the reverse strand, counting down.
AAATTCCAGGAAGAGAGTGGAGGAGAAGGGATTGTGGCATGGCCATCCTCCCTGGGAGATTATTTCTCACTTTCCCTCTCACTATCTCTCTCTCTATTTCTCCAGCAAGCATACATACCCTATGGGGAAAAATTTTTTTAAAAAATTAAAAAGGACACAGTGGAACTGTTAGAATGATATTGCAAGAAAATAATTACTTTGTACTTACTGTATATAAATTATAATATCCTGTATGTATTGTTGTGTAACTTGCCTTTCTTCTTTTCAATAGGCCTTGAGCATCTTGCTATAGTGCTGCATACGGCTCCACATTACTCATTTGATAACAACTTATTGCCCCACTGTGTACCAGGCAGCAGGTGCCGAAGGCTGCGTATATGGCACTGGGAAAACAAAGTCCTTATTCTCATCAGCATTGCATTTTAGAGCAGAAGAAAGAACAGTGGAACTTACATACGCAATATACTAACATGACAGTACAACGGGAAAGAGATGTCCTTTAGCTCCCTTGGTCAACCAGAATGCATGCTGGGGCCAGCTCCATGGTGCAGGATAACATGCTGCTCGAGAAAAGCCAGAGTCCATATGACAACTGCGGCTTGAATCCCTAGCCTGGTCAGCCTGAAATACACCAAGCACATGCATAAGTGCCCAGGATCCCATGGCTGGAGAAACAGAGGAAAGGGACCATGATGTGACCAGACCATGTGGAAGGTACTCATCTCTCCTTCTCTCTGTACCTCCCCCCCTTAATTTCATATGCTCTAACACAAATTAAAAAAAATCCAAAAAAAAAAAAAAAAAAAAGAGGGGCTCCCCGCTAAGCCTCCCTCATTCTTTCAGGCTGCTGCATAGCATCAGGTTCTCCTAAAAAGGATAGGAGCTCCCTTTCCCTTTTGTTCTGTTTGGGTTTTGGTTTTGTTTGTGTTCTTAGTTGCCAGAAGGCACGTGTGTTTGTCAGACAGACAGAGAGGGAGAAAGCATCCCCCAAATGGGACGTAGTCATGCCACAGTCCCTTCTTCTCCATCCCTCCCCCGTGTCAGGACTTTAGGCACCAACACATATGTGCCTGATATGTTTCCTGAATCTCCTGGGCGGTGATTTGAACCTCACTTGGCCATGTGGGATCCAGCTCCCTTAACCACTAGGCCACAAGGCTGGCCCTCATTTCAAATTTTAGCTATTACAAATTATGTTGTAATATGTGCCTTCTTGTACACATCAACTGTAGTACTTGGAGTAGATACTGAAAGTGGAATTACTAGGTCAGACTTGCAAACTGCTCTTGAAATAACTGGACTAACTTAACTTCTGTCAGAAACTGCTTGTTCCTCATATCTTTTTTCGGCAGTTAATACTATCAAACTTATTAATTTTACCAATCTGAAGTGTGAAAACATGGTGTATTGAGATTTTTTTTTTTTTTTTTGGAGAGGTTTTTGCTATAGGGTGTGTGCACTTGCCAGAAAGAGAGACAGAAAGTGAGAAATCACCCCTCGGGGGGATGGCCATGCCACAATCCCTTCTCCTCCATTCTCCTTTTGGGATCTTGGGCACGCACGCACACTCATCCCATCGTGAGTTTAAGCCGCCAGGTCTGGGACTCGAACTACGGTCGACTACATGGGAGTCCAGAGTTGTACATTACACTAGCTGCTGACCCTGACTGAGATTTTTTTGAATTGATACTTTCTTGAATATTATTTAGCTTGAATATGATTTTATATGTTTATTAGTCATTCATATTTCTTGTAAAATGGTTATTCATATCTTTGCTTAGGCTTCCATAGAACTTTTTCTTTTTCATATGTTAGAGTTACTGTATTCGATGTAAAAATATTTTCTTGTATGTGTTGCAAATACTTTCTACATTCTTAATCTTTATCTTATGGAACTTTATTTATGCCTATAGTCAAATGTATCCATATATCCCTTTTAAGTTTATTTTTATTTATGATAGAGTATATGTACGAGAGAGAGAGAGAGAGAGAGAAATGCTATCCCCTTTCCTTGACCTTCCGGCTCGTCAGGACCTTGGGCACATGTGTATTCATACAGTGTGTTTGCAAAACAACTTGAGGATCCAAACATAGTCAGCAAGGTGGTTTTCCACCACTGCAGTTCTGTTTGCTACCAGATGTGTCACCAGGCTGGGCCTTCATGTATCCCTTTAATGATCATTTATTTCTATCTTTATTACTTTGAGTTTTAAAATTCGACATAAGTGCACAATTGTTTTTGATAAAAAATTGCTACACAGAAGACATGGCTAAGCAGTTTGGAAGACATCAAAATAAATGAGACCGTGGCATCTGCCCTCACAGATCTCGCAATTTAGTGTTGGGGACACATGCACATAAACACTTACAAAGACAAGTTCTTTTTTTTTTCTCCACTGGCTGGTCCGAGTTTATTTGGGCTGCCCCGGGGCCCCTGGGCCTAGAAGAAGGTGTTGGGCCTCTTGGTGGTGAAACGAGGCTCGTGCTGGCGTGGCAGGACGCGGTGGGGCAGCGGGAACTTGATCTTGGAGTCGTGGAACTGGCTGGCCGCGATCTCCCCCACCTTCCTGATCTGGGTGGAGTGGGCGCAGGTGCGGTGACGAGCACCCACGTCGCGGTAGCACTGGGTGACAGCGCCCGCCATGGTGAGGTCCGGGTGCTCGCGGTGCAGTTGTGCGTGCCGCGGCGGGAGTCGCAGTGCAGCCAGAGACCGAAGTTCTTCACCCTCAGCGGGACTTCTCCAACACCTGCCCATAGGAGACGATCTCCCCGGACTTCTTCATCTTCTTCAGCTGGGACAGGAAGTACCAGAAGCAGGACGTGGCGACCACGTGGTTCGGGGCGAAGACAAGCATGCAGTAGAGGGGGGTGTGCTGCACTTGGGGATGCAGGCAGCGCCCTGCCACCTTGTACTCGCGGAGCGTGCCGAGGCCCTCCTGGCGCTCTCTGCTCTCGCTGCCACCCACAAAAGCGCCAAGGTTCTTTCTTTCTTTATTTATTTATTTATTTATTTTTAAGAGGTTTTCGCTATAGGGCACATGCACTCGCCAGACAGAGACATAGAGACAGAAAGCGAGAAATCACCCCCCAGGGGGAATGGTCACGCCGCAATCCCTTCTCCTCCATTCTCCTCTCGGGATCCTGGGCACGCACGCACACGCGCCCGGCGTGAATTTTAAGCCACTGGGTCCGGGATGCAACCACGGTCCACCGCGTGGGAGTCCAGCGACATAGTCATTAAGCTAACTGCTGGTTCCCAAGCGCCAACGTTCTTAATAATCCACAAAAGAGTATCTTAAGACTATTGGGCCAGATGTGCGGCTCTGGAGTAACATTCTGCTCAGCGGAAGCGGTATCCCACGTGGTGGTCAGAGTTTGAATTCCGGGTCTAGTGAGCCGGAAGCACTCCAGGCATGCTAGTGAGTGTCCAAGGACTGACAGGCTGGAAGGCTAGAGAAAGGGGATTGCAGCACGACCAGACACTGTGGAGGGTCTCTCTCTCTCTCACTATCCTCTCTCTCTCATATAGCACACATGCACTTTAACATGAATAGAGAAGAAAATGTTAAAATATTTGGGGGGTTACTATGACAGGACGGTGCCTAGCTCAGAACAAAGCACCTGGAGAGGTTTCAGAGGCGCAGAAGCACTGAAGAGAGAGCAGCCTTTTGAGTTGGGAGTGATGCCCTTTGTTTCAGGAGAAATACCATAAGATAGAAAATGCAGAAAGAAGGGGCTGGAGAAAAATGGCCGGCAAAGTTGGGCAGTGGGTATGTGCGTAGGAGTAAAAGGAGCACGGAGGAGACCAGATTGAAAAGGTAAGAGTGCAATTATCTTAAGATTTAATCCATAATTTAAAAATATAGTAATACATTCAACACTTCCTAGTCTCCTTGAAAAGTAGCTGTTAAAGAAAACAACACGATGCATGATGAGGAATTAAGCAAGAATTTGGAGCGATTGGATGAACATAGATAGCCTTGCCTGACACGTAATGACAGCTGAAGACGGATGGTCGCACAGCCTGCCCAGTAAGTACTTGTGCATTGCTGGCTGATCAGCTGGCTTCCTCCTGGCCACAGCCCTTCTCCCAGAACAGCTGCAATTTGCAAGTCTTAAGTCTGTTTTACCATCCTGCAGAAGTAAGAGTTGGTTAATTTATGTATTATGGCTGCACAGTCCTCTGGGGAGGCTGCCAAAGAAAGCATGTTTTGGATGGAAATCTGGAAAACAGCAAAAATAAAATAAAATAAAAATGATTAAAACTCAAGCTCAGTTTGGCATAAGGATAAAGTTTCACATCCACATCCTCCCTGGGTTCTGCCCTTTAATCATCCTCCAGGACTCAGGGGTTATCATGGGTTGCTGTAGATAGCAGTCAGGCCTCCTTGGGCCTCATCGGCAAACACCTTCCTTTGATAGGCGATTGGAGAGTAACAGGATTTGAGTTTTAGTTTTAAGAGGATGGTGGAAAATGTTACAAACAGCTGACCTCCTCTGCCCCCACTGAACTGGCGTCATTCCTCTGCACATTTTATGTTGTTTTGGGGAGAATGACAAAAGACAGATGCTTCTCGCTGGAATGCTAGTTGTTTAATCATTCCTTCTAATCCCAAGACATTTACTGTAGCTTCTTGGAGCTGACATCTTCGGCCGCTCCTTGGTTTTCAACGTCTTGTAAATTGCAATTTTCATTTACACAAGATATGGGAAAGGGTCTTTTTTTTGAAGGTGTTATTTCTCAAATGATGTCCTTAGACCAAAAGACTTAAAATTGAAGTGCAAGAATTGTAAATAAATGGTGAACTCTTATAATGAGACACAACATACCTAAACTGGTCTTGCTGCCATCTCCCACCCAGCCTCATTCAGGTCTACAGAAGTGTTGTCCATTCCAGGGCTCAGCAGCAACATACGGGGTTAGTGTTCCTGCAGCAAGGCCTGCCACACCACCACCGTGGAGGATAGCTACTTCCTCTCCAGGTTCTGTGGCCCCCGTATCAACCCCAGGAAGCTGCCTGAAAGGCAAAATGCCCTTCAGAATTGTAATAAAACTCTCATCACAGTCATGGACTACTCTCCTCAGTTTGTCTCTTGTTTCGTGTTTTCAGAAAGATAGCCTGAAAGAGAAACTAACAAGTTGTGAGGTTCCCACGCATTTTCATCATGTAAAGGAGCAACAGTAAACAATTGATCTCATAGTTACATACAACCTTATTTTCCCAGGAGGGTATGGTCTACCAGGCAAATCATAACAATTCTGAAAATGATTTGCTTTCTCTTCCCTAAAACCAAACATCACAATTTCTCGTGTTTTTCAGTCTTATATCTTGTTCAGTTTACTTTTCTGAATTTAATACTGTGTATGCTTTTTGTCTCCCTCTTGTTAAACTTGCAAAGTCTTTTGATTAGCTCCATGACTTTCTTCTATCTGTGCAAAGATGTTCGTTTCTTTTCTTCCTGGTGAATACCATACTTCTGAAGAACCCTGTCCTTGGTGAGTGAAGAAGCTTTCTTGTGCAGGAGAGACAGTTTCAGGATAACACACCTGTATTTTTTCTATATATATATCTATCCCTGGGCATCCACAGGGAATTGGTTCCAGGAACCCTCCCCCCCATAGATACCAGAATTCGTGGATGCTTCCAGCCCTTTCTATAAAATAACAGTAGTATTTGCATGTAAATTAAATACATTCTTCCTTATTCTTTAAATCATCTCTAGATTACTTGTAATACTTAATATAATACAAATGATACATAAATAGCTATACTGTTTTCTTACTTGTATTATTTGTAATTATTATATTGTTGGGTTTTATTTTTTAATAGGAAAAGCATTGTGTGTTCCTTCTATGATTTTTATGATGATTTCTGGATATATTTGATGTACATCTTTGTAGAGTACAATATTTTTAAGGTTTTTAAAAGCATGGAAATATATGTAAAATCAAATCAAGGGTATACTCATAGTCATCTTCGATGTTGAACATTACATTGTGTTATATATATTTCATAATAGTTGTACTAGTTTGTTTTTTGAAATATGTATTGAATCATCCATATTTTCACTCTGTTATGGTGCACCATTCCATAACTTCTTCCCCTTATTCACATGCCATTTTTATGTTCATTAAAAATTTTCTCCTGAAGCCCTGCCCCCAGCCCCATGCAATTTCTGGTGTCTACCATTCCTTGCTCTAGCTATCCTTAAAAGTCCTCTGTTTCTGCAATAGACTACAGACATTTGGGGTATGTTAAGTAGGGACATACAGTATTTATCTTTCATAGTCTGGCTTATTTAGCTAAGCATTACATCTCCTAATCTTGTCCATTATGTGTTGGAATTTTTTTGTGTGTGTGTGGCTGAGTAATATTCCATTTTGTGTTTGTTCCACATTTTCCCAATGTACTCATAGGCTATTGGGCACTCAGGTTGATTCCATGACTTATCCATTGTAAATATCCTGCAATAAAGATAGATGTGCAAATGTTTCTCCAATTAAGTCATTTCTTGTCCTTTGGGTATATATCCAATTGTGGGGTTACTGGGTCAAATAATTCTAGGTTTTAGATTTTTTTTTTAGAAGTTTTTGTACTTTTTTAGGGAGACAGAAAGTGAGAAATCCCCCCCGGGGGGATGGCCATGTCTCAATCCCTTGTCCTCCATTCTCCTCTCAGGATCTTGGGCACGTATGCACACATGCCCAGTGTGAGTTTAAGCCATCAGGTCCGGAACTCGAACTGCAGTTGACTACATGGGAGTCCAGAAACATAGCTAGTAAGCCATCTGCGGGTCCCAGATTTTAAAAAATTATTTATTTAATTTTATTTATCATTTTTAAAAAATTTTTTTCTACAGAGAGAGACAGAGAAAGCAAGTCACCAGGTTCAGGACTCAAACTGTGTTCAGACATGTGGGAGTCCAACACCTATAAACACCACACTACCTGCTAGTTCATAGTTTTTAGATTTTTGAGGTTCCTCTATACATTTTCTGTACTGACTTTTCTAACTTACATTCCCACCAGCAATGCACAAGTGTTCCTTTTCTCATCAACTTTATCAGCAATTATTACTTTGCTTTTTTTTATCTTAGCTATTCTGACTAGAGTTATATAATACTTATCTCATTATGTCTCATTATAGTTTTGATTTGCATTTTTCTTATGATAAGAAATATTGAACATGTTTTCCCTATGTTTTCTAGTCATTCATGTATCTTTCCTAGAGTCATCTATTCAGATTGCTCTTTTATTTTAATTGGATTATTAGCATTTTTGAGTGTGAGTGAGCTGTTTGAGTTCCTTATATATTCTAGTTTTCGATCTCTTAACCGAAATATTATTTGCACATATTTTATCCCATTATGTGGGTTGTTCTGTACTTAATGTTTCTTTGCTGTGAAGAAGCAGCTTTTTATCTAGATGTAATCTCATTTATCTGCTTTGGTATTATTGCCATTGCTTTAGGGGTTTTATTCAATAGATCTTTGCCTACTCCAATATTTGAAAGTGTTACCTTTACAACTGACTTGTATGACTGTGTATTGTGGGTCAGGCCACCTGTAGGCGCTGGGAAGAAAAAGTTCTGAAAACCAACTCACAACTCAGAAATTAGGGGAAACAGAAATGGGAAGATGGCAACACAATGATGTCTGCACTTTCTAAATCCCAAGAGGCAGTTATTTTGACTTTGCCTCTACGTTATCAATTAGATTCTGCAATATAATACATTTTTGTTCTGTTTTTTGGTACACATAGTCACTCATAGTAATCCCTTATAATCTTTCTTTATTTCTGTGATATCTGTAGTAATGAACCCTTCTCGTTTCTGTTTATTTTTGTGAGCCTTCTCTCTCTTTTTCTAAGTTAGTCTAGCTAATGATTTTTCAATTTTATTTTCTCAAAGAATCAGCTTTGTGTTTCTTTAATTTTTTGTATTACTCTTTTATCCTATATTATATCTTTCTATTCTTATTTTTCTTTTTTTTCTTCTATAACTTTTGGACTTAGCTTGATATTGCTTTTCTATCTTTGGTGATATGCATCATTAGATTGTTTATTTACCATCTTTCTATTTTTTTTTCTTGTGAGTCTCTATAAACTTTCATTTTAGTACTGCTTTTGTTGTTTCCCAAGGGTTCTGGAGTGTAGTATTTTTACTATCATTTGTGTCAAGAAATTTCTAAATTTCATTCTTAACTTCAGTATATTTTAATTAATTCAGGAGCATGTTGTTTAGTTTTCATGTACTTGTGTATTTTTGGAAGTTTCTTTTTGGGGTTGATTTTAAATTCAATTCCATTGTGGTCAGAGAAGATGGTAGATATGATTTTTATTATTTTAAACGTGTAGAAGTTTGTTTTCTGCCCTATTACGTGGTCAGTCTTAAAAAATGTTCTATGTGCTACTGGAAAAAATGTATATTTTGTTTTTATTGAGTAAAATTCTCTATAAACGTCTGTCAGGTCTATTTGATTTGTAGTACAGCTTAATTCCAGTGTCTCTTTATTTTTTGTTTAGATGTTCTATCCAATAGTGAAAGTGGGGTGTTAAAATGTGTCAGAGTCTATCTCTTCCTTTAGGTCTAGCAGTCTTTGTTTTATGTATTTGAGTACCAAGATTTTGAGTACATAAATATCTATAATTGTTATGTCTTCTTTGTGGGTTGATCCCTTTAATATTTATAATGACTTTTTGTCTCTTTTTACAGATTTCATCTTGAAGTTAATTTTGTCTCATATCAATATAGCAACTCCTGTTTTATAGTTATTATTTCTGTTTTTTGTTGTTGTTTTATTTTGGGGTGTTCATTTGCAAAGAATGACTTTATAACATTTACTTTTAGTCTGTGTGTGTCTTTACCAATTAAGTGTAATTCTGCAAGCAGAATATAGAAGCTCCTGGGTTTTTTTTCCCACCTGTTCAGTCAATTTATATCTTTCTAGTGGAGTTTAATTCATTTATACTTAATAATATTATTGATATGTACAAATTTACAGCTGTCACTTTGTTGTTTGTTTCCTGATTTTTGTGTTCTTTTTTGTTTCCCTTTTTTCTTCTGTTACTGTTTATCTTTGCTATTTGGTCATTTTCCATTGTGGTAGGGATTGAATCATTTCTCTTTTTTTATCTTTGTGGTTAATTTACTGATTAATTTCATAGTTTTATACCTTCACATACTTTCATGGTAACAATTATCTTCCTTTCATCTCCAGATGTAGTACTCTCTTAAGTATTTTTTAAAGACCATTATCGTATTAGTGAATTCCTTCTATTTTTGTTTGTCTGGAAATGAATTAATTTCTTCAAATTAAAGGATAGTTTTGCTGGGTATAATATGCTTGGTTGAAACTGTTTGTTTCAGAATTTTGAAATGATATTCCATTCTCCCCTGGCCTGTAAGGTTCTTCTGGGAGGTCTGAAGTTTGCCTGATGGGGTATCCTTTATAAGTAACATGGCACTAATCAGTAGCCTTTTAGGATTTTCTTTATCTTTGATTTTTTTTTTTTTTCTGGAGAGATTTTTGCTATAGGCCACGCGCACTCGCCAGACAGACAGAGAGAGACAGAGAGACAGAAAGCAAGAAATCACCCCCCAGGGGGGATGGCCACGCCGCAATCCCTTCTCCTCTGTTGTCCTCTCAGGATCTTGGGCATGCATGCACACGCGCCCAGCGTGAGTTTTAAGCCACCGGGTTCAGGATGTGAATCGCGGTCGACTACATGGAAGTCCAGTGACATAGTCATTACACTAACTGCTGGTCCCAACTTTTGATATTTTGACTATAATGCACTTTGTAGACCCACTTGACATCCTTAGAATTTCCTGTAGCTGAATATCTGTATCTCTCTCCTGACTTGAGAAGTTTTTAATTATTATTTTGTGAAATAAATTTTCGGTGTCTTTTTCTGTCTTGTTACCTTCTGATATACCCATTATATGAGTATTCAGTCATGTAGTCTGGTGTCCCAGATTTCTCTTATGTTCTCATTATGAATGTTTTCTTTTTGATAATATTAGCTAGCTCAAAAGTTGTATCTTCATGTTCAGAGATTCTTTCTTCATTATGCTGTAAGCTGTTGCTGCTTCCTACAGTAATTTTTATTTCCTGTACTATATTCTTCATCTCCATGATTTCTATTTGATCCTTTAAGATGTCTATCTCTCTACTGAATCCCTCTTTCATGTCATGCATTGTTTGTTTCATCTGAAATTATTTGTTTTTGTCCTCTTGCATTTCATTGAATTTTGTCATATCAATATTCTAAAATCTATTTCTGACATTACTATGACTTCCTTTATTTTGTCTATTATTTAGGAGTTAGTGTGTTCTTTTGGGGAAAAGATATTTAATGTTTGTGTGTGTGTGTGTGTGTGTGTGTGTGTGTGTGTGTGTCTGCATTGATTTCTCAGCATCTGGTGGTTACTTCTCATTAAATTATGGATTATGTTTTGTAGTGGTAGCATTTAATTTTATTTGGTCTTTTATTTATTTTTCTTGTGATTAGTCCATTAATATTTGTTGACTAGATCATATTGGCCTTGGTTTTGGTTGGGCTTCATACAGAAGACTGTATTTTCAGAGACACTAGTGAGGCTGTGGAGATTTCTGGTTCTGTGTTTTCAGATTTCAGGTGGTGGTAGTTCTGTATTCTGGTGTTCCACTTGTAGAGAAGATCAGTTCCCTTAATCTGAAGTCTGCTATCTCCATGTAGGGTGATTGCCTGAGTTCTCAGAACCGATGTGGGAAGAAGAGTCCTCTTCCAGGGGAGGGAGCTTAGTGGGGAGATATCTCCAGGGAAGCAGCTGTCAATAAATAGTGTCTTCTGTCTCTAATGGGTTGCACACAGGAAGGATGTAGGTGTTAGCTGAGGAGTTGTGACTCAGGGAGTGGCTAGTTACTTAGTTAATCATTTGTGTGCAGTCCTTGGAGGTGCAGGAAGCTGTCCACTCCAGTACCTGACTCTTTCCACAGGCACACCTGTGGCTTGGTGCAGGCAGACAAGTGGGGTTATATTTGTTGCAGAGGGGTTGTGCACACCATCTTGCATGACTGTGGAATCAGGCAGGCTCTGCACATGCCCACTGGTGCAGCTGCAGGTCAAGGTGGGGTGTTACATGCCCATTCTCTTGGCTAGAGGGCGGAGCTGGAATTGTGCATATCTGTAGTGAGAACTATACGAGTCTGGCCATGCAACTGTGGGACTGAGCAGGTAGGTGCTCCATGTGTAAATGGTTCTCCCCATAGGACTAGGAAGTGAAGCTGGAGCTGGGCATGATGACCTATAGAAACAAGGGTCCTTGGACTGGAAAGCAGGTGGAGTAACATCCCTTTCACTTCCCCACCCTTGAAGGGGATCCCTAACATCCTCTTTGTCAGCTTCCCTCTCCACTCTACCACCCACATTAATAATTCAGGGATGCACAGAAAAGTAGCACTGCAGAAGGCAACAGGGCACAAAAAGATGCTTCTGAAGTCTTAAGTCTGTGTATGAGGGCAGGGGAGTAGAAGTGTAATCCTGCCTGTCACTCAGAGGGGAATATCCAGGTTCACCTCCCGAGATGGAGCCTTATGCCCAGGGTGTAGGTAAGAGGAATTCACTTTTCCCTTTGGGACAGCAAGTTCTTGTAGCTCCCTAACATGCACCCAAGGTCTGTGACTATCTTGGTACTCTCCTGCTGCTGGGAAGCACAGGGGTCCAAGGTAGAAGCAGGGAACTGAGAATCCTGATTCCTTTCTGAATTTGGACAATTGAACTCCTTTTTATGTCATCCGTTGGTGACACAACTCCTCAAAAACTTCCCAAAGTCCTACCATCATTTCCATCAGTCTCACCTCACTCTTTTGCTCAAGATACAGTCATCTAACCAAATTTGGGGAGCTTCCCTCCCCGATGGATGCCACAATGAATGTTCTTAGTTGTTAATATTGCACTGGTATCCCATATAGTTATTTTTATTTTTCCCAACTGTTTGCCATCCGTGGTTGGTCAAATTCATGGATGTGAGACCCATAGACATGGAAGGCCATCCACACCAGTGTGTCCATAAGGGGCATTTGGAAACAAGCAGAATTAATTTTTAAAAATGCATACTTCCACAGCTCCTTTCACAAGAACGTTTACAAGCATATAATGGCTAGCCTCAAAACTCTTTCACTGGGCTAAGGGCAAGAACTATTTTCATATTTCATGAGGAGACACTAGAATAAGGAGAATATCTCAACTCTACCAGTTTCACCCAGATCAGAAACAGAATTCCACCCTTCCAAGATCAGTGACATCATCATCAGCCTCTCCCTAACCTTTCTTTGTTCCTCTACTGTGTATAAAGCAATGTTCTTGGCTTCTTATTTGATCTTAATATCAGTTCTGGGTGAACAGTCTGATTTGGACATTCTGTTCAGAAAACGTTATAAATTTGTCAAGATGTGCTGCTTCTGCAAAACTTTCCTGGTGTTCTTAATAGAAAAGCAGTTTTCTATCCCCAGATGACTTCATAAAATGTGGACTTTGTGTGAGGAGAAAAGATAGTCTCTCCATTTCTCTGAAGTAGCCACACCCTGTCACACCTCCCTGCCTTTCTTTACCCATGCTGTCCTTTCTTCCTGGCCTGCCTTTTTCCCCCTGTCCTTATCTATCTGAAGCGTTCTTAGCCATCTTATTAAAACTCAGCTTGCCTATTATCATCTCCTTCATCAGGGCATCACATGCATACTCCAGTTCTGCTTTCCTAACAAAGCCCCAATTTTGTGCAGGTCTCCACATACTCTTCTCTCTAGGAAGTGTGCCTGGGAGAAGGTGTTGACCTTAGTTCCAGCTCCATGAAAGACTTAACACAAGCATAATCGTAGTCCCTTTTCAAGACACTGGATAAGAGTTGCTATGTGGTCTCAGCCAATCAGGCAAGAGGGGAAGCATATGGGGTCCAAGGAAAAGGTGGTCCACCCTCTTTGTTTCGACATGTCATCTCTGGCTACAGCCTTAAAGTGGTTGCTTTATTCTCAGCAGCAAGCAGAGAAGGCCAGCCTGCTTCTTAGTAACACAGCAGCCACTTAACTCTGAGAGTCTCAGTTTCCTCTTCTGTAAAATGAGGAAGTTAACCCAATTTATCTGTATTTCCTCTCAGCTTTAGAATACCATGTATGCCTCTAAGATATGATGGGGGAGGAGATATGGGGGAGGACCTAGGAAGTGGAAAAGACCAGCTTATTTTATTAGCTCTAACAGTCTGCTGTCATTAACACTAACAAACAGCCATTTGCTCTTTAGCAATTGTGTTATCTCAACTCTCCAGTTTAAAAAATGACTTCTAATCTTGGTTTAACCACCAAGATAGTCTCACATTTTCTTTTCCTTGAAGTGAGACTATTAATATACATAACTGGCTGGTTTGGTAAACAAAATGATTTTACTAAAATGAAAAGGGGGGGCACAAATAAAGTGTGGAGACTGAAAGGTTTTTTTTCTTTAATTTTAAGTTAAACATTTCCTCCCTCCTTCTGTAATTGTCCTGAAACCACACAAGAAGACTTAAAAAGAATTAGTAGATGAAGGGGCAGTTATACAAAAAAGTAAGAAAAAAAAAAGGCAGGATTATTCCACCTGCAGTTAGTAGATTTTAGCCTGTTTCAAAATGTTAAAAATTAAGTTTAAGCACCATCTAGTGGATCTAAATTGTGTTTTGCTAAAAATTGCTCCCAATTTTCCTGAACTTAAGATCACAGTTGATTCGTTGTACATGTAGTATATATGTATATGCGTGTTCAGAAAAGGAAAATACATCCGTTTTCCCCCAACTTTACATAGGGATAGGAGGATGGGGGTGTGACTGCTGTTGTTTTCTACTCAGCCAATGTAACATCAGCCCCTCCAGAAAAAAAAAAAAAAGGAAAGAAAGAAAGAAAGGATGAAAGAAAGAAAGAAAAAGAAAAAAAAAGCAGTGTGAATAGAAGAAAGAAGTAGCATGAACTCAATTAAATCTCTTCCAAGCACAATGGAGTTCATTCAGTGAAAAAAGTTTCACCCAATAAAGTTCCATAGATTTCAGTTCCTCCATTTTTCTTACGTCCTAAGAGCCTGCTATTATATCTTTATCTTTCCGAAACTACAATGCAGACATCTTCTAGAGATTGGCTGACTATTGGACAATCTTTGCACACTTTTGAATTCCCAAACTTTTTGTCACCATACACCCACAGATCTGGGATTGTCACAGAGATGGCTTTCATACCTATGATGCCTATCTCCTAAGGTTACGTCTATTTCATTACCTCTAGGAAAAGAAATGAAAATAGACTGTAACAATGCACATAAATAGCATATCCATTCCATTGCCTCTAGGGGAAGAATAAAAATAGGCCATGAAAATGCACATGACTAGAACATAACTTGTTGCAAGATTGACAGTAAACTTCATATTAACAAACTAAGAATTTGCATCAATTAGAATGAAGTTCATCAGCATCTAAAGTAAAGCCCCAAATAATAATGGCATAAACAAAATAGTTGATTCTCTCACACAAAAGAAGTCCATAGGTAATGATCTAGGGTTGGTTGGGCGGCTCCAAGGTCATCAGGCCCAGGATCCTACTGTCTTCTTATTTCCTCCACCTGAGTGAGTAGCTTCCATCCTCAATGTCACGTATAACCCAAGCTGGTTGCTGGGTCTCTGGTCATCACACCAGAGATACAGTCCAGAAGATAAGGAGAAAAGGCAGAAGGGACCTTTTCTTTCTCTTTAAAGAGATTGCATAAAAATATCACTCAAGATTTATGTTTTATCTCACTTGTCAAAACATATTCTCAGCTTCAAAAGAAACTAATAAATGTCTTTTAGCTAAGCACACCCCCACAAAGTAAAATTGGAGTTATTTTAGTTAGTAATGTGTCTATTAGATCAGCTCCTGAATCGCCTTTAGGTAATTTCCCATCAGAAAATAAGGAGACGGTTACAGCAAACTTTGACCAGAATCTTCCAGCCGGAGCCCTCTCTTAGTGACAGCTGACACCTATAGATGGGCTGAGAAGGTCACAGTGGCAAGGATGCTAATCAAAGTATCCTCCATTCTTGTGACCCTACTCCTCTACCCCTCCCATATAAATACGTCACGATTCCTTGGTAGGGTGGGCTGAAGCACCTCTTACTTCAGACCCTGGGGCACCTTTTCTCTCAATAAACTTTACTTTTTCTCTTGAGATGGTGCCTCCTGAGCCTTACTCCATACCCTAACAGTATCAGTTACCTAGTGCTACATTACTGCTGCGTAACAACCACAAAAGCTCTATGGCAATGATTACTCAGATGCCTGGCATTGACTGGGAGTCAGGTTTACTGATCTTGACCAAGCTTCCTCACATGTCTCAGAGATGGCTGACCGATCATCTAGGCTGACTGACCATCTAGGCTGACATCAAGAGAGAGGCGGAAGTAGGATTGAATTCCTCTCTGCCCCACCTTGTTCTCATTTTCCATTTGGCTAGACCAGCCATATTCTCACAGAAGAGCAAGTAGAAATACACAGGACCTCTTGAAACCTGCTCTATGCTGGTTCACTGCCACTTCTGTCACATTTTATTGGCTAAAGTTAAGTAAATGGTAGAGAAGGGGGGTTAAGTCAAATGAAGAGCTACATAGATAGATAAAGGGAAAGGTGAAGATTTAAAGTCACAAATACAGTCACCTGCCACATGAGAAAGAGCAAGATAAGCCAGGCTCTAGCAATTCATGCTACAATGTTTTTTAGTCTGTTACTGAAGTGTATTCTAGACTTCTTCCCATTCTATGTGCTGCTTAAAGAGGTGGAGATTGTGATAATAAAGAGATAAAAGAGCTCATAACTTATACACATGTGTGACATTACTTAAGTGCTAATTTAAATATTTCTTGACTCATGTTCAATTACTGAAAAGGCTGGCATTAATCCTTTTTTAAATTCTTTTTAAATTTTTTGAATTAACACATGAGTGTACATATTTCTGAGGTACTTTGTAATTTTATGCTACAAGTATATGATGTGTAAAGATTCATTCAGAGTAATTAGTATACCCATCATCTCAACCATTGGCCATTAGTTGTATGGAGAACATTCAAAGTCCTCCATTTTAGCTTTAATATATACAGCCAGTTGTTGCCATCTATGTTCTCCCCACTGTATTTTATTACACTAGAAAAGGATTAATCTTGTTTTTTTGTCCTATTCTTTATTGGCAAAGATTGCCTAAATTTGCACCAAACTTTATTTTTTTTCCTCTAAGCTAAACTGCATTTTTCAACTTCTGCTGAGCTCATTACCACCAACTGAGGACTGACCAATGGAATGGGAGCAGAATCAATTGTTACTGCAAGACTGGTCTATCTAAGTCTTCCATATAAAATCCTCCATCTTCTGTCTCTATTTCCCATTTATCAGTGAATTAAAGAATAATGTGAGAAAGGCAGAGCCAAAGGATAAAAAGATAACTTAGAGAATACCCCTGCAACCACCTGCCCCAACCCCATCAATTGCATTGAGGTTTAACATGAGTAAGAGTTAAAATTTTGTAGTATGAATACACTGATATTTAGGGGTTATTTATTTCAATGATTAGACTTCTGTATTTATATAATATCCTCCAATGTTATGCATTCATTTTCTGCCTTAGAATTTTCTACAAATAAAAGGAATAGCCTATAACCACCCCACAGCCTAGAGGTAAAGGAAGCCAGATCTCATATGGCTCAATGCAGTTCAAATCCTGATCCAGGCAACTTGAGAAACACTAAGGTATGCATGTGTACATGTTTGCCCCAAATTCCAACAGGATGGGGATAGAGAGGGAAAGGAATTGCAGTATGACATTGAGTGCTCTCTCTCTCTCTTTCTGCAGAGCCCATTTACCTCTGGAATTAAAAAAAAAAAAAGCTAAATAAATTCCAAATCACCTGAAATTTTACATAAGAAATATAATATAATTGTGGTTAAAGCACTGGACTCCCACACAATTGACTGTATTTCAAGTCCTGTACCTGGTGACTTGAAACTCTCACTGGGCACATGTGTGTACATGCTCAAGATCCCAGGAGGAGAATGAAGAAGGGACTGCAGAGTGGTCGTTCTGCCATGTGGGTTATTTCTTGTTTTCTGTCTCTCTGGTGAGCACATAAACCCTATAGCAAAAATCTCAAAAAAGAAGAAAGAAAGAAAAAGAAAGAAAGAAAGAAAGAAAGAAAGAAAGAAAGAAAGAAAGAAAGAAAGAAAAGAAAGAAAGAAAGAAAGAAAGAAAGAAAGAAAGAAAGAAAGAAAGAAAGAAAGAAAGAATACTTTTCACTATAGGATTACCATCTGTATCAACTGAAGATAAGGTTTCTGTTTCTCCCTTGAAGAAAATAATAGGATTTCCTCAATCTTACTTTCACTAGCATTAATCCATCCCAACCTCTATCACCTAGAATGTAGACAAAAAAGAGAATTGAGACACTGGAGCTTCAAAAGGTCCATCAGCAGTGTTTCCAATGGCTCTGACAGCTCCTGGCTGGGATCAACATATAAGTTCTGCTAAAATGTGGGTACTGCTAAAAAATTACTTGTAGCCATGTATTGGGTCATCAGTCCAAACTTGCAACACAACTGCTCCTCTCAAAGCCAGCAAGCAAGAAAAAGATAAAAGGTCAGCTACTGACTGACTTGCAGGTTCTGTATGTTCTGTCTGTTGCCTTTGTAACATTGACTGATATCTCAAATGGGCAGACCAGGAAGCCGGGATGGAAGCAACATCCTAAGAACTAAGGAGCATAAAAGTCCACACAGCATTTTTATTTGCCATTTGCTGAGTCATCTTCCTCTTTAGGCAGAGATGCAGCTGTGTTTTGCTTTTGCAAATAGAAATTAACTAAAGGAAAGGAGAAAGAAGAAAAGTCACTGTAGAGCATTCTAATGCAGGTACCATGCTTTTGCATAGTGTATATAATTTATTCTAAGAATTTGAAGCAGCCCTTGCCAACTATCACATTGACTGTCATAAGCACTAAAGTATTAAAGAGTTATAGGAGAGGTTAAGCTAGACTTTGAAAATGATGACTTTTTTGTGATGTTTCAAGTCTAAATTGACTTCCAGCTCTTTAGTTTTTCATTCTCTAGGGGAAAAAAAGAAAACATAAAATATATAATTAAGCATGAATAAACACCATCCTCCAGAAACAGAAATTTGGGCATGAACACTTGAAATGTCCTAAAGATTTCATTCCCCCCACCAAATTCTCAAGGTGTGGGCTAGGCTAGGTTCCTCTTAGGTCAAAACCACAATGAAGAGGGACCAGCAGTTAGCGTAATGGCTATGTTGCTGAACTCCCATGTAGTCAACTGTGGTTCGAGTCCCGGACCCGGTGGCTTAAAACTCACACCGGGCACATGTGCATGTGTGCCCAAAATCTCGAGAGGAGAATGGAGGAGAAGGGATTGCAGTGTGGCCATCGCCCCTGGGGGGTGATTTCTCACTTTCTGTCTCTCTGTCTCTCTCTGTCTTTCTGGTGAGCGCACACATCCTATAGCAAAAACCTCCCCGCCCCCCCCCAAAAAAAACCCCACAATGAAGGGACCTGAAGTTAGCATAAGGGCTATGTCTCTGGACTCCCATGTAGCCGACCACTGTTCAAGTCCCGGACCTGGTGGCTTAAACTCCTGCCAGGCGTGTGTGCGTATGTGCCCAAGATCCCAAGAGGAGAATGGAGGAGAAGGGATTGCAGTGTGGCCATCGCCCCTGGGGGGTGATTTCTCACTTTCTGTCTCTCTGTCTCTCCCTGCCTTTCTGGCGAGCGCACGCGGCCTATGGCAAAAACCCCTCAAAAAAAATAATAAAAAACACAATGAAGAGGCCAGCAAGAGGCACAGTGGTTAAGGTGCAGGACTCCCACATGTCTGACTTGCACTTTGAGTCCAGACCTGGCAGCCAACCATGTTGGGCACATGCACATACATGCATGCCCAAAATCCCAGGAGGAGAATGGAGGAGAAGGGATTGCAGCATGGCCATCCTCCCTGGGGCAGAGGGTGACTTCTCAATTTCCCTCTCACTTTCTGTCTGTCTCTCTCCAGTGAGTACAACATGCCCTATGGCAAAACTCTCTGCCCCTGAAAAAATAAAACACATACATAGAAGCAGAAGTTCTTGCCCCAGTATTGCGGGCACATCTGCCTGGGCTCTCAGTTGTTAACAAAGCTTTATGTTAAAGAAGGGGCTGGGAAACAAAGATAACATAACGGAAATGTGCTCAGCTTTTCCCAGCACACTATAAATTCAAAGTCTTAAATATCTTCCTCCTAATGAATCAAATACTTTCCAATCTTCACTTCCTACCTGCAATTTTTTATCCTCTGGAATAAAATGAATCCCACGATGACCACCAAAATAAAAATTTTCATGGAGAAGAGGTTGATGATAAAGGAAAGTAATGAAGATTCTGACATTCTGAAATCTTTAAATACAAGAAGGGGTGAAGAATTATTTTTAAGGATTCTTCTAATTAGCAAGTTAGAGCCAATAGTTTAAAAAAGCATTTTTAAATACTGCTAAAAGTTCACAAACTGTCATGATTAAAAAATCCTTCTAAACTATCATTCAGTAGTTACTAATGCATTATTCTTTCACAATCGAGTGTAGGAACCACGTCAATGTTTTGTATATAGTAAGTCTTTCTTAAGTTTATGTATTTCTTTAATACGAGAGACAAGAGGAAAGACAGAGAAAGCACTCCGATAGGATCTTGACACTGATCCACCTGCAGCCTCGGCCGGCACCATACCATGGGCATGTGTGTGCCTGGGGTGCTCAGAGAAGGCCCTAGTTGAGAACCGGGGATCCGCCCATATGGATCAGCCTCACAGAGCACTATTCCATTGCTGTGCCACCATCCAGACCAAAGCTTTGAACAATTTTATTCTGAACAAATTCATGGTAAGCAATTTTATAAAAAAGAAAAGGTCATTTCTAACATACTGGGCAAATATTAAGTCTTTTGAAGAGCATTATTCTTAATATTTCTAGCATGATATATAACATTTTTCACACAGTGAAGTGATATTGTCACTGAGTTATGTAACCCTTTTAACTAGGTGTTTCAATGTCTTCCAACATCCTTGCATCTGAGAACTGTTGAAAAGATAAAATGTGGCCCAGTCCGGTACTTCAATTGGTAGCAAACCGAACTGAGGTACTGGAAGTCACATGGCTGCCCATGAGTTCAGATACCCAGGTCAGCCTGAAAACACATTGGTTGCATGGACTTATGCCCAATATCATGACAAGCTGGAAGGCTGGGGAAAGAAAGAGCAGCATGATGGGACTCTGTTGAGGGTCCTTCTCACTCTCATTCACAAGCATGTACTCTCTATCATGAATAAAATAAATAAAAACTTCTTTTAAAAAAGAAAGAAAAGCATTTTCTTTTTTTTAAAAAAAAATGAGGGGCTAGCAGGTAGCAGAGTAGTTAAAGGCCCTGGATTCCCTCATGACTGACCACAGTTTGAATCTCAAATCTAGCAGCTTGCTTTCTTGCTTTCCCCTTCTCTCTCTTTCCCTCTCTCTCTTTCTCTTTCTCTTTCTCTGGTAAAATTTTAAAATAATAATAATAATAATAATAATAAATAACAAATGGAATTAAATAAATAAATATGTTAAAATAATAATAAACGAGACTTATTAGGACATTATTCTGAATTCTTTTTTCTGATGAAAACAGTAGCTTAAACAGTATGCGAACTCTAAGTGCAAATTTGGATACAAAAGGTTATTTCATCCTGTTAAATAACCTGCTCAATGATTAAACTAGAAGAATGTCCTTTTCCAAGTTGCATTGACCTGCATGGTAGGGACCTAGGGAGGCGGCTGCTAAAGGCAAGTGGCTGAGAAACTCCCTGTCAGTGTTCTGCTACGTAGGTCTGTACTTTTGGATCCTTTCATGTCCCACTGTCTTTCCAATAGCTTTCCAAGTTCCATCTACCTGTGCATCTGAGACCCAAGAAGCCAGATACTTTCAGATTCCACATTTCACCAGCCCATGCACTGTATGCAGCATACTATCCATGGTGTGCAACTTGTAGCTCTTTTACATATTTCCAGCACAGTTCCAAGTGCATCTCATCCTGAGAGGTTGAGTTTTGGGTGCATAAATATTTATATGTGTTATATCTTCTTGGTGAATTAGCACTTTTAGTACTATATAGTGTCCCCCTCTGTCTCTTCTTACAGTTTTTGTTTCAAACTCTATTTTGAAGATATAACACATATAAATATCTAAGCATTTGAACTTGGCTAAATACACCCTACTCTGTTTGAAAGACACATCCCTCTACCTAAGAACACACTTGGGAAGAAGAGCTCTTCTTTTCCCCTGACACTACAGCACCCATTCAAAAAAAGTAGGAAAAGTTTGTACTTCATCAGATGACTAAAAACTAGCTCAGAAGTACAAAAAATATGAAAAACACGGAAATACTTCTTCCTCAAAGGAACAAGACTATTAATCATCCACAGACAGCACAATAGAACTCTCAGCTATATCAGAAAAAGAATTCAAAATATTCATAGCAACAAAATTAAATGATACACAAGAAAAAACTAACCAATTCCAGGAAATAAAGAAGTCTTTCCTTGACTTGATGGAGGCTATGGATACCATAACGAATAATAAAGTGGAACTTCTAGAGATGAAAACGGTAATATAAGAAATCAAATACCCCCCTCAACAGTATTAATAGCAGATTAGATCATGCAGAAATAGAATCTCTAGGCTAGAAGACAAAACCTCTGACCTAAACAAAATCATCCAATAAATGAACAAATAACCAAAAGAAAAAATGAGGATAATATATGGAAAATACTAGACACCATTTAATACCCAAACATCTGAATAACTTGTATTCCAGAAAGAGAATAATCTAATAATGGCATTGAAAATCTATTCCATAAAATACTTGCAGGAAACTTTCCCAGTCTAGAGAAACATTTGAACATCCAGGCCCAATAAATATAAAGGACCCCAAATAGAAACAACCTAAGAAGATCCTCTACATGGCACATCATAGCCAAATTGTTCAAAATCACAAAGACAAGATTATAAAAATAGCAAGAGAGAAACATCAAGTCACTTACAAAAGTTATACCATTAGACTAACATCAGATCTCTCAACTGCAACAATGCAAGCAAGGAAAACTATGGCAAGATACATTCAAAACTCTAAAAGAAAATAAATTTCAACCAAGAATTTTATACCTGGAAAAACCTTCCTTCATATGGTAAAAACAAATAAAAATCATTTTTGGATAAACAAAAACTGAAAGAATTCACCAACACTAGACCAACTCCTCAAGAAGTACTGAATGGAGTACTATTTCAGGAAAACTAAAGAGAGAAAAACATAAATGAGAGAGCAAAGACAACCAAGAAGACGGCTAACAAAATTGCAAGGACAAGTTCACAAATACTGATAATAATGTTGAATGTTAATAGATTAAATTTTCCAATCAAAAGACACAGACTGACTGAATGGATAGAAAAACAGGAGCCCTCCATATGCTGCCTACAAGAAATGCACCTAATGGAAAAAGACAAAAATAGACTGAAAGCAAAGAGCTAAAAATATAATCCAAGGTAATGGAAATTTTAAAAAGGCTGGAGTGACAATATTGATATCAGACAAAATAGATTTTGAAACAAAAACTGTAAGAAGAGACAGAGGAGGACACTATATAGTACTAAAAAGGCTAATTCACCAAGAAAATATAACACATGTAAATATCTATGCACCCAAAACTGGAGCACCCAAATCTGTGAAAAATATATTGATGAATCTAAAAGGAGAGATTGACTGCAACACAATAATTGGATCTCAACGTTCCATTGTCTCCTCTGGACAGATCATCTAGACAAAAAAATAAGCAAAGAGATATAGAATCTAACTGATACCATAAATCAAATGGACTTGACATACATCTATAGAACTTTCCACACAATCACAAAAAATACATATTTCTTACCTTACATGGAACATTTTCAAAGATTCACAACATGATAGGGCACCAAACAAGGCTCTACAAATTCAAATGAATAGAAACTATATCTAGCATCCTCTCTGACCACAATGGAATTAAACTTGAAATTGACTGCAAAAAAAAAAAAAAGTCACAAATACAAAAAACATAGAAACTAAACAAATTATTCCTGAATGACTTCACAACAATTGAAGAAATTAAGACTGAAATTAAAATGTTCATTGAAAGCAATAATAATGAGCACATGAGTTTTCATAACCTATGGGGCAGAGCAAAAGCATTTACAAGAGGGAAGTTCATAGCAATCAGCGCGCACAAGAAAAAAATGGAAAGGTGGCAAATAGACAACCTAACAACACACCTCAGAGAACTGTAAAAACAACAACAGCAAAAAACCTTGAAAATGCCAGGAGAAATAAATAATGAAGATTAAAGCAGAAATAAATGAGATAGAGAATAAATTAACTATACAGAAAATAAATGAAACCAAAAGCTGGTTCTTTGAGAAGATAAACAAAATTAACACATTCTTAGCTAGACTAATTAAGAACAGGAGAAGAAATCAGATAAATCTAACCAACAATGAAACAGGCATTATTACAACAGGCATAACAGAAATCAAAATATCATCAGAGAACATTATGGAGACTATATGCCAACAAATACTTGGATGAGATGGACAAATTTCTGGACACATATAATATACCAAAATTGAATCAGGAAAACATAGAAAGCCTTAATAGACCAATAACAAGCAATGAAACTGAATCAGTAATAGTCTCCCAAAAAAGAAAAGCTCAGGTCCCAATGGCTTCACTTCTGAATTCTATAAAATATTTAAAGAATAGCTAACCCCCATTCTACTTAAACTATTTCTAAAGATCCAAAAGGAAGGAACTCTCCCAAATTTATTCTATGAAGCCTCCATCACCCTCATTTCAAAAACAAAGACATCACAAAACAAACAAACAAACAAACAAAAAAACTACAGACCAATATCCCTGATGAATAATGATACAAAAATTCTTGACACAATACTAGCAAATCATATCTCAGGACACATTAAAAAGATTATACACCTTGACCAGGTTGGCTTTATTCCAGGGATGCAAGGGTGATTCAGCATACACAAAACCACAAATGTAATACATCTTATCAATAGAAGAAAAGCTAAGGGCCAGCAGTTAGCATAATGGCTATGTCACTGAACTCCCATGGAGCCGACCGTGGTTTGAGTCCCAGACCCGGTGGCTTAAACTCACGCCGGGTGCATGTGCATGCGTGCCCTAGATCCCGAGAGGAGAATGGAGGAGAAGGGATTGTGGCGTGGCCATCCCCCCTGGGGGGTAATTTCTCGCTTTCTATCTCTCTGTCTCTCTCTGTCTTTCTGGAGAGCGCACACGCCCTATAGCAGAAACCTCTCAAAAAAAAAAAAAAGATAGAAGAAAAGCTAAAAATCATATGATCATATCAATCAATGTAGAAAAAGCATTTGATAAACTACAACATTCCTTTATGATTAAGACTTTCAGCAAAATCAGCATAAAAGGGACTTTTCTCAACACAATAAAATCCATCTATGACAAACCCATAGCTAACATACTGAATGAGAAAATCTGAAAGCTTTTTCACTAAGAACTGGAACAATACAAGGCTGCCTGCTTTCTCCACCCCCTTTCACTATAGTACTAGAAGTCCTAGCCAATGCAATCAGACAAGAGACTAAAATGAAAAGCATTCAAACAGGGAAAAAAGAGGTAAAACTATCTCTATTTGTTTGCAGATGATCTAATTATATACATAGAACATCCCAGCCTACTGAAGTGGAGGGTGTGTGTGGGGGGGCGTGAACCCCTAGTGGAAGCTGTGGTGGATTTAGAAAAGACAAAGACACACAAGTAGGGAAAAGTGGAGTCTGGGTGTTTCTAATGGAGAACATCATGGCACTGAGATGTTCTCAGGTTTCTTCTTATATATGGCAAAACCAGGTACTTTCTATTAACAACTGCAGCTATGGAGTTTCTTGCATCTCATGATCTTAAACAAGCCTCCTCTGACCTTCTCTGGCTGGCACATAGCTTTCTTCGATCTATACTGCCCTATAGTGCAGATCATATCTTTATTAGTGCATTTACCTACCCTGAAGTATCAGCACTAAGACCATCTCTTTTTTAAATATCACTAGTTTTTGCCTATATATAACTGCTCTCTGCAATAGAAAACCCAAACAAATATGCAAAATACTTCTGCAAGTGATAAATGAATACAGTGACGTGGCAGGATGCAAAATCAATGTACAAAAATCTGTAACATTTCTATACGTCAACTACTACTGAGATAGAATTAAAGGAAGCAATTTCATTTACAATAGCCACAAAAGAAAGAAGATACCTAGAAATAAACATAATTAAAGAAGTCAAAGACCTCTACAAGGAAAACCGTGAAATACCCTAAACAAAAAATTGAAAATGATACAAAAAGTGAAAGAATATCTCATGTTTCTGGATTGGTAGAATTAATATAATCAAAATGTCTATTCTACCCAAATTAATTTATAAATGTAATGCAACTCCAATCAAATTACCAGAGACATTCTTCACAGAATTAAAAAAATAAATCATAAATGTGTCTGGAATCATAAAAGGCCCTATATAGCCAAAGCAGTATTTTGAAAAAAAAAAAAAAGGAAGTAGGAGGCATCTCACTCCCTGACCACAAAATATTTTACAAAGCTATGATAGTCAAAATAGCATGGTACTGGGACCAGCAGTTAGCGTAATGGCTATGTCACTGGACTCCCATGTAGTCAACTGTGGTTCGAGTCCCGGACCCAGTGGCTTAAACTCACACTGGGCACGTGTGCGTGCGCGCCCAGAATCCCAAGAGGAGAATGGAGGAAAAGGGATCGCAGCATGGCCATCCCCCCTGGGGGATGATTTCTCACTTTCTGTCTCTCTGTCTCTCTCTGTCTTTCCGGGGAGTGCACGCACCCTATAGCAAAAACATCAAAAAATTTTAAAAAATTTTAAAAAGTGAAAAAAAATAGCATGGTACTGGCACAAAAACAGGTATGTAGACCAATGGAACAAACTAGAGAACCTGGAAATAAACCCCAAAATACACAGTCAACTGATTTTAGACAAAGGGTACAAGGTAATTCAGTTGGAAAAAGAAACTATCTTCAGCAAATGGTGCTGGAAAAACAGATATCCATCTGCAGAAAAACGAAACCAGACCCCTATCACTCACCATTAATAAAAATCAACTCAAAATGGATCAAAGATCTAAACAAAAAACCCTCAAACTATGAAACTACCAGTGGAAAACACTGACTAAACTCAGAGTTGGCAAAGACTTTTTAAGTAAGACCCCCAAAGCACAGGCAATAATCCCAAACATAGACAAGTGGAATTATATCAGATTAAAAAGCTTCTACACAGCAAAAGAAACAATAGTTCTAGTAAAGAGACAACCCCTGGAATACAAGAATATATTTGCAAACTATGTCTCAGATAAGGGACTGATAACCAGAATATACAGAGAACTCAAAGAGCTTACCCAAAAAAGAATAACCAATCTAATTAAAAGATGAGAAAATGAGCTGAACAGAAAACTCCAAGGAAGGTTTATGAACAGACAAAAAGTATATGATCCCTTATCATACGGGAGATGCAAATCAAAACCACATTGAGGTATCATCTAATCCCAGGCTAAAATTTAAAAAATAGAGAATTATAAATGCTGGAGAGGCTTCAGTGAAAAGAGAATTCTGCACTGTTGGTAGGAAAGTAAATTAGTACCACCACTGTGGAGAACAACATGGAGATTCCCCAAAAGCCTACAAATAGAACTACCATACAATCCAGTGATTCCACCCCCGGGTATCTACCCAAAGGAAAGGGATACACTCAGGCAAAAAAGTACCAGCACATCCATGTTTATTGCAGCATTTTTCATAATTGCTAAAACTTGGAATTAATCCAAATGTCCCAGAACAGATAAATGGATTTAACAGTGTGGTATATATACGCTATGGAATACTACTCAGTCATAAAAAACAATGAGACCCATGATCTTTGATCAAAAGTGGACAAATATAGAAGATTTAGTGCTGAGTGGAGCAATTCAGTCTATGAAAGAGAAGCATTAATATATACCTAATGTCAGCACTCTGACAGAAACTGAAAGACTGAGGGGTATAAAGGCATGGAAAGCAATTGTAGATACTAAGGACAGAGTGAGAAGAGGGTGGATAACTGGGGAGGGTGGGAAGGAGAGAATAAAGGGGAAAAATGAAGCAAAACATTTCATTAACACAAAAAATGGAAAATTGCTGATGATAATGTAGTATCTTTGACTGGAGTAATATATACATTGTATTAATTCGTGGAAAATCTCTTTTGTGTGCTGAAAGATGTAAAGTGATGGAGACCAGCAAATGGCATAATGATTATGTCACTGGACTCCCACGTAGTTGGCCACAGTTCGATTCCCAGACCCAGTGGATTAAAACTCATGCTGGGTATGTATGCATGGCCAAATTCCCAAGAGGAGAATGGAGAAGAAGGGATTGTGGTATGACCATCCCACCTGGGGATGATTTTTTGCTTTTTGTCTCTGCCTCTCTTGTGTGTGTGTGTGTGTGTGTGTATATATATATATATATATATATATATATATATAAAGAATGTCAGGCAATCTCTCAGGAATTGTGAGAGAATAAGAAAACAACATGGTGTCAGTCCCCTAAAGGCTCACAACTCAATAAGAGAAATCAGATCCATTCAAATGATAAGATTACTCATATAAAAGCAAACAGTGCTAAGAATTACAGATTATATGTCATCTAAAGAATAAGGAAGGTTAATCAACTCTAACTGGGAGGCTGGAGAGAACTGCGATTTGAGCTAAGCCTTATTGGTCTGCAAGCATAGGTTAGGAAAAGGAAGGAAGAACTTTTCAAGGGAAAGAAACAACTTCAGGAAATATCTCACAATTAATTTAAATCAAAATTAGAACACAGTGAGAGGACCAGCAGATGGCAGAATGGTTAGGTCATTGGACTCCCATGTAGTTGACCACGGATTGAGTCCTGAACCCAGCAGCTTAAAATCACTCAGGGTGCATGTGCATGCATGCTCAAAATCCCAAAAGGAGAAGGGATTATAGTGTGGCCATCACCCCTGGGGGATGATTTCTGTCTCTCCAGAGAGTGCACACACCCTATAGCAAAAATATCTCTTTAAAAAAAGAAGAGAGTGATGGAGTTTGTGATGATCTGAACTTAATTCTGCAGTTCTTTTTATCTGTCAGGTACTGTGGCAGACCTTGAGGATATTGAAATAAAAGAAGCGGCTCCTACTCTTGAGGAGCTTACATTGTATTAGGAGTCAGAGAAGTAGGGGCTGTGAATATGAAGAAATACATATTTAATCTTTGTTCCTCAGTTTCTGACACAGTTCCAAGAGTTTCTCCTAAAATCCTTGGAAGCTAGATGGTGATAAAAGTGTCTTTTGTATGCTAATGAGATAACCAGTGACCAGGAGCCCCTGGAGAACCTCAGGATAGAGGTTGGTCACTAGAATTTTTAGCCCCACAACACTGCCCCACCACTCCACTGGGATAGTGTAATTTTTAATTATAAATATAATAATGATTATAAGAGCTAATGTATATTAGTATAATGGCTAACTTTCATTAGTGTACATGTGATAGTTAATGTTTATTAATATAAAGAAATGCAATACCTAATATTTATTGAGTACCAATTATGTCATTGACATAGAATTATATATACTGTATTAAGTATGCATATACTTTTATTTAATTAACACTATAAGCCTCTCAAGTGGATACTATCATTCCCATTTAACACACGAAGAAAACATGGGACAGAAAAATTAAGCACTGCTTAAGGTCTCACCACTGCTGAATGAGAAACCATGTTGCCCCACAAAGAATATTTAGAGAATATACTGATAAGAGGAGTAAAAGTTGGAGATTGAGTTAATTGCCAGTGTCCAAAGACTTAATCAATCATGCCTATGTAATGAAACCTTCATGAAAATACCTAAATGACAGAGTTTAGTGACTACACCAAGATCCTGGGAAGCATTCCCAGAGATGGTAATGGAAACTCCATGCCCCTTCTGTCAGACCTTGCTCTACTCATTTCTTCCATTCAACTGTTCCTGAGTCATTTCCTTTATAATAAACCAGTAATAGTAAGTACCTTTGTGAATATTATGAGCCATACTAGCAAATTACTGAGCCGGATGAGGAATTGTAGGAACCCCCCCAGATTTATAACCAGTTGGTTAAGGCCTACTGGCTAAGAGAGCCAGATCCCAAATGGCTGACAGCAATTCAAATCCTGGCCCAATGGCTTGAAAAGTTACACCAGGCGCATGTAGATGCATGCCCCAAATCCTGACAGGATGGAGAAATGGAGATGAAGGGATTATGGCACAACCATGTGCCACTGGGGAGTGCTTTCTCCTTCTCCCTTTCTTTGCTCTCTGTCTCTCTTAGGCAAGCACACATGCCCTCTGGCAAAATTTTTAAAGTAATAAACAAGTAAAATATAACAAGTTGGTTAGATGTGCAGGTGACAGCCTGGGCCTTGTGACTACCCCTGAACTGGGGCAGTCTTGTGGGATTGAGCACTTAATCTGTGGAGTCTGGGCTAATTCCATATAGTTAGTGTCAGAATTTAATTAAATTGTAGGACATCCATTCTCCTCTCAAGGTTTTGGGCACACACATACACATGCCTTGTGTGATTTTTCAAGCCAACAGGTCTAGGACTCAAACTGCAGAGTAAATCATGTGGGATCCAGCCTCCTTAATCTCCATGCCACCTGCTGGCCTGGAATTGTGCACTTTAAGTGGATGAATTATATGCTATATAAATTAGATCTCAATAGTGTTATTGTAAAATTTAAAAGGTGCTGATGGTGGCACAGTGGGAAAACATAACACAACACTGAGCAAGGTTGACTCACAGGGTTACCATTTGATGTCCAGAGACCTCCTTGTGTTCACAGTCTGGACTGGCTAAAGCTAAAGTTGGGAGTGGATTGGGTCATCAAGAATCTGTCAGTAGTGCTATATCTCTGTCTCTGTCCTGTATCTCTCTCTCTCTCTCGCTATCTTTCTCACTCATGGAATAAATGAATAAACTTTTAAAAAATAAATTAGAATTTTGGGGCTGGCAGTTGGTGTGGTGGTAAATGCACTGGACTGCCACATAGCTGACCACAGTTGGAGTTCCAGACCTAGCAGCTTGGTTTCTCATTTTCTCTCTCTCTCTCTGATCAAATTAAAAATAATAATTATTATAATAAATAAATTAAATTAAATAAATAATCCCTTAAAAATAAATAAATAAGAATTTTAAAGTAACAAAGAATACATGTGAGAAAAGGTATGAGAAATAACTAACGGGATAGTATAATTTTTAGTAATAAGTATATAATGATTATAAAAGCTAATATATACTAATATAATTAATATAATGGCTAACATTCATTAGTGTAAATATAATGGTTAATATTTATTAATATAAAGAAATGCAATACCTAATACTTATTGAGTACGAGTTATGTAGTTTACATGGCCTTATATATACTGTATTAAGTACGCATATACTTTTATTTATTTAACACTATAAGCCTTTCAGGTGGGTACCATCATTCTCATTTAACACAGGAAGAAAACATGGGGCAGAAAAATTAAGCACTGTTTAAGGTCTCACTGCTGCCAAATGAGAAACCATGTTGCCCACAAAGAATATTTAGAGAAAGCCCAATAAAATTAGCTTTGGGGAGGGAACATAATTCTACTCAATTAAGGCAAACATGTTTATAGACAACAGATTAGTTTATTTTTAATAGACCATGGATTATGAATTCATAGGGAATAGGTTCCAGTAGCTCAGGCTCCTTTCCATTGGTTCTCACAAAGTGTGCTTCTGTGGGTGGAGCAGGCTGGTGCTTTAGTTGAACCCAGGTACCTTTCTCTTTGGCTTCTTTCTTTTTCTGGTCATTTTCCTTCACACGTTTGAGGAAGCTATCTCTGCTCTTAGAATGTTTAATATGCTCAATATGCACATTGATTCTCTTGGCAAGAATCTTGCCCTTAACTTGTTTGTTCACAACAATGTCAACAGCATGCTGGGTAACATTGTAGACTCTTCCAGTTTTGCCATTGTAACATTTGTGGGGCATTCCTTTTTGAACAGCACCCATTCCCTTAATGTCTGCAATATCACCTTTCTTGTAGCTTTGCATATTTTTGTCGCCAAAGGAACAACTCCATAGATTGAGTTAATTGCCAGTGTCCAAAGACTTAATCAATCATGCCTATGTAATGAAACCTTCATGAAAATACCTAAATGACAGAGTTTAGTGACTACACCAAGATCCTGGGAAGCATTCCCAGAGATGGTAATGGAAACTCCATGCCCCTTCTGTCAGACCTTGCTCTACTCATTTCTTCCATTCAACTGTTCCTGAGTCATTTCCTTTATAATAAACCAGTAATAGTAAGTACCTTTGTGAATATTATGAGCCATACTAGCAAATTACTGAGCCGGATGAGGAATTGTAGGAACCCCCCCAGATTTATAACCAGTTGGTTAAGGCCTACTGGCTAAGAGAGCCAGATCCCAAATGGCTGACAGCAATTCAAATCCTGGCCCAATGGCTTGAAAAGTTACACCAGGCGCATGTAGATGCATGCCCCAAATCCTGACAGGATGGAGAAATGGAGATGAAGGGATTATGGCACAACCATGTGCCACTGGGGAGTGCTTTCTCCTTCTCCCTTTCTTTGCTCTCTGTCTCTCTTAGGCAAGCACACATGCCCTCTGGCAAAATTTTTAAAGTAATAAACAAGTAAAATATAACAAGTTGGTTAGATGTGCAGGTGACAGCCTGGGCCTTGTGACTACCCCTGAACTGGGGCAGTCTTGTGGGATTGAGCACTTAATCTGTGGAGTCTGGGCTAATTCCATATAGTTAGTGTCAGAATTTAATTAAATTGTAGGACATCCATTCTCCTCTCAAGGTTTTGGGCACACACATACACATGCCTTGTGTGATTTTTCAAGCCAACAGGTCTAGGACTCAAACTGCAGAGTAAATCATGTGGGATCCAGCCTCCTTAATCTCCATGCCACCTGCTGGCCTGGAATTGTGCACTTTAAGTGGATGAATTATATGCTATATAAATTAGATCTCAATAGTGTTATTGTAAAATTTAAAAGGTGCTGATGGTGGCACAGTGGGAAAACATAACACAACACTGAGCAAGGTTGACTCACAGGGTTACCATTTGATGTCCAGAGACCTCCTTGTGTTCACAGTCTGGACTGGCTAAAGCTAAAGTTGGGAGTGGATTGGGTCATCAAGAATCTGTCAGTAGTGCTATATCTCTGTCTCTGTCCTGTATCTCTCTCTCTCTCTCGCTATCTTTCTCACTCATGGAATAAATGAATAAACTTTTAAAAAATAAATTAGAATTTTGGGGCTGGCAGTTGGTGTGGTGGTAAATGCACTGGACTGCCACATAGCTGACCACAGTTGGAGTTCCAGACCTAGCAGCTTGGTTTCTCATTTTCTCTCTCTCTCTCTGATCAAATTAAAAATAATAATTATTATAATAAATAAATTAAATTAAATAAATAATCCCTTAAAAATAAATAAATAAGAATTTTAAAGTAACAAAGAATACATGTGAGAAAAGGTATGGGAAATAACTAACGGGATAGTATAATTTTTAGTAATAAGTATATAATGATTATAAAAGCTAATATATACTAATATAATTAATATAATGGCTAACATTCATTAGTGTAAATATAATGGTTAATATTTATTAATATAAAGAAATGCAATACCTAATACTTATTGAGTACGAGTTATGTAGTTTACATGGAATTATATATACTGTATTAAGTACGCATATACTTTTATTTATTTAACACTATAAGCCTTTCAGGTGGGTACCATCATTCTCATTTAACACAGGAAGAAAACATGGGGCAGAAAAATTAAGCACTGTTTAAGGTCTCACTGCTGCCAAATGAGAAACCATGTTGCCCACAAAGAATATTTAGAGAATATACTGATAAGAAATTATTGAATTATTTCCTTCTATTGGTTATGGAGTACAGATGATTTCTATAGCATACTAATATATTTCCCAGCCAAGTTTTTTTTTTTTTTTTTAATACACCATGGATTATGAATTCATAGGGAATAGGTTCCAGTAGCTCAGGCTCCTTTCCATTGGTTCTCACAAAGTGTGCTTCTGTGGGTGGAGCAGGCTGGTGCTTTAGTTGAACCCAGGTACCTTTCTCTTTGGCTTCTTTCTTTTTCTGGTCATTTTCCTTCACACGTTTGAGGAAGCTATCTCTGCTCTTAGAATGTTTAATATGCTCAATATGCACATTGATTCTCTTGGCAAGAATCTTGCCCTTAACTTGTTTGTTCACAACAATGTCAACAGCATGCTGGGTAACATTGTAGACTCTTCCAGTTTTGCCATTGTAACATTTGTGGGGCATTCCTTTTTGAACAGCACCCATTCCCTTAATGTCTGCAATATCACCTTTCTTGTAGCTTTGCATATTTTTGTCGCCAAAGGAACAACTCCATGTTTTCTAAAAGGCCTAGAGAACATATATCGGGTGCCTCTCCTCTCTCCCTTTGTGTTCGTCATTTTGGTTAATTATTGGAAGATGGCGGTTCCTCCCAGCCAAGTTTTGAATAATACCTTCATATTAAATTTTCTTATCTTGTGCTTCATTACTCACTACCTTCTAGGGAAGAAAGGTTGAGCACCAAGTTTTACTCTTCTAAAAGACAAATGCGCTTACCTGGACCCACCTCTTCAGACAGAGTCTTGTTGCCAGCCAAGTGGGAGACCGAGCAGGTCACAGCAGACACGTTGCTGTCTGACCAGTGGCAAGTGCTCCGGACAGTCACTGTGCCATTGTCCAGAAGTTCTTGCTTAGTGACGCAGTGTCCTTCTGGGGTCCAGGAGATTTGAGCAGCTGGCTTGCCCCCCGCTGCCTTGCATGTTGCAGTCCTGTTTTTACTTGGAACCAGGGTCACTTCAGGGGGCACTGCAGAGATAAAGGGAGGGAAATACTTCAGTTTTAACATTAGAGTTACAGAATTTAGAGAGACATTTGCTTCAGTCACAAATCTGGTGATCTGAAATACTGCAGTACATGATGTTCCTTACCCAGCACTTGGAGGCGATAACCACACTGGAAATTCCCTTCAAATGCTGCAACTTCACACCTGTAATCCCCATCATGTGTAATGGACACTGGATCGATTCGAAGGCTAAGATTCTGATCGGGTCTGGAGACCCAGGTTATTCTCCTGTCAGTACAGTTGACGTCCTTAGTCTCATTGCTATCTGCCTTGTAGGCTTTTATGCAGGCAGGCTTGTCTCTGAGAATTATTTCCCATGTCGCCCCTATCATATACGTCCGTGAGACAGGAGGGCAACAGAGCACGGCCTTCGAATTCATCAGCACGAAGAGTGGAATATCAACTGGACACAATAAAAGAAGAAAAATGATGAAAACTTCTATGTGTCAATTCCTTTAACTGAGTCTTATTTAAAGCTGCATAAAACCCTTCTTTCTTTTGACTATTTTACCAAACCTGGATAAAAGATAATTGAAGCTAGTTATGCAATTGATACAAGTGCTTTTCCTCAAGATTACAGTCACGGGTGGGTATGCAACAAAATTACATGGCACGTATTCTTAATTTCATCACATAGAGTATTTGAAAGATGGTATATTCACATTAGAGACTGAGTAAAATTGATAATTTTACTGATTAATCAAGGATTTTTTAAGTGAAACTGGCAATGACTATGTGTTTGTGTATGTATATGGAATACATGGCTATTGGTACATCCTGGTACTTCTTCTGAGTTAAAAATGCGTAGCCTAAAATTCATACATAGAAATCCTAACCCCCACTACCTCAAGAGGTGACATTTGAAAATTGGGATATGCTAAATGTAATTAGTCAAGGTTAGGTCATCCTGAAGTACAGTGAGCCACTAACTTAGTATGGCTAATGTCTTTATAAAAAGACACCTGAGGCCCCCTCCCTTTCTCCATCCGTGTGTGTGCAACAAAGAGGGGCCATGTGAGTACATCGCTAGAGGGAAGCCATCACCACCAAGTCAGCAGAGAGCACTCCCTGTACCCGAGTATCGGCTGGAACTTTAATCATGAGCTTCTACCCTACCTAACTGTGAGAAAATGCATTTCTGTTGTTTAAGACAACCTTCTGTCATAGTTTATTATGGTAACCTCAGCTAAGACAATATATATATGTATATATGTGTGTGTGTGTGTGTGCGAACATGCATGTATATTTCTTGTCTAATGTCTAAAATTATATAACATAATGGTAATGGCAGGTATTTTTGTCTAATTCCTGGCTTTAATGGCTATAATTTCAATGTTTCACCATTAAGCATGATAAGATTATTGTTTATGTATATGGAAATTTCTATCAAATTATGGGTGTATCTTTCATACTAATTCACTAAGATATTTTTAAGTTGTGAATTGATGAATTTTAGTTCATCATTATGATATATACTAAATAGTTCATGAGATTTTTTTTCCTACTATAGTAAAATAATGAGGTAAAATATAGAGGTTGTTTAATATAAATTATTTTGCCTCTCTGGAAATATTGCTTTGTCTTTGGTTTTATTTGTTAAGAATACTATAGATTTAATATGCTAACATTATACATGGAGTCTTAGTATATACATTTATAGGAGAGATTAGCAAAGAAATATTTTTATATGCTAACTTTGTCAGGATTGTGTATCAGCACTATGTTTATAAAAATTTACATAACATTTCTTCTTTGTCTAAGTCATACAATAATATAAACAGCAAAAGTACTATATTTTTCTCAAAAGTTTAAAGGACATTGGAGCCAGCAGGTGATATGGTGGTTAAGGTGGTTGGACTCCCACATGGCTGACTGTGGTTCAAGTACCAGACCTGGCAACTTGCTTTCTCACTTTCCTTCTCTCTCTCTCTCTCTCTGTCTGTCTCTCTCTGTCTCTCTCTGGTCAACTTCAATAAAATAAAATAATGACAATGAATAAAATTAAATAAAATAATTCTTTTAAAATATTTCTAAAGCTTAAGGACATAAAATACTTCTCTTACATAGTGGTTGGAGGCCATGCACTTTCTGGCAGTAGCTTTCCATTTCTCCTCTGGTTATTGATCTATTCATGATTTCTATCTCTTCCTAGAGCCAACTGGTAGTTTAGTTTTCCCTAGAGAATTTGTTACATCAAATTGTTCTAAGTTAATAAAAGAGATTTATACAAAATACTCCTTTATATTTATGTTATCTTATATATTTCTGTTTTTTAAGCAGAAATATGGGTTATTCTCAGTACTAAAAATCAAATCTTAGTAATAGCAATTATGTTAATTTTATATTTGTTATTTTATATCAATTTTCTCTAGACATATATTGTATATTCCTGTTTTCTTTTTTGTTTTTAGCTTACTTATTTATTTATTTCACAAGAGAGGGAAAGATAGAGAGAGAATTCAAGAAAAAGGGAGAGAGAAAGACTTTAACCAGCCCCTGATCATAGGCAAGTGCATGCCCAGCATACTCAGGGTGGTCTCCAGACCTGAACCAGAACTTTCTCATATGGAATCGCCTCACAGAGCATTGCATTTTACTGGTGAGCCATTATCTGACCTGTAATTTCCCTTTAATTCCCGTTTAGAATACTCTTTTTTTCCATCAAAAAAACAGTTTTTGGAATTATTAATAAACCCTGGTCTTCTACTTTTTTAGCCCATTTAGTTTGCCTTTGGCCTTATTATTACCCTTCCAATGACTTTGCACTATTCGACCACAGCTTGACTTCCAAGGCTCCCCTCTCTCTGCCTTTAGCCTGCCTACTAACCTCCTGCCACCCCAGGCTGCTTCCACTGGCCAAACATTCGTGTATCTTTCTCCCTTTTACTTTAGAACACAGTGACTCACCAGCCTTATTTTCTCATCATTCATGCTTCTGGGCAGGCTCACAAGCCACACTCTAATACATGGGTTTTGTTTATAGCAATCTTCTTATTGCACCTTGTAATGTAATACCCAGAGTCTCAGTCCACCTTCAGGACTAGACTATATATACTACTTGAAGATAGCATAAATTTTCTTCACCTTTGTAGCTTCTATTTTACCAAGCATGTTTCTCTGTGTTGGTAAGAAATCTATAGCTTATCTTGTTTTTTTTTTTTTAATTATTGTCGAATTAAATTAGCCAAGTAGGTCCTTGCATGATCTCAAGCAACAGTGTATAGAAAGGAGTATCTATGAAAATTACTCACAGAACAGAACCAGCAGGTAACCAGTGGTTAAGGTGCTGGACTTCCACAAGTCTAACATGGTTCAAGTCCCAGACCTGGTGGCTTGAAAATCACACTGGGCGTGTGTGCATGTGTGCCCAAAATCCCAGGAGGAGACCGAGGAGGGATTGCGTCATTGCCATTCCCCTGGAAGGGTGATTTCTCACTTTCCTATCACTGTCTCCGACTCTCTCCTGCAAGTGCACATGCCATGCCCTATGACAAAAGCCTTAAAAAAATTATTCACAGGCAAACCATAAAATAAATATTTCTTCTACTGGTCCAACTCTCTCCCCCCAACTATCAAACAAAATCAATTAAGATTAAATGAGCACTTTACCTTCAGCAGAAAGCATTTTTTGCTTTGGATATTCCGAGTGTGTTGTCAGAGATGAATTATTATAAAAAGCTGAAAGGAAATTTAGAGAAGAAATAAGGAGAAAATTAAGAAAAGAGATTTTCTGCAATGAATGGAGGTTCCTGGTTTTATGTAAGATAATCATACAAAAATTCAACTCTTTAAATTAATAACCATCAATCTTTTTATGAAAGTCTTCACAACTACGGTAACTACATAAACACATGCATATCAAGATTTTTAAATTCCTTATACACAATTATGAATAAATGATGCATCCAGATCAGGCCCTTCTAGTCTTTTGACACTCACTCCCACTTCTAATGAGTGGAAGAGTTCACAATGCGGTGTCCAAGGGGAGATTTCCATTCCCAAAACTCTTATGGAAAAGACCCTAATAAAATTACCTAGATTGTTTTCCTATTATGGAAAAAACTCTAGTAAAATTACATCTCATATTGTTGAATAGATATAAAAATTCCTGTTTCAAACATGTAGCTGAACTTGGAAAAACAGAAAAGGAAGCCCTCCAAAGTCAAAGATGATAACGGATCAGGAAACCATGAGCTCTTTTGTTGATCTCAGTACAGTAGATATTTTGTTTTTAATTACTTGGATGGGTTTAAATTCATCAAGACCTATTTCATGACTCACTATATAGTATACCTTGGTAAATATCCCACGTGTAACAGTAAGGAATGTGTATCCCCCCCATGGCAGTGCTATTTTTTTTTCTTTTTCTTTTTTTTTTTGGAGAGGTTTTCGCTATAGGGCATGTGCGCTCGCCAGTCAGAGAGAGAGACATAGAGACAGAAAGCGAGAAATCACCCCCCAGGGGGGATGGTCATGCTGTAATCCCTTCTCCTCCATTCTCCTCTCGGGATCTTGGGCACGCATGCACATGCGCCCGGCATGAGTTTTAAGCCACCGGGTCCGGGACGCGAACCGCGGTCGACTACGTGGGAGTCCAGCCACATAGTCATTACGCTAACTGCTGATTCCCTATTTTTTTTTTCATTTTACTCATTTCTTCCATGAGAGACAAAGATACAGTTACCCCCAACAGGGCTTTTATGCCATGATCCACTCCAGCTTCAGCCAGCCCGAATGAGGGGCAAGCACGAGCCCAGCATGTTCAGCAAGGTCCTGGGACATAAAACCAGAACCTTCCCCGTGTGACTCAGTTTTGTCACCACTGCATCACCGCCTGCCCCGTGAGAGTTCATTTTATGGGTCACCTTGGCTACATCAATCATTCAATAAAACACTGATCTCATTATTGCTGGCAAAATATTTTGTGAATGTGATTAATATCGATAATCAGTTGACTTAAAGTAAAAGAGATTACCCTCAAGAAAGCAGATGGATGGGAATCAGCAGTTAGCGTAATGGCTATGTCGCTGGACTCCCACGTAGTCGACCGTGGTTCGTGTCCCGGACCCGGTGGCTTAAAACTCACGCCAGGCACATGTGCGTGCGTGCCCAAGATCTCGAGAGAAGAATGGAGGAGAAGGGATTGCGGCGTGACCATCCCCCCTGGGGGGTGATTTCTCGCTTTCTGTCTCTATGTCTCTCTCTGTCTGTCTGGCAAGCGCACGCACCCTACAGTGAAAATCTCTCAAAAAAAAAAAAAAAGAAAAGAAAGCAGATGGACTTCTCCAATCAGTTGTAAGATCTTAAGAAAAGAACTAAGGTTTTTCTAAACAAGAAAAAAATTCTGCCTTAAAACTATAGTATTACTTCCTGTCTAAGAGTTTCCATATTGCCAGCCCACCATATACATTTTAAACATAGTCTCTACAATAGCATACATCCACTCCTTGAAAACATATACACATACACAGAGACACACACATATGCATGTGTGTATATATATCTGTGTGTGTATATATATATATACACATATTATATATACACATTTGTATATTTCCCACTGGTTATGTTTCTGTGGTAGGACCCTAACTGATACAGATCTTGGTAACATGAGTAAGTCTAGGGGAATAGAATATTAAGAGTCAGTTTTCTGAATTGGCTTTGAGTTTTTGTTAATTGACTTTCTAATCACTAATTGATTTAAAATCACTAATAACTCCATTTCTAGTGGTAAAATGGGCACTGATAATGCATAGCATAACATGTCAGAGATATGCAAAGTATCATCTTTGGATATACCAAATCAAATACTTAGAAAAGGCAAAGTTCTGGTTGATCGTGAATTTGAATATCTTAGTATAAGATTGGCTGGTTTTGCCTAACTACAATGGACAAAATGGGGAGAGGGCAGGAATGGATGAGTCCAGGACTTTGAATTTCCACCTTAAGTTCCACATAAATGTCCTAAAATTTTCTATGTCTATCCTAAGAGAAATTATTGTGACATTAGTGCTGATATTTCTCATAACTAAACCTTATCCTGCAAGTGGATGAATTACAAACTGAATTCCTGACCTTGTAGGGTGTCTTCTGTTTTAGTGAGGTTATTGATTGGGAAGCAATGGGATCCTGAAAAATTACATGGGGACATATGATCAGATCCCACTGAAACTGAGGACATCAAATCCCTAATTTTTGCTTTTATTTTTTCCCCTAGAAGCCATCCTTTCATCTGCATCTGAAAAGGTTGACCATATTTCACCTGAAGAAATTGTAATGACTTTCATAAGGAAATTGCCATGAATGACACAATCTATTCTCCTCAGGATCTGCTCCTTTCACTCCTCATTGCTTACAGACCATAGAGTCAAGTTCCATCAGGGTGTGATATTATCAAATATAGCCTTTGGTTGACTACTCATATGTATACTCTGAAACAGTTTAGCTGTAAAATTTGCTCACAGATTGTGTTTATGTTCAAACTAATTATCAGGTTTAAATATAAAAGTTGACCCTTTTTGTTCATCTTCTAAAATAAAAATTAAGACTTGGAACCTACAAACACACTCTAACATAGAATCTCATGCTTCCCGTAAACTAACATAATGTGTCCTAATAGGGGTTTGCTGAGAAGTAACTGGTCAACCACAGTATCTGTTACAATTCACCTATAACAGAGGTAAGTGTCAATGGTGCCATTTTAACACGAGCAGAACCAGTTAAGGTTGGCAAACTTTTCACATGGATGAAGTTTGTTTTTGCCAAACTCTGCATGTAATCTTTTTTCTCTCCTGGGTTGTTTCACCTATTTCTTCTGTGGTACTCATGCCCTCACATTTCATGGCCAAATAAAGATCACATAACTAGATGAAGAAAGAGGTAATACTTTAATTCAGATCTGAGAGGCAGTTAAATCCTCACTCCTTCCATTGCTTCAACATGACAAAGGTTTAAAGGCAAGCAAGAATGAGGCTTGTGAACAGCTAGTGGTCGGGTCATTCAGAGTCCATTCTGCTTCAGTACTCACCATAGTCTTTGACTAGACAAGGCTGGCCTTCAGCTAGGCCATCAGCTAATGTTTCTAACAAAGTCCAAATCTCCAGTCCCTCAATGCTGGCCACTAGATAAGGAGCATATTACCTTCTGCTGGAGGTACTGAATTATTCAGTATCTTCTCCTTTCCATCCATTCTGGAACCATTTAAAGCTGAAAATTATAAACAAGAGTAAATAAAATCAATGTGATATATTGAAATAGAGTGGAAGTCATTTTTTTCACAAAGGTTTATTCAATATAACAATCGGTTAGCCATAACTAAAATGATACAAAATGGAAATTATAGTTATGCCATCATAAAAGGAAAAAACATGTTAACATCTTAAAGATAGCATCTTAAAGATAAGCTACTAACTGATGATTTCTCATTTAGGAAACACCTTATTTTGTTAACAATTGTGTATAATGTAATCCTGCTTCCATTCCATCCTCTTTCTCTAGCCACAATGGATTGGTCCAGTGTGGTCACCTTAAATCAGCTGGTCTGATTATAATCCTTTCTCTATATGCCTCCTCCAAATTGAAGTTGGGTCCAGTGGTGGGCACCTAACTCAGATGGACAAAGTCCTTTCTCAAGAATTTTAGAATCAGGACTGAGAAGAGTTCATATACCTCTCCTCCTCCCCTATTTTTCCCGGCTTATAAAAGAAAAATGGGGGAAATGAAGCAGAAACAGAGAGAGGACTTTAGATGAGAGTCTTCACCTAGTTCATCTTCTAATTCTACAGTTCCTGACAGTCACATGCATTCTTTTGTCAGAATTCCATAGAGTTTTTACAATCAGGGTAGTCAAAATCTACTTCAAACTCTGTTTCAGAAAAGCCATTGAATGTAGTGAAAAAGAAAAAGAAAGAAAAAAGAAAAAAAAGAGAAAGAGAGAAAGAAAGAGAATGAAAGGAAGAAAAAGAAAGGAAGAAAAGGAAAGAAATAATGCCTAAGATTTTTCCCTAATTAACATCAGACACCAAAACCACAGATCCAGAAAGCTCAGAAAACACCAAACAAAATAACTGCTAAAAAAGCTATACCTAAGAATATCATTTTCAAACTACAAAAACTCAAAAAAGAGAAAAAATATTTTCCAGAGGGGTGAAAAAATCTTACCTAAAAAGAAGTAAAAAATAATAGTATACCCAACTTCTCAGAAACCATGCTAGCAAGAAGGAGTAAAGGAAATACTTAATGTTAACAGGGAAAAAATCAGCAACCTAGAATTTCATATACTACATGATTATGCTTCAGAAGTGCAAGACAACAAAGATTTTCAAAAATGAGGGAAATTTGTTGCCAATAAACCTACCTGGGAAGACAATGTGAAATGTTAAGAGAAGTTCTTTACAGAGAAGGAAAATGACATAGGTCAGAAACTTAGAAACTATCTGTGGAAAGGCAGAATGTTGGAGAAAAAAAAGAAAAGTCAAATAAAATGTATCTTTCTTATTCTTAATTAATTTAACAGACAGTAGTTTATTCAAAATCATTATAACAGAAATGAAAATGATTATGTGTGTTGATGTACATGTACTTCAAAAAGTTCACAGAAAAAGGAATTTAGTAAGAGTTTATTCTGGTGCAAAAAATTGAAATTCATGTATAGTAGTTTCATAATACACACTTTACATAATACACAAAATATACATGTATCTTCAGGAAGTTAAGAGTTAGAGTTAGGGTTAGGGTTAAGGTGTCCTTTAGCAGGCAATAGATAATTAACCTATGTACATTCAGCCAATGGAACATCATGTACTAAAAGGAAATGAGCTATCAAGACATGGAGGAGCCTTAAATGCATATTATTAAGTGAGAGAAGTCAATCTGACAAGGCTACATATTCAACTCTTTTAACTACATAACACTCTGGAAGAGGCAAAACTATAGGAACAGTGAAATATCAGAAATTTCCAAGGGCTAGAAGGAGGGAAACCAAGAAAGTGAAACCTAGAGGATTTTTAGGGCAGTGAAA
Source organism: Tupaia belangeri chinensis (assembly GCF_000334495.1). Taxonomy (NCBI): domain Eukaryota; kingdom Metazoa; phylum Chordata; class Mammalia; order Scandentia; family Tupaiidae; genus Tupaia; species Tupaia belangeri. Next base: position 550,066 of record NW_006159942.1, on the reverse strand, counting down.
CTGCACAGTGCGATGCTATTACAGAACAATTGACACATGTCATTGTACATTTGTTGAAACCCATAAATATCTAACACCAAGGGTGAACGCTAATGCAATCTACAGACTTTGGGTGATAATAATGATGTGTCAATGTAAATTCATCAATTGTAACAGATATACCACTCTAGTACAGAATGTCGATAATGGGGGAAATTTTGTATTCGTAGAGGAAGAGGGTATATGGGAATGAAAATTTTACCAATATCCTTAAATATAATATCATTTAGATAATACAGTCTATAATTACACATAACTAATTCAAGCTCCTAAAATGTAAAAAATATATGTGATCCACTTGTGGTGGTGAAAGCAATAAGGTGTCATTGCACAAGGCTGGGGCCATATGGAAGGACCACGTTCAGCTCCCAGACTAACCTAAACAGGCTGAATACCTGGTGGTACAAACCCATAATCCTGGCTAACTGGGAGGCTGGGGTAGAAGGACTGGAATACACAAGACCCTATGAAAAATATCTCTCTTTCTGTCATTAAAAAGACTGTATGGCCATAATCATTCAAAGAAATGCTACCTGGAGCCAGCAGGTAGCATGGTGGTTAAGGCACTGGATTACCACATGGCTGATCATGGTTCAAGTCCCAGATATGGTGGCTTGGAATTCATCCCAGGCATGCATGGATGTGTGCCCAAAATCCCAGGAGAAGAATGGAGGAAGAAGAGATGGTTGCATGGCCATCCCCTGAGGAGGATGATTTCTCAATTTCCCTCTCAACTGTCTCTGTCTCTCTCCCTGGAAAGCGCATATGCCCTATGGCAAATACTTTTTTAAAAGGTAAAGAAAAGAAAGAAATGTTACCTAAAGTGCTGTTGTCCTTCCTTGTTTGTGACATTAATGAGTTACTTTGTTGAACAGCACCTTCCACTTCTGAAAAGAGATGCATGGTAGGGAGAAATACACACCAATAGATCTGAATCCTAGTTACAATCACATATTTTCACATTCTTCAGGTCATATTTGGGTTGCAGTTGCCAATGAGCACATACATTATGAATGAAAAACAAAATTAGCACAGCAGTTGTCTAGTGAAATTCTCCCTGGAATGAACTTGGACTCACTCTCCCTACTTGTTCTGCCCTCCCGTGCTTTAGTCCCATGGGGCCCCCACCACCATCCTGCTTTAAATCCCTGGTGAGACTGTGGGGAGATAGGCATGCCTCTAAACTGCCAATAGGAATGAAAGATGTTGCAACCTGGATGGAGGGAAATTTGGCAATATAGCAAAGTTACGCATGCAGTTTCCTTTTAACCCAGCAGTTCTGCTTCTCGGAATGTATCCCAAACATACACAGGCAGGGTATGAAAAGAAAATATGCACAAGGCTGTGCATTACAATCGTGTTCGTAATAGCAAAACTTTCAGAATTAACCCAAATATTCATTCACAGGGGATTGATTCACTAAACTGCTCTATACACAAAATGAAGTATAATAAAAATCTTAAAAAGAGAGTGTGGAATAGCTCATAAACTATCATATCGTGCTCTCCACGATACATCGTCAAGTGACAGAAACAGAGAGATGAAAATGCAGATAGCACACTACCACTTACGTAAGACAGGCTGGAGGAATGCGTGTGTGCGTGTGTGCGGTGTGTGTGTGTGTTTAGGGTTTTTTTTGTGCTTATAATTTCAAAACTGAAAGTGTGTGTGTGTGTGTGTGTAGGTTTTTTTTTTTGTGCTTGTAATTTCAAAACTGAAAGTATAAAATGGGACAGGAATAAAATAAGATGCCTATAAATATACCTCATTTTATAGATTTGACTTTGGAACCAAATCATCTTTTTATGCAACTGTAAATATACTATTAACTACATTGGCCTAGTTGATGTTTACTGACAGTTAACCAGCATCTGCAGAATACACATTCTTTTCAAACACTCATGGTATAATCACTTCGTTTGACCACATTATAGGCCACAAAACAAGTCTCAAAAAACTACACAACTGAAGTCATACAAAAGATATCCTCAACCTAAACAGAATTAAGTTGGACATTAACCGTAATATTTTAATACCAAATATTTGGAGATCAAACATGTTTCTAAGTAGTTCTTTGGCAGAAAAGGAAGTGCATAAAGAAATTAGAGAATATTTTGACTAGATGATGATAAAAGTACAATATACTGGGCCAGCCTGCAGTCTAGGGGTTAAGGTGACTGGATCTCACATGGCTGGCTACAGGATTTGAGTCCCAGACTCAGTGGCTTGCAAAATATGCTGGGCACATGTGTGTACATGCCCCAAAATTTCAAAAGCAGGGAGAGATGAGGAAGGGTTTATGGCATAAGAGTGTTTTCTCTCTCTCTCCCTCTCTCTCTCTCTCTCTCTGTTCCCCTTGCAAACACATGCACCCTCTGGCAAATTTACAGCATGCCAAAATTTGGTAGGCAGCAAATGCAGTCTTTAGAGAAAAATTAGTACCTCTAATGCTAATCAATGAAGAAGACACAGGCACCGTCAACATGACGTGGGCTACTGAGATGCCGGGCCCCACAGGCCAGGGCCACACGGGACGCCTCCACTCAGTACCAGACCTAACCTAAGTCTCGGTCCACTGGGGTGAGCCTATCACCCTCCCCGAGGACGTCAGGTACACGCGTAGCCTTGATCCGAAGCTAGCAGAGGGGCAGATCTCAGCATCAGCACACTATTGGGAGTGCTGTATCTTTGTCTCTCTCTCTCTGTCCCCCTCTCTGTTTCTTTCACTCCTGGAAGAAAAACATAAACTTTTTAAAGCATTTGGTAACATAGATGAAATGGTCAAAACTCATTGAAGGATACAGCATTCAAAGCTTTTTTTTTTTTTTTTTGGAGAGGTTTTTGTTATAGGGCACATGTGCTCACCAGAAAGACAGAGAGTGAGAGGGTCAGAGAGACAGAAACTGAGAAATCACCTCCCCAGGGAGATGATCATGCCGCAATCCCTTCTCCTCCATTCTCCTCTTGGGATATTGGGCACGCACACACACTCGCCCAACATGAGTTTAAGCCATGGGGTCTGGGACTCGAACTGCGGTCAACTATGTGTGTGTCCAGCGACATAGCCATTATGCCAACTGCTAGTCCCAAAGCTTTTTAAAAATAAATAGTTTCAGCCAGCCCTACAGCTCAACAAGTAAGCACAGTGTATTGGGAACCAACTCCTACACAGTCAATCACAGCTGAAATCCCAGCCAGGTGACTTGGAAAACATGCTGACACATGTGGGTATGTGCCTCAAATCCTGACAGGACAGAGAAATGGAGGAAAAAGGATTGCAGCATGACCTTGCTCTACTGGAGGATAGTCTCTCATGCATACATATATGCAAACATACACTCGCTCTGGCAGTTTAAAATAGAACAAATCATCTGAGGAACCTTACATCTTTAAAGAACCTGAATTTTATTGTCAAAAAATCTCCCCATCATATTAGCTATGCTGACAAATTTTTTTTAATTATGTAAGGAAAAATTAATTCTAATTTACACACAAACGCTTTCAGAAAATCAATAAGGAGGGAAACATTTCCAGCTTATTTTATGAGAGCAGAATTAACTATCTATGGAGCAAAGTATCTCATTGACTGGGAAGACTCAATATTGTTAAAATGCCTGTTCCCCTTGAATTGGTTTATAGATTCAGCCTCCATCAAAATACAATAAATTTTTTATGGAAATTGAGAAGGTGATTCTAAAATTTATATGGGGATACAAACCTACGTAACCAAAGCAATTTTTTAAAAAGAACAACTACAAAAAAGCAAGCAAAAACTCTGAAATCTACCTAAGTTCAAGCTTCACTTTGAAGCGACAATAATCAAGGCAGTTTGCTATGGGCTAAATGATAAATTTTGTGATAAAATACTACTCAGCAACGCAAAACACTGCAACATGGACAAATCTCAAACTCATTCTGTTGAACAAAACAAGACAGATACAAGTATGCCCTATATACCACATGAAATTCTACGAATAGCATAACATTCTAAGTAAATTATGGTGAGAAAAAAAACAGGTCAGTGGCCGCCTGCAGATCGGATTAATCACAGGATTGAACTAAAAAGACATATAAATAATATTTTGGAAATCATGGAAATACTTCCTATCTTGTTTGTGACAATGACTGCCAGGTATATACAACTGTCAACACTCACCAAACTGGTACACGCCATTTTAAATCTGAGGTATGTCCTGGTGTGTTCAAGGAAGCTATGCTCTAAACCCCATCTTCTAGATCCCCAAAATACTCAGACAGGAAGTCATCTTAAAGCTGAAATGTGTAAAGATATATGTGATTCAATGTAATATTTAAACAATTATGATAATAAATACAATTAAATTTAAAAATCAATTAATTAAGTTAAAATATACTACTAATGAAAAAAAGTTGAGATGTGTCCTGGTGTGTTCAGGGAAACTATGTTCTAAAATCCATCTTCTAGACACCCGAAATATTCAGACATTGTAGGGTGAACTCTGTCCTCTCTCTGTCTCTGTCTGTCTGTCTCACTCTCTCTCTCTTTAGATTTTTTTCTTTTTAAATTTTTAAACAACTTATCTTATCCTCAGGCCTTTTCTTTCTCTTACTAATTTCAGAAGTCATTTTAAAGTTGAGGTGTGTCTTGGTATGTTTTTTTATTTTTTCATTTTTTACCTTTAAAATTTTTTTGTTCTCTTTTTTGGTTGTTTTTGTCTACTTTTTTTCTTTGTTTCTTTTCCTTTTGCTTTTTTTTAACCTTACTTTCTCATTCTGCTCTTCACTTTCCACACACAGAATGTCTACATAGACCTAGGTACTCAATAGCCAAGCATCTGAATACTTTTAGATTCAATGAAATCTTCAATGCTTATTGAACCTCCTGCTTTAAGGAAGAAATTTCTTTTTATAAATCTGAAGTCATAATCTCTTTCTGTGGATTCTGCATTGCAAAGCACAGTGGAGGAAAGATTTTTGTCACAGAATGACCAGAAACTACTGCAGGGGCACAAGAAATATAAGAAACAAAAAAAAAAAAAAAATCTCTCCTCTAAGGGAAAAGAACAATCCTTCATCATCCACAGACAGTAACAGTAGAACTCATGGAAATATCTGATAGAAAATTCATAATATTCATAGTGACAAAACTAAATGAGACACAAGAGCCGACACACAGTGAACTCCAGAACATGCAGGAGAAAAGAGACAACGAGTTCCAGGAGGTGAGGAAATTCTTGCACTATCTGAAAGTAGAAATATCAAATTGAAGGTACAGTTCAGGAAATCAAAACTTCCCTCAAAAGTATTAAAAGGAGATTAGTCCATGCAGAAGACCAAATCTCAGATGTTGAAGGCAAAAACCTCTGATCAAGAAAAAACAACCAAAAAAAACTGAGAACCCCCAAAAATGAGACTACTATACAACAAATATTAGACACCACTAAGAGCCCAAACATCCAGATAATCAGTATCCAGAAGGTGAAGAAAGTAATAAGAGCATTGATAATCTATTCCATGAAATCTTGGAAGAAAACTTTCCAAATCTAAAGAGGCATTCAAATAGACAGACCCAAGAAATACAAAGGACCTCTAATAGAATCAACCCAAGAAGATCTTCTCCAAGGCACATCATAGCTAAACTAGCAAAATCCACAAAGACAAGATACTAAAATTGGGAAGAGAGAAATGTCGGATTACTTGTAAAGGTTATCCTATTAGGCTAACATCAGACCTCTCACCAGATATGATGTGAGCAAGGAAAGAATGGGAACATATATTCAAAGTGTTAAAGCAAGATTATCCCTCATAGGGAAAGCAAGGATAAAAACATTCTCAGATAAACAAGACCTGAAAGAATTTGCAAATACCAGACCCACTCTTCAAGAAGTTCTGAAAGGAGTGCTCTACCAGGAAAACTAAAGGCACACATACAGAAATAAGAGAGTAGAAAACAACCAAAGAAATGACCAACTTAATGCTAGGGACAAGAAATATCAATAATAACGCTGAATGTTAACTTCCAGGATTTAAATGGAAAGATCAGAACACAGTAACACTGCAAATTCAACAGAAGAGAGATTGAAGGTAAGACTGAACTGGTGAAAAATAATTTTATGACTTTTGAGTAAAACGTTACTGATTTTTTTTCTTTACTATGCTTTGCTTTCCCAATGTAAGGATTTTGCTTTCTTCTGAGCTGTTGATAGGGTCATATATAGGTTCAAATATTTTTTCTTCTTGTTAGTTTTTTCTTTAAATGGAAACATAAACTTTTCTTCCTTCCTGACCCCTCTGGAATTGGAAAATATTTGGGAGTATTCCTATTTTGTGGCAGAAGGATTATTTGCATAAGTTCAATAATACCTGTTGCATTGAATCAGAAACTAGAAATACTCATTATTGGACAGGGCTTTGACTGAATGTCATATCTGAAGATTAATCAGAAAACTATGAAACTAAGGTAGGTCTCAAGTAAGCCAACAGAAGCTCTTGGAAAGAAGGCTTAGCACCATAAACAGTTCTGCCTTGCAGAGAGGATTAGAAAAGCTATAAAAAAGAATTCATACCATAAAATAACCTGGACTTTTCCAGCATTATATTCAATAGAGACTACAAAAGAGCAAACACAACCAGATCATCTTGAGGAAGACTGTGAAGGAAGAAAAAAAGGTTGATCTTTGCTAGCAGATGGTATGTCACATAATACTTGGTAGGCAGAGCCGAATTGAGGTTTGTGTGTGATTTGTGTGAATTGAGGTTTGTGTGTGATTTGTGTGCTGGGCCATTTGTTTTTCAACAGTCCAGTAGTAGACATGTAAATATTTTCTCAAAAATATTTTAAACCATACTGTTTCTGTTGTTATAGAGTCACAAAATTATAACAAATATTTAGAACATTATTTTTAAAATTCAGTATTTTTAAATTTTGAAACTTGTTTAGTAGCTGTCAAGAACTATGGAGCATGAGTAAAAAATATTTGGTATGTAAGGTAAATGGGAGAAAATGTAAAAGTAAATAAATGATTAAAAATTAAATGTTTAAAATTTAAAATGATATAGCAAAAAATAAATAAATAAATAGAAACAAAAAAACTCACCAATCCGTACTTTAAATGGATGCAGTTAATTTTACATAAAGTATTCCTCAGTGAAATTGAAAGGGAATAATTAAAAATACTATCAGATACATCAGGTTTTAACTCACATAACTTGAGAACTTGGATCCATACAAATAAAGACAAAACAAAATACAAGCAAAAAAATCTCAACACTGAAGAAGCCATGGGCCTTCAGGACAAGGTTCCACATGGCTATAGTGAACTAGATTTTTCGCGCGGCGTGCAAGCGCGCCGCGCAGTTTTCTATTTTGTGATTTTTTTTAAAAAAGAACCGTAATTACAAATTTTTAATTTTTTTAATTTTTTTGTCTTTTTTTCTCTTTTTGTTGTTTTTCTCTGTCTTGTTTTCCTTTTTCTTGTCTCTTCACCCTCCAGTATCCTTTCAATGTGTTTTTAGACAGATCTAAGAGCACTGTAGCTAAACATCCAAATACTAATAGGGTTAAAATATTCCCCAATATCTACTGAATCTGCTGCACCATCAAGCACAGTAGAACAGCAAAGAGATTCTGGATCACCTCTGTCTGCTTGCTCCTGAACATTAAGGCTGCACTTCAAGAATTTGAAAGAAACGCAACATTCATCAGATGAAAAGAAATCACCGCTGGATCATGAGAAATATGGGAAAACAAGAAAATGCCTCCTCTCCTAGGGAAAACAGTAACTCTTCATCCACAAGCAGTTCGGTGAAAATCATGGAAATGTCTGATAAGGAATTCAGATCATTCATAATGTCTAAGCTAACAGAGATGAAAGAGAAGAGAAATAATGAACTGCTAAAGAGAAAGGAGAAAGAAATTGACGAGTTCCAAGAGATGAGGAAATTCCTGCAAGATCTAAAAGTGGAATTACACACTTTACAAAAGACTCAAACGGAACTGCTAGAGATGAAGTCTATAATACAAGAAGTCAAAATCTCCCTGGAAAGCATTAAAAGCAGACTAGATCATTCAGAAAATAGAATCTCAGATGTAGAGGAGAAAATGGCTGGCCTAGAAAAATCCACCATGAAGGCTGAGAAAATGGCACAAAAATTTGAGAATAATATGCGAGAAGTACTGGATACCATCAAACGTCCAAATATCCGGATAATTGGCATTCCAGAAGGTGAGGAAACCCATAAGGGCATTGATAATCTATTCCAGGAAATCCTGCAAGAAAACTTTCCAAACCTAGAGAGGCATTCAAAGATCCAGTCCCAGGAAATACAACGGACCCCAAATAGAATCAACCCTAGAAGATCTTCTCCAAGACACATTATAGCCAGGTTGACCAAAACTGCAGACAAAGACAAGATACTAAGATTAGCAAGAGAAAAACATCAAGTTACCTACAAAGGACATCCCATCAGGCTAACAGCAGATCTCTCATCAGAAACAATAAAAGCGAGGAGAGAATGGGAAAATATATTCCAAGTGTTAAGAGAGAAGCAGTTTCAGCCAAGAATACTGTATCCGGCAAGATTATCTTTCAGGTGGGAAGAAAAGACAAGAACATTCTCAGATAAACAAAACCTGAAAGAATTTACCAGCACCAGACCAGACCTCCAAGAAGTTCTCAAGGATGTGCTGTATCAGGAAAACTAAACGCAGATACATGGAAATAAGAGTCCAAAAACTGAGAAAGTAGCTAACTTAATCATAGGGACAAGTCTGGAGTTGAATACTATATCCCAGAATTTAATCAGGAAAATTGAACCAGAACAGAAGATAAAAGTATATGAGACTGATAGGTTCATGCACCTACCATTTGAACAGAATCCTAACCTGTTTCCGGGCTTTAAGCAAAGTTCCTTGGCGGTTCTTTGATTTAAGTTAAAACTGGTTTTCTTAGTAGTAACGAGGGAACTCACCTTTGAAAGTAGTCAGGTTATGTAGGAAATTGTGTGATCAATGCAATGTGGGTGGGAAGGGAATGGAGGACAATTTTGGACACTAGAGGTGGTGTGAGAGGAGGGTGGGAAGGGACAGAGGGTCAGAAAGAGGGGTGGAATTAATTCTAGCAACTAGAAGTGGAAATTTATATTTTTTGTAATGTGCATGATTGAGTCACTATGCAGTGTGTACTGGATGGGAGATCGCATTTTGTGTGCTGTGATGATGCCTAGAGAAGGAATGTAAATTGAGTTACAAAAAAGAGTTTCAGGAAAACAAAATATATCTATTCAATGACTGCAGTAGGATATGTAGCCCCAGTTAGGTGCTACTTGATAGGATGCGTAAAGTTAGACTTGTGCTCATGGAAATGTGTGTGTCACATGTGTTTGCTAGGAGGGTATTTGGATTGATTAGGGTCTTTGGTGATTCAATAAAATGTGGGGGGAAATGGTATAGAAAGCAAACATAGATAACAGAGACAGTGTGGGAGGAGAACAGGAGGTGGCAGAGGGTAAGAGATAGGGAACCAAGGATGGGGGGAAAAAGCAAAACATACAGAAAACAAGAAATGGGAGATCATTTGCTAAGAATAACATATTTGTTGATGTGCTTGATTGAGACAATATACAGTGTACTCTAGATGGAAAATCTCATTTTGTATGCTGTAATGATGTACAGTGAATGAATGCAAATAAATAAATTGGGAAAAAAAAACCCACAAAAAAAAAATCTCAACACTGAAAATGCTAAAAAAAAAAAAAAAAACACTTTTCCATCTAAGTCAAAATCACCAGTAGAAGCAAGGATGTGTTGTGGTTTTACTACTAGTGAAACCTCTTACTTTGAGCACCAGAAGTTTCCTTTCCCCATCCATCACTGGCATATACCTGAGCAGGCATATAATACACTACCACACAGCAGACGTCGTGCAGGCATGACTGTGCAAACCAGGCTCCACAGAGGCGTCCTCAGCACACACACACTAAAAAGCACATGATTTTCTGATGATGTTAGATAGTTATTTTCTCTTGTGAAATATTGTGCTATGCATGCTTTACTCTAAAAAAATCTTTGAGGTAGGCATTTCTGGAATTTCACCATTCTCAATAGGAATGCCTATTAACCAAAATAGATCATGGATTATGCCATACTTCAATAGTTCACATTCTTAATAATAATCTTTTGTATACCTAATGTACAGCAATGGAAACAAAGAAAACTGATTTTCTGTTCTTTCACTTCCTGGTCTTTTGAAAAATTCAAAAACAGTAGTCAAGAGTCTGATAAATGAACTTCAAGCTAAAACCCTTAACTTGGGGAAAAACTATAGATTAAAAAAATGAGACTGTGACTTACTAAGAATCATACACAGTAGTCCCCTCCTAACCACAGAGGATTGGCCCCAGGGTCCCCAAAAGTATCCCAAATTCACAGATACTCAAGTCCAATGTATAAATGGCCTAGTATTTGCATATATCCTACATGCAAACTCCCAAGGACTTTGAATCATCTCTACTTATAATATCGAATACAATGCAAATACTATGCAAATAGTTGTGCTGTATTGTTTTAAATTTGCATTTTTATTGTTTTTTCCTCCAAACATTTTGAAACTTATTTTGTAATTTCTTATTTGTATCCAGTTATTGTACATCTTTGTGGAGCACAATATGAACCTTCAAAGCATGCCTATAGTGTGTGATAGTCAAAGCAAGGATTTTACCACATTCATCAGCAACAAGGAACATGGCATTATGTCGTGCACCTCTGGAGATTTCTTATTCTAAGTCATATTTGCTATTTCTGCATCATAATTTGGGAGGGAACAAAACAATTTCATGAATAAATAGGTTTGAAAGTTTAAATAGATTTGAAATTTTGGGATAAAAATTATTTATGAGGGGGCCAGCCAGTGTCATGGTGGCTAAGGTGGTTAGATTCCACATGGCCGAGGTTGTGCTTCAAGTTTTAGACCCAGCAGCTTGAAGAACATGCTAGGCACTTGTGCATGCATGACTAAAGTCCCGAAAAGGAGAAATGGAGGAGGAGGAATTGCAGAGTGACTATCCCCCTTGGGGGAGGTGCTTTCTTGCTTTCTTTCAACCACTCTATTTTTCTGTGTGTCTCTCTAGTGAATATATTGGCAATATTTTTTTAATTATTTATATTACTAAACCTCAACTACAAGCACAAACATGGATAAATCTCAAAAATAATATTGTGTAAATAAATTATAAACAGATATACACAGTACAATTCCATTTATCCAAAACCTCAAACAAATAAAAAATTAATTCTACTGTTGAGAACCACACAAATACATATGTGATAAAATGTAAAGAAAACAGAGAATGACTATCCCCCAGAAGAAATAATTATCCTAAAAGACAATGGCTATATTTAGAGCAGAAGTCAGAAGATGTAACTGGGAAGAACTTGCAATAATCTCTTTCTCAACCTACATAGGTATTTTTGGTGTAATTAAGCTTTAAAATTTATACATAGAAAACTACAATATATATTATATATGTTAATATAAAAGAAAATTAAAATAAGTACAAAGAAATACAAGAATTACAACTTAGTATTTTTTATCTTTAACGTAATTTGAGTGATTGATCATGCTATATGTTTCATGTTTTTATACCTCACAAAACTGCTTTTCGTTTTTATAAATATCAATTTAGTAGCAGACAACACTGATATTAGGTGTTTAATAAACAAAATATTAAGTGGAAGCCCAAAGTTTTAAAGGAGACAAACATAGGGGGAAAAAAAATACCAAAATTATAGCTTAAAAAATTGACTAACAGAGACCAACAGATGGTTTAATGATTACATCACTGGACTCCTACATAGTCAACTTCAGTTCAAATCCCAGACCCAGTGGCTTAAAACTCACAACAGGCGCTTATGTGTGGGTGCCCAAAACCCTGAGAGAAGAATGGAGGAGAAGGGATTGCAGTGTGGCCATCCCCCCTGGGGGGTGATTTCTCACTTTCTGTCTCTCTGTCTCTCTCTGTCTCTCCGGAGAGTGTATGTCCCCTACATACAAAAAATATCACTTTCTAAAAAAAAAACATTGACTAACATTTTGTATTATTCCATGTATTACCTCAATAATCTTCCATGTATTACCTCAGTAATCTTCCACAGGTTACTCTAAGAAACTCAGTTTCTTCATATACATGTGAGAATTTGGTATCTGATACCAGTGGTCACTTAAATTTCTAAAGGGAAGAATGATTATTTACATCGATACATATTAGAGAACTAGCTAGGCATGTAGAGGAAAATGGAATCAGACTCCTATCTCACTTCTCAGGCAAAAATAAAATGAATCAAATATTTAAAAATAAAAAAAAATACTGAAAGAAAGTATGGGTCATTTTGGTTTTTTAACCTATTGATCAAGCTATTTTGTTATTTTGGGTTTCTTTTGTTGCTTTTATTTTTTTCTTTTTAATGCCAGAGGGCACACATGCAACTGAGAGACAGAGAAAAAGAGAGAGAGAAAGTATTCCCTAATGGGACCTGGTCACACTGGCTTCCTCCCCTTACCCCCATTTCTCCTCCCCAACAGGATTGTGGGCATTAGTGTGTTTTAAAGGCCAGAACTAGAACTTAAACCACAGTGAGCCATGTGGGACGGAGCTCCCCAAACACAGTACTTAACCACTGCACTATGGGCCAGTCATCCTTTTTCTAATCTTGAAGGAGATGGGATGACCAATATCTTAGTTTAATGGGATTGACGGGTTTCCTAGGATGTAAGTCATTCAGTGCTAAAACTTTGGCGGGGAAACTTTGGGGGGGGGGAGTCCCAGGCAAACTGTAAGTTGCTCACCATTAATGAAAGAGTCTTTTTAACCCTGATGCAAAACATAGACCCCATCAAAGAGACTATTGAGAAAGTTGAGTTGACTTCAGAAAGAACTTAAAACTTATGTATAATGGGACCAGCAGTTAGTGTAATGGCTATGCTATGTCACTGGACTCCAGTGTAGTTGACCACGGTTCAAGTCCCGGACCCAGTGGCTTATACTCACGCCTTGTGTGTGTGCGTGCGTGCCCAAGATCCCAAGAGGAGAATGTTGGAGACGGGATTGTGGCCTGGCCATTCCCCCCTAGAGGGTGATTTCTCGCTTTCTGTCTCTCTGTCCTCTCTCTGTCTTCCTGGCAAGCACAAGCACCCTATAGCAAAAACCTCTCCAAAAAAACAATAAATAAATAAAAAATAAATAAAAAATAAAACGTATGTATGATAAAATAATACACGAATTGATGTTGGCAAGCAAAAACCTGGGGGAGATGTGCAACACATTTAATAAACAAATACTAATTTCCATCAATATGTATAAAAAAAAGCATCAATATAAAAGAAACAGACAGCTGAAAAAATAATATTGTATTAATTTTTAATAAAATTAAAATAGTTCCAAAAGAAAACAGTTCATTTTGAAAGTCTCTATCTAAAAGCCAATGCTTTGTCTGGTTTCCCATAGGGCTGCTGCTGATTCCAGCTTTAAAATGCAAAGTATCCACCTCGAGTGATTGACTCAAATTGTACTGACACTGGACAATGTTTACAATGCTTCACCACAAAGCATAATAAGATTATTCTCTATGTGTATGGAAATCTTTATCATATTACGGGTATATCTTTGATCCTAATTTCACTAAGATTTTCTTAGTCATGAAGTCATAATGAATTTATTAAATCTTTATGTCATATATGAATAGATTATGAGATTCTTTTTCTCCTTTAATCTAACAATGAGGTAAAGTACATTAATAGATTATTAATGTCACCTAGTGTACATTCCTGGAAACATTATTTTGTCACTGGCTTAATTCACTTAATTTACTTTAGTTTTAATATGCTAACATGATATATGGGAACTGTGCATCAACATTTATAAGTAAGATTGGCTGGAAATATTTTTTGTATGCTAACTTTGTCAGGATTTTATGTAAAACTTATACTTGCAGAAATTTAGAGAACATTTCTCCTTTCTCTGTGCTATGGAAGAATATAAAAATGCCATAGATATTATCTTTTCCTCACAAGCTTAAAGGATATAAAATATTTCTCTTATGTAGCAATCTGAGGCCATATGTTTTCTGGCAGTGACTCTCAGTTTCTTCTATGGCTATTGATCGATTTATGTTTCCTATCTCTTCTTGAGTCAAAATAGTAATTTAGTTTTTCCTAGAAAATTTATTTTATTTGAGTTTTCTAATTCAATACAAAAGAATTGCACTATACATTCTTTTGCATTTGTTTTCTCCATATTGTTATATGTCCATTTTCTCCCCACATTTTGTATATTTGTGATTTTCCTTTTTTGTTTTTAGTTCATTTATTCATTGCTTCCAAGAGAGGAGGAGAGAGAGACAGACAGAGATAGACAGACACAGCACCTCCGGGCTTTAAGCAGCCCCAGGTCATGGTGGTTCCCAGACTTAAATGAAACATTCTCATATGAGAGAGGGAAGGTGAGAAAGCAAGTCTCCAAGTTCAGGACTGGAACTGTGGTCAGCCCTGTGACAGTCCAGGGCCATAACCACCACACACCTGCAGGCCTCAAGAAAGCTCATTTATTAAAATGGGACTGAAGTTCCTGATTTCATATATGATAATCACACAAAATTTATCAAATATGTTAATTTTATCAAATATTTTAAATTAATAATCACAAAAAAATGTTTAAAAAAGCTCTGACCAAAGCAATCAGAAATAGAAGCAAGCATATATATCAAGATTTTGCAATCCTTTTACACAGTTATAAATAAATAACTTGTCCAATCACATCACAACAGAGATCAAGCTCTCCCAGTCTTTTTTTTTTTTTTTTTTTGGAGAGGTTTTTTCTATAGGGCGTGTGTGTTTTTTGGAGAGGTTTTTGCTATAGGGCGCGTGTGCTCACCAGACAGACAGAGAAAGATAGGAAGCAAGAAATCACCCTCCAGGGGGGATGGCCACACCGTAATCCCTTCTCCTCCATTCTCCTCTCAGGATCTTGGGCACGCACGCACGCACACGCACCCAGAGTGAGTTTAAGCTACCGGGTCTGGGACTCGAACTGCGGTCGACTATGTGGGAGTCCAGCAACATAACCATTACGCTAACTGCTGGTCCCAAGCTTTCCCAGTCTTTTGACAGCCACACCCACCTCTAATGAATGGAAGAGTTCACAATGCAGGGCCCTGGAGTCAGTTTCCATTCCAGAACTATTATGGAAAAAATTGTTCCCATATGGGACTGCCTTGCAGAGCATCCCATTTAACTACTGCATCATCATTCGATCCCTTTGATTTTTCCTTAATTCTTGCTTACCATAGTCCTTTCCCCATTAAAAAACCAGTTCTTAGAATTATTTATAAATTCTGGTCTTCTAGCTTTTAGATCATTCAGTTTGCCTTTAACTTCATCATCTCCCTTCTTACCAGTTTGCATAATGCGACTATAGCTTAACTTTCCAGGCTTATCTCACCCTGTGATTACCCTGCATACTAACCCCCTGCCACCCCAGACTGCTTCCACTGGCCACGCAGCTCACGTATGTTTGTTCTTGTGCTTTAGACCGCAGATTTCACAAGCTCCTCTTCTCATCATTTGTGTTTTGGTATTCTTTTAGGGCGAGTTTATAAGCCATGCTCCCTAATACACTGATTTCATATTACAGAGCTCATCTTTACCTTGTAATATTAAGTCCCAGTGTCCCTGTTCACCTTCAAGACTAGACACTATATACTACTTTAGGATAGTGTAGATTTTTTTCATCTTTGTAGCTTCTATTTAGCAAATATGTAGCTCTATACTAGTAAGAAATCTATAGGCTGGATTTTTGTTGTCCTTTAATTAAATCGACTAAGTAGATCCTTGTATCATTTTCAAGTAATGCTGTGTAGAGGAGTGCCTATTAAAATAACTCACAAGGAAAATGATTCTATTAATGTTTCTACTGATGATCCGACCCTCTCTCCCTCACAGAATTGACTAATCAAGTGTGTGGGCAGTTTACCTTCAGCAGAAAACATTTCCTGCTTTGGGCTTTCCACTGTTGTCATTGGAAATGCATTTTTATCCACAGCTAGAAATAAAAAAACAGAGAAGAAATATGGAAAAAATTAAGAAAACATATTTAAGTTTTAAGAATTATTTACTTTCTATTATTATTATTATTTTCCAACTTGCTATTAGGCATGCGCACTCACCAGAGAGAGACACAGAGAGAAAGAGGGAAGGTGAGAAAACAAGCCACCAAGTTCAGGACTCAAACTGCGATCAGCCATGTGGCAGTTCAATGTCTTAACCACCATGTCACCTGCAGTCCCCAAGAAAATTCATTTATTGAAATGGAACTGAGGTCCCTGATTTCATATATGACAATCACACAAAAATTCTTAAATTCTTTAAATTAATAGTCACAAAAAAATCATAAAAATCTTTGCCAAAAGAAATTGGAAATAGTACCATAACTAAGTAAAAGCATATATATGGAGATTTTAAAATCCTTTTACACAGTTATAAATAAATAACTCACCCAATCACATCATACTAGCTCTGGCTCTCCCAGTCTTTTGGCAGCACACCCTCCTCTAACGAGTGGAAGAGTTCACAATGCAGGGCCCTGGAGTCAGTTTCCATTTTCAGATGATGGAAAAGATAGATTTCTCACTTTCCCCCCCAACAAATAGAATTGTTGGATGTTATAAATGCATAGCTGAACTTGCAAAAATAGTAGGGGAGACCTCACAAAGCCAGAAATAATAAGAGATCAGGAAACCATGAGATCATTTGCTGAGCTCAATGTCCTAGTGCTTTAGGGTCAGCACGTAGTGTGGTGGTTAAGGCCCTAGACTGCCATTTGATGAACCACAGTTCAAGTCCCAGATCTGGTGGCTTGCTTTCTAACTCTCCCTCTCTCTCTGCCTCTTTCTGGTGAGGTTACATGGTAAACATACATTGCGAGCATAACAAATTTTTAAAATAATAATAATAAACAAAATTAAATAAATAATTCTTTAAAACAAATAGCCTAGAACTTTTTTCTTACCCGGTTACTTAGATGAGGTTAAATTTATCAAGCCTTAGAGTCAGCAGGTGTCCCGACCCGGGGGGACAGCCAAATGGGTTTCCTGAGTGAAGGAGTGAGAGCCGGGACAAGCAGCGTAGTGTTACAGCACGGAGACGACAGTGTCATCCGTTTATTGTGGGCAGCACGGTACAGCACAGAGACTGCACAGTGTCACAGCTCTTAAGGGTCACGTCATCTACCGTGAGCAGCACGGAGACGACGCAGTGTCACAACTCTTAAGGGTCGCGTCGTCTACCATGAGCAGCACGGAGATGACGCAGTGTCACAGCTCTTAAGGGTCGTCTGGAGACAATGTAGTGTTACAACTCTTCAGGGTCTCCCAGGTCATCTGGAGACTGCGCGGTGTTTCAGCTCTTTGGGCTCTTCAGTCATCGTCTTCCTGGTCGTCATCGTCTTCCTGGTCGTCTGCGTTGTCTTCCTGGTCGTCTGGCTACTGTGAGCCAGGCCTCATGGTTATATACACGCTGGTGGGCCGTGATTGGTTGTAAATGGTGGGTTATGATTGGTTGCTTTTGGACCAATCATGAGGTGTCGGATATACAAATTTGAAGGATTCTAGTGGCCAATCAGAGCAAGGTTTTGAAGGGCAGGTTTTTTGAAGGTAACCAATCATGGCAATTGTTTGCTCTCTGAGGAACCTCCCACAAGCAGGTGACATGCTGGTGAAGGCACTGGACTCCCATATGACTGACTATGGTTCAAGTCCCAGATCTGGTGGCTTCAAAGCACACTGAATGTGTGTGCATGTGTGCTCAAAATCCCCAAAGGAGAATGGGAAAGGGATTGCGGCATGGCTATCCCCGCTGCAGAGTAATTTCTTACTTTCCATCTCACTGTCTCTCTCTGTATCTCTCCAGTGAATGCACATGCCCTATGGAAAAACCTTTAAAAATTAATCAATTTAAAACCTTGTTTTATGGTACACTTTATAGTCTACCTTGGTAAGTATCCCATGTGTACTTGTAAAGAATGTATTCTCAGGACCAGCAGTTGGCATAGTGGCTATGTCACTGGACTCCCATGTAGTCAATCACAGTTTGAGTCCCAGACCCGGTGGCTTAAAACTCACGCTGGGTGTGTGTGCGTGCATGCCCAAGATCCCAAGAGGAGAATGGAGGAGAAGGGATTGCAGTGGAGCCATTTCCCCCCTGGAGGGTGATTTCTTGCTTTCTGTCTCTTTGTCTCTGTCTTTGTGGCAAGCACATGTGCCCTATAGCAAACATCTCTCCAATAAATAAATAAATAAATAAATAAGAACCTAGTTCTGTAGAAGACATTAAAGCAAAAATGCAAACAAGTATAGAAAAGGTGGTGTTCCTCCCAAAACAGAAACCAAGCTTATCAATTATGTGAAGAATAGCTTCCTGATGACTGACTAGGAGGATATTCAAGATCTCTGGCAGTGGAGGGAGTGTCTTAAAGAAAATAGTTTAAACAATTTGTTAAAATTTTCTGTCTTATTTCATTTCTGTAACAGTTCATATCTAGCTGTTGTTTTTATTATGAAAAGTGAGAACTTTTTCCCTACCATTTCAATAAATGTTTTCCAGGATCCATGACCAAGAATATGTTGTCCAAAATGCCTGTTTAGTTTTTAAAGATGGACTCCACCTTTTGCTTGGTTTTAAGTATGTATGGAATGTTATGTTAGGACATAGTAGTAGTGGTGGTCAGACATGGAAATAGTGGGGAGACAAAAATATACATGTGAAACAAACTCATTTTCTCAGTCATTTTGTCACTACCAATCTGGAAATTCTGAAAATAGGCCATCTTAACTCTACTCTGTTGTTAAAATGAAAGTTAGTCTCTCTACAAAAATCCAATTTCTCTACTTGTACTCTGGAATCCAATATGTTTTCTCTGATAATTTTTTCTTATGTAGTTCATGAATACATCTCTTGGGGCCAGCAGGTGACATGGTGGCTAAGGCACTGGACTCCCATGCAGGCTACCATAGTCCTAATCTTGGACCCAGCAACTTGAAACTCACACCAGGTTATGTGTGTATGCATGCCTAAAATCCTGAGAGAAAAATGGAGGAGAATGGATTGTGGCATGGCCATCCCTCCTAAGGAGTGATTTCTCACTTTCTGCCTCTGTCTCATCATCTCTCCAGTGAGCACAAATGCCCTACCACAAAAATCTCTCCAAGAAATAAATAAATATACTTCTTTTTAAAAAAGTGAGAAATCCAGAAAAATATTTTTTAGAGAGTCACTAATCTCAAAGTTTATTAAAATAACTGATATAATAGTTCCTTTTTTTTAAGAGACTTTTTTGCCTTAGAGAGTATGCACTCACTGGAGAGAGAGAGACAGAGAGACCGTAAGTGGAAAAGTGAGAAATCACCCCTGTGAGGATAGCCATGCTGCAATCCCTTCTCCTCCATTTTCCTCCTGGGATCTTGGGCACGCATGCGCATGTGTCTAGCATGATTTTCAAACCAACAGATCTGGGACTCAAACTGCAGTCGACCATATGGAAGTACAACGACTTAACCACTGCACCATCTGCTGGCTCCAAAAGTTCCTTTTCAATGGAATATTTGAGGACTAGCTACAGTTTTTTTTTTCTTTTTCTTTTTTTTTTTTTTTTTTTTGAGAGATTTTCACTGTAGGGCGTGTGCGCTCGCCAGACAGAGAGAGACATAGAGACAGAAAGCGAGAAATCACCCCCCAGGGGGGATGGTCACGCCGCAATCCCTTCTCCTCCATTCTCCTCTCGGGATCTTGGGCACGCACGCACACGCACCCGGCGTGAGTTTTAAGCCACCGGGTCTGGGACACGAACCGCGGTCGACTACGTGGGAGTCCAGCAACATAGCCATTACGCTAACTGCTGGTTCCCAGGACTAGCTACAGTTTTGAGAAATCAGCTGAAAGATGAGTTGTAAAGTGATCTTATTTTCTACTGGCTTTTATTTTAAATCGAGGCACTTATCATAGAACAAGATTCACAAATAACGAAACTTCTCAATAAATCAACGTTTAAAAATTTAAAATTATAAATAGCTGTTTAACTTTTATGAAATGCCTGAAATACTTTTATGTCTTTTCTCCTTCAAACTGGTAATAGGATCAATTACATTAATAAATTTTTATCTCTCTTTAAATCTACCTTTGTTTCACCATCTCTTCTCTGCCAGAACTCTACCACATGTTAATATTTATCTAACCCTTTTCATGAGTTAAAAATCTGCTACTCACTTTCTTTTGGGTTTTTCCCAGATGTTCACCTCTCCCTTCCAATTTCTTTCAGTTTGTCCTGGTCCTGTATTCCTCTCTTTGTCATAAAAATGAGTTTTCTTTTCTCTACCTAGACATAATACGGGAATATAAAAGCCAGTATTTCTTTCTTTCTTTTTTTTTTTTTTAGAGGTTATTGCTATAGGGCACGTGTGCTCGCCAGACAGAGAGAGAGACAGAGAGATAGAAAGCAAGAAATCACACACCACCACCCCCAACAGGGGGCATGGCCACACCACAATTCCTTCTCCTCCATTCTCTTCTCAGGATCTTGGGCACGCACGCACACATGCCCGGCGTGAGTTTAAGCCACCAGGTCTGGGACGCGAACCACAGTCAACTACGTGGGAGTCCAGCGACATAGCCATTACACTAACTGCTGGTCCCAAAAGCCAGTATTTCTCAGAATGCTGAACTTCTATAGAATCATTGCCAGGAAAGAAGGAGGAACCCAATCAAAGGTTTGTATCTGGCTGCTTAAGTCTGCTTTGATTATAGCCATTCCACTCATATATTCTACTTGTTTATGCTTTCTAATAAGATTTTATTTGTGTAAAATATTCTAGTGGAAGATGGAAATCATTGACTTAGATTATTTATCCTTTTATATATTCTTTGTTCCCTCATCCTTGATTTTTAAAACAAACTATACCCATAAATTCCATCTTTCACATTTTTTGAGAGGTTTTTGCTATAGGGCACACACGCTCACCAGACAAAGAGAGACAGAGAGACAGAAAGCGAGAAATCACCCCCCAGGGGGGATGGTCACGCTGCAATCCCTTCTCCTCCATTCTCCTCTCAAGATCTTGGGCATGTACGCACAAGCGCCCGGTGAGAGTTTAAGCCAATGAGTCCAGGACTCAAACCGCAGTTGACTACATGGAAGTCCAGTGACATAGCCGTTACGCCAACTGCTGGTCCCTCCATCCTTCAATTTTAAATGTAAAAACATCCAAAACGAAACTTTAGGTGTCCTCCTTATCCTCAGTACTAGAAATATTTGAGTATCAAAACAGAAATAAAATAGTTACATAACAATAAATATTAAAGCCCAAAAGGTAAGAATTCAAAAGAGACTATAAAAACACAAGCCAAAAAACCGGAGTGCATTTTGCCCAACTACAGAGGTTTAGTCTCACCCAATTCCCAGACCCCCAGGTATTGCCTGGCACTCATCTAATCTGCTAAGTGCACCATTGACATAAGGTAAGTCAGAAAGAACTTTGCTAGATAATGCACACATTTATCACTACTACTAGGACAAAAAAAAAAAAAAAATACGAGTAGACCAAGAGTATCTTTTTCAACACTTTTGAAAGATAGCTTTATTTTGGTTGAAAATGTCACTTACCAGACACCATGGCAATGATGGAGACCAGTAACTTCAAAGCAGAAATTCTCCCCAAGGTGTGCATTTGAAGTAGTTTGTACATTGATTATAAGTCAACCAACTGGCCCAGTGTATCTCTTTTTCTTGAGTACCTTTGTTCGTTTTCAGTTCAAACAGGATTTCACGTCAAATGGCATCATTTTGGTTTATCTTTATCTTCATCTCCATTCTATATGCTTTTGGCTGATTAGCTACTGACAGGAAGTGTCTGAGTTTTGCTGAGTGACAAAGCAAAAAAAGTCAAAGCTTATTATTCCTGAGCGTCCCAAAGAATTGAAGTAACAAATAGCATTTGAGGAAGTGAAAATTTATTTATCAATTAAAAAAGTAACATATGGGGAAAAAAAAAGTAACATATGGGGAAGTAAAAATTACATAGGTTAAATGCACAAAACTTAAGTGTATGGCTTCATAGACTTTGATGTACATAAAATCGCATCTGAAACCACTAATCTAGAATGTTCCTTCATATTCCTTTTCAGTCAATAAATACTACTCTGACTTCTCTTTCTTTCTCTCTCTCTCTTTTTTTTTAGAGAGAGAGATTTTTGCTATAGGGCACATACGCTCACCAGAGGGGCAGAAAGTGAAAAATTACTCCCCAGTGGGGATGGCCACACAGTAGTCCCTTCTCCTCTAGTCTCCTCTTGAGATTTTGGGCATGCACACACACGTGTCCAGTGTGAGTTTTAAGCTGCCAGGCCCAGGACTCAAACCATGATCAACTATGTGTGAGTCCAGCAACATAACCATTACATCATCATCTGCTGACCCCTCTCTTTTTTTTTTTTTAAGGGAGGAATTTGCTATAGGGCACATGCCTTTACTAGAGAGACAGAGAGACATAGAGAGATGGAAAGTGAGAAATCACCCCCTGGGGGGATGGCCATGCTGCAATTCCTTCTTCTCCAGTCTCCTCTCAGGATTTTGGGCATGCATGCAGAGTTAACAGCCTCCAAGTTCAGGACTTGAACCTCAGTTGGCCACTTGGGAGTTCAGCACCCCAACCACTACGCCACTTGCTGGCCTGCTACTCTGGTTTCTAACATCATTGATTTGTTCAGCAAGTTCTGAACTTAATATAAATAAAATTCTTCACATAGTTCATTTTTCAAAATCACTCCAAAGTGATTTTTAAATGAATACACAATAATTATTTATCCATTTCTTTGTAGATTTAGATTGTTTCTGTGTGGAGCTAGCATAAGCAATATCTCTATAAACATTCTTATTTTGTACATAACTTTTGGTTTATATATTCATTAATTTTCTTGGATATATACTTAGGAATGAAATTGGTAGATCGTTTTGGGACCAGCAGTTAGCGTAATGGCTATGTCGCTGGACTCCCATGTAGTCGACCGTGGCTTAAAACTCACGCCGGGCGCATGTGCATGCATGCC
>NW_006159942.1:514771-526815 GCF_000334495.1 Tupaia belangeri chinensis | reverse complement strand
TGTCTGTCTGGGGAGTTCACACGCGCTATTGCAAAAACCTCTAAAAAAAAAAAAAAAAAGAAAGAAATTGGTGGATTGTTTAATAGTTACATGTATGACTTTAATAAATACTTCCTGTCATGGGTTGAATTAATCATTGACTTGGATTATTTATCACTTTATATATTATTTTTGTTCCTTTATTCTCAATTATTAAAATTGTTTTATTTGTATTTATTACTACTAATAATTAATAATATTAATAATATTAAGTTTGCTACAGGGATTGTGTGCTCACCAGAGAGAGACAGAGAAAAAAAGAGAGAGATGAAGGACCAGCAGATGGTGGGAAGGCTGTGTCACTGGACTACCACGTAGTCAACCACAGTTTGAGTCCTGGACCCAGCAGCTCAAATCTCACACTGGAAACATGTGTGTACATGCTCAAGAATCTGAGGGGAGAATGAAGAAGAGATTGCAGCATGGCCACGGCCCCCCCAGAAAGCAATTTCTCAGCTTTCTGTCTCTCTGTCTCTCTCTGTCTCTCCAGCAAGCACACATGCATTATAGAAAAATCTTTCTTTAGAAAAAGAGAGAGAGGAAAAAAAAGAGAGAGAGAGATGGAAAGTGAGAAAGCAAGCCACCAGGCCAAAATCTCAAACCACAGTCAGTCGTGTAGAAGTCCAGCACCCTAACCACCATGCTACTGGCTGGCTCCCCTCCCCTGCTTTTATATGAATGGTTTTCTTCCCATATAAATTTTCTTATGCTTTCTAAGGAATCTAAAATAAGAGAAGACATTCCTGCATCCCTTTGATTTTTAATGTTTTTTTTCCCCAATATGTTGTTCATGTAATCAACAGTCCCTAGAAGCATCACTTTTCTGTAATGCTTACACTCAGAAGGCTTCTCCCCAGTATGCATTCTTTGATGACGTCACAAGTTACTAGAATAGGTGAAGGCTTTCCCATATCAGTTACATTCATAAGACTTCTCTCCCATGTGTGTTCTCTTGTGGATTTGAAGCAAACTGGGATATTGATAGGCTTTCCCACACACATGGCACTGAAAAGACCTGTCATATTTATAAGGTCCATCTCCAGTGTGGGTCATGATGTGACTTGGAATGTTTGGGACGTAAGTGAACATCTTGCCACAAACCTTATATTCATAGGGCTTCTCGCTAGTGTGTGTGGTTTCATGGTTTTGCAGAGACTTGGTGTGTCTGAAGGCTTTCCCACACTGTATGCATGCATAGGGCTTCTCTGCAGTGTGAGTTCTCCCATGCATACTGAGTAAACTTGGGTACCTGAGGCTTTCCAACACACCTCACATTTGTAAGGTTTCTCCCCGCTGTGTGCTATCATGTGTTTTTGAACGTTCTTGAGTGAAATGAAGGTTCTTCCACATTCTTTACACTGGTAGAATTTCTTTCAACACTCGTAGAAAACCTTTTAGATTTTCCAACAGACTGGCAATCATTGGGATCTTTCTCATTTTGCTCACACTTATTGGACAGATTCTGTTTATAGTCCTGATACTCGTACATCTTCTGTGCAGTGTGAATTCAAATGTACTGACAAGGGACGAATTGCTGATTTTGAACTGTCCACCCACACCATCTTTTTGGTTCTTGTTTGGAAAGCAATCTGGAATTTGGCTAGAGGTTTCAAAGAATTGCTCTATCACATGAAGTATTTTTATTCTCTTGACATTACTTTTGTACTGATTGCTAATGTTCTTTTCTTCCTATTTTATTCCTAGAGAGGTCAGGTTTCTGATGATTTCCTACATCACATTTCTATAGAGATTCTTCTGAGAATAATTCAGTAAAGCCCACTCCTTCTTGGTGAATTTCACTGTCATATCCTCAAAGGAGACAGAACCCATTTTCTGGTTTCGAGGTGTCCCTGCATCCTCCTAAGTCAAAGCACAGCAGAGGCTGAGACAGAGCCACTTGCGGATCTCAGAGCAGCAAAAACAACCTCATCTTCAATTTTAAAAACAAATTATACCCATAAATTCCCCTTTCTAATTTATGTGTTGAGGTTTTCATGCCCATGCTTCCATATGTGGAAGTAGGGTCATAGCTAGTTAAATGAAAATGAAACCCTACTAGAGTAGCATGGGCCCTAATCCAATATGGCTGGTGTCCTTATAAAATTAAAAGTTGGAGAAACACACACACAACACCATGTAAAGATAAAGGCAGAAGTCAGGGTGATGCTTCTACAAACCAAGGAAAACTTGGCCCAAGATTGCCAACAAACTACTGGAAGGTAGGTCAGAGGCCAAGGATGAATTCTTCCCAATTGTTTTATAAGATTTAATGATTATTTTCATTATGGGACACAGCAGAGACATTTAAATAGATGAAAGGCAGAAATCATTGTTACTGGAGCAGCCTCAGTGGTGCAAGTGGTAGCATATTTATCCACAGTGTTGGAAGCCACATGGTTGACCACAGGTTTGAAATCCTGATTAACCTGAAATGTGCCAGGTACATGCCCACCCAAGATCCTGATAGCTGGAGTGCTCAGGGAATGGGGACCACAATATGATGAGATCCTATCAAAAGTCTCTCAGTCTCCTTCCTCCCTTCATCTCATTGTTTCTCTCTCTCTATCTCTCTCTCTCTCACTCACACAGGCACAGATAAATAAATCAATTTTTTTAAAAATTATTGTAATTTGTAACTTCTAACAAGAGGAGGCTGCCACACAGGTTCACACGGTGTCACAAGCAGGGACAGGGTAACAAGCCAGAACTGTAAGGGGCAGCTTACATATGGCAAACAGAGCAATGTTAAGCTTCCTGGGCTCCTTTCCATAGCTAATTCGAACAACTTCACAAGCCCTGGAGGGTAGCTGACTAAGGGACTGCTCATAGTTTTCTGGTGAGTAGCTAGCTCTGGGGCAGTGAAGGAAGGTGCATGGTGGGCTAGAGTGTGAAAGCCCAGATAAGAGAAGTGGTTGGGGTGTGAACTGAAATCAGGTGCTCAAGAAGAGAAACTGACCAACGTCTAGTCAGGGCCTCAAAAATGTGGATAGATAGCATTTTTTAAAAGTTATATACTATTTTTAAATTGACCTATTGGGCCTAGTGGTTAAGGGAGCTGGGTCACACACATCAAACCACACAGTTCAAGTCCTGGCTCTGGCAGCTTGAAAAACATGCTGAGCACGTGTGCATGCAAGCCTCCCAGCAGAATGGAGAAATGGAGAAGGGATTGCATTGTAATCACTCTTCGTTGGGGAGTGCTTTCTCCCTCTCCCCATCTCTCTGGCTCTCTCTGGCAAGCACACAAGCCCTCTGGCAAATTAAAAAAGAAAGGAAAAGAAAAGAAGAAGGGAGAAGGAAGAAGAAGAAGGAGAAGAAGAATAGCAAGCCATAAAGACTGGAGGAGAAAGGATTGCAGAGTGTTCATCCCCCATGGGGAGTGATTTCTCATTTTCCCTCTCTATCTCTTTTTGTCCCTCTCTCTTGAGCACTCAAGTCCTATAGTAAAACAACAAAAAAGTGGGATCCCACATGGCAAATGGCAATGTGAATTCCAGTCCTAACAACTTGAAAAACACATCAGGCTGGGGTGTGGTGGCATGGTGGTTAAGGAGCTAGACTCCAACATGGCTGGCACATTTCAAGACCTGGACCCAATGACTTGAAAAGCATGCTTGACCTGTGTGCATATGTGCCTTAAACCCCAGGGAGAGAATGGAAGCATGACCATCCTCCCTAGGGGATGATTTCTCACTTTCCCTGTCTCTGTCTCTGTTTGTCTCTTTCTGGTGAATGCATGTACCCTATGGCAAAAACCTAAACAAAAATTTTAGAAGTGAAACACAACAGATATATATGCACATGAGTCCAAAATTCTGACAGGATGAAGAAATAGAAGAAAGAAGATTGTGGAGTGACCATACTCCATGGGGGTGGGAAAGGTATATATCTCTCTCTCTCTTTCTCTCTCTCTCTCTCTCTCTCTCTCTCTCTGACAAGATAAGGTACACTCTAGCAAATAAACTTTATTTTTTTAAAAAATATGAGTTATATAATTTGTATGTGACAAATATTTTGTTGTATTCCAGTATTCAAAATGGTGAGTCTAACAGTTACATTGTTTAAAGCAGTGGTTCCCAACGTTTTTGGCACTAGGTACCAATTTCATGGAAGACAATTTTTCTATGGATTGGGTTGGTAAGTCAGAGTTCAGGATGATTCAAACACATTACATTTACTGTGTACTTTATTTTTATTATTATTACATTGTAATAGATAGTGAAATAATTATACATCTCACCACAATGCAAAATCAGTGGAAGCCCTGAGTTTGTTAACTGCAACAAGATGGCCTGTCCCTTCTGTGGGTGGTGAGAGACAAGGGAGACAATGACACCCAAAGTGTATTACTTACGTCCAGTCTTCTCCACCATGTTGTTTTAGTTGCTGATACTGCAGAAACCCTACTTTACAAAGAATGTTGGAAATGGATGCAGGCTTTTCAACACTTTTGTAGCAATCTAGGGTATCCTGACTCACTCTTACCTGGAAATATGGAAATTTGAAGCTGTCTCAAACATATTTTAAATTGTTTCAAACATAGCACCACTATTTACATTCTCAAACAGTTGATCTTCTTCTAACACAAAGTCAATTCACTTGGTTTATTTACAGATGGGTCATGGATCTATTCTTCCCAGTTCTAGTCTAATGCCACTGCTGATCTGACAGGAGGTGGAGCTTATTCCAGTATTCAAAATGGTGAGTCTAACAGTTACATTGTTTAAAGCAGTGGTTCCCAACGTTTTTGGCACTAGGTACCAATTTCATGGAAGACAATTTTTCTATGGATTGGGTTGGTAAGTCAGAGTTCAGGATGATTCAAACACATTACATTTACTGTGTACTTTATTTTTATTATTATTACATTGTAATAGATAGTGAAATAATTATACATCTCACCACAATGCAAAATCAGTGGAAGCCCTGAGTTTGTTAACTGCAACAAGATGGCCTGTCCCTTCTGTGGGTGGTGAGAGACAAGGGAGACAATGACACCCAAAGTGTATTACTTACGTCCAGTCTTCTCCACCATGTTGTTTTAGTTGCTGATACTGCAGAAACCCTACTTTACAAAGAATGTTGGAAATGGATGCAGGCTTTTCAACACTTTTGTAGCAATCTAGGGTATCCTGACTCACTCTTACCTGGAAATATGGAAATTTGAAGCTGTCTCAAACATATTTTAAATTGTTTCAAACATAGCACCACTATTTACATTCTCAAACAGTTGATCTTCTTCTAACACAAAGTCAATTCACTTGGTTTATTTACAGATGGGTCATGGATCTATTCTTCCCAGTTCTAGTCTAATGCCACTGCTGATCTGACAGGAGGTGGAGCTCAGGCAGTAATGCCAGTGATGGGGAGCAGCTATAAATTCAGAAGACGCTTCACTCACCCACCCACTTCTCACCTCCTGCTGTGAGGCAGGGGTTAGGAACCCCTGGTTTAGAGTATTCACTGTAGTTAAGTAAGGTGGCAGGTAAAGGTTAGCTGTGTTTGTTCGTAACCAAGGGGAGGAGGTATTTGTTACGGTCATGGTCGGAGATGCAGGGAGGGAAGGTGTGGTAGCAGCCTGATGTGGGCAGAGTAGGAGAAGGCAACAGGGAGTGCGAGGTCTTCTTTCTAAGAGTGCAAAGGAGTAAACCTACAAGATGCGGTCACTTTCTGGAGAAAAAATATCATTAGTTTTTATAATGGCACATATGGTAGTATACGCTACCACATTTTCTTTTAGATATAGGAATGTAAAAATGTTCATTTTGTATAAAGCAAGGAGTTTACCAGGATTCTGGAATAGGCAATCTGTGAGCTCAGGAAACAATCGAATTCCTAGTATCAAAGGAAGTGATAAATGTCCTGTTCAATTAGTCAGCTTCTTAGGAGAGTCAGCCTACCGGCATTGTTCAAGTGATGATGTTAGGGTCTTAATGGCTGTTTCTGGAGCAGGGGATAAAACCATCTCCAATGTGAAGGTCCTAGGCAAGAGCAGGGTGGGACTAGAACTGATACTGTGATATGGGATATCCTTTTCAAGTGTACCCACTCTAGTTGGTGTGGATCTTGTTTTGTGACTCTGACATTGTAACAAGGCTGAATGAATGGTGGAATTTGAAGGCAATCTTGGGCCTGGGAGTTTGACTTGCAAATATCTTTTAAGTCAACAGAGTTTGTGGTGCACAGTTAGCCAAGCTGATGGCAGGTTCCAAGCTACTGCTGTAAAGTGCCAGAGCACCAGGACTGACCAGCAAGGAAAACTAACTCTACAACAATCCAAGGTTTTGGGTGATGAGATGAGTTATGCTACAAACGATTTTTAAATCATAAGGCCTGATTTGGGTGCATGATGTTAATAGAAGTGCTGGGCTATTTATTTACTAGGTAAAATATTTGTGCCCATGGGCAGGCCCTCCAATTTAACCAAGTGCTCTGGGCCTTTTGCCTCACTTGTCAATTTGGTTGGTGATGAGCAAGCCAGTCTTCGAGCTGCAGGGTTTGCCTTAGCCAAACTCAATGGCATGCAGGTATCGGCATTTGTCATATTTGCTTGAAACAACCAAATATGACAAATATGATTTCGTATAGTTTGGCCAGTTGGGCTGATCTTTGGGTCCAATCCTTTATCAGGATATTCTGGTTAAAGAATGGAGAATAGACGCTCTCCACTGAGTTCCATGGTGGCAAGGTCATTCCTACAATCCAGGAGCTCCCACTGCTGTCCTCAACATTTTTGGCACCAGGAGTCAATTTCATGGAAGGCAATTTTCCACAAATTGGGGGTGGTAAGGGGGTGGGAGCAAATGGTTTCAGGAGATTCAAATGTATTACATTTGTTGTGCACTTTATGTCTATTATGATTACATCGTCATATATAATGAAGTAATTATACAGCTCACCATAATGCAGTATTTACAGCTGCTCCCCAGTGCTAGCATCACTGCCTCAGCTCCACCTCATATCATCAGTCATTAGATTCTCAGAAAGAATGCACAACCTAGATCCCTCACATGCACAGTGTACAATAGGGTTTACACTTCTATGAGAATCTAATGCAGTCACTGATCTGACAGGAGGCAGAGCTCAGGCAGTGATATGAGTGATGGAGAGTGACTGTAAATACAGATGAAGCTTTGCTCTACCACTGCTCACCTTGTGCTATGCAACCAGCTTCCTAACAGGCCATAGATCAGCACCAGTATATGTCCCAGGGGTTGGGAATCCTAATTTAAAGAGACTTTTGATGGCTGCACACAATACAATGATGAAAGATGAAAGGCAGCAATCTTTTCACTTATACCTTCAACCTGGAGGAGGCTGTCATGCAAGGTCACACAGGGGGTTACACCCGGGGATGAGATAAATCTGTAGGGAGCAGCATACTTATGGCAAGCAGTGTGGTGTTGGCTAGGTTTTTCTGAACTCCCTATGCATTGGCTCATTTCAATAATTTCTCTATTCAGAACAGCACTGGAAAAAGTTAAAAATTATATTACGCAATTCTCAGAATGAACTAATTCTACTCTAGGTAAAATTTATGCTTCCTAAGAGATGGTTTCTATATTTTTTCTTAAGCATGCCTCATAGTATTTTAAATGCTGTTGTTTATGTATATGTGTGTATGTGTGTGTGTGTGTGTGTGTGTGTGTGTGTGTGGTGTGTGTGTGTATTTTGCTATAGGGCAGTTGCACTCATCACAGAGAGATGGAGAGAGAAAGTGAGAAATCATCCCCCATGGGGAATGGCCACACCACAATCGCTTCTTCTCCAGTCTCCTCTTGGGATTGGGGTCACGCACATGCGACTGGAGTTTCTCAAGCCACTGGGTCCAGAACTCAAACTGCAAAGTTGCCCATGTGGAATCCAGAGCCTTAACCTTCATGTCACCTGCTGACCCTAATATTCTTTTAAGGCTTTTGCCATAGGATGCGTGCACTCACCAGGAAGAAGCAGAGAGAGACAGTGAGAGGGAAAGTCTGCCATGTGGGAGTCCAGGACCATAACCACTAAACCAGCTGCTGGCCCCAATATAATATTTTTAATATTATAATACATCACCTCTGGAAATCAGATTCTCTCCTTCACCCACAATCCAGCAGGATTTGGTATTGCTGCTTGTTGGTAGTTCTTTTTGTAGTTTAATTACTTTCCAGAACTTATTTGCAGTCTGAGCCTCCTTAAATCTTTTCTGAGAATGTGTCTAGCTGGGATATGAGGATGGCCTTTTCAATTCTCCAGTATATACTGGATCATCAGAAAAGTTGTGGTGTATTTTCTTCTATGTTTTCTATGCAAAATGCGTCATGGATTTTCTGACAACCCTGTGCATGAGCTTTTCAAAGTCCTTGGTCTCCCATGTGGCTCCTTTCCCAGATGTCCTTTACCAGCATTTGTGGTTTGTCTGCTACTTGCCCCATCTTTATCTTTCTTCCCAGACAACTGCCACCAGTACATTTGCCTTTAAATGAACTTAAACAATGCCACCCAACAGGCTGTTCCAAAAACAAAGGCAAATCCCTGAGCCAGACCTCAGAGAGCCACCAGGCAAGATTTTGGTGGTACTCTGTACTGCCTGCTTCACCTGCCTCCATTTGATCACGTCCAGGCATGTGAGTACCCCATCACTCCATTCTCCCCTCTCCTCATGGTTGGTTGGCTTTCACAGTTCTTCCTGTTTGTTTAGTGACTTTCTTGACCTAATTTTTTGTTTTTGGATTTTTCTTTAAAATGACTACACTCACCAGAGAGAGGGACAGTGAGAAGTAATCACCCACGGGGATGGCTATGCTACAATCCCTTCTCCTCCATTGTCCTATAGGGATTTCTGACATGCACACCCATGTGCCTTGTATGATTTTTTAAGCCACCAGGTCCGGAAATCAAACCATGGTCAGCCATGTGGGAATCTAACACCTTCACCACCACATCACCTGCTGGCCCTCCTTAACTAACTTTTAAAGTCTTTATTCTTGGTTATTGTGCCCACTGAAGTCTCTGTGCCATTAGCTTGTTTCACCAACCCCCACTAGTTTAGGCAGCCCTCCTCATCTTACTCCTCCATTTACCTCTCTAAAGTGCACATTTAAGACTGAAATAGTTAAGCCACGTGAGCATCCTGTCCAAGCTGATGTTATCACAAAAATTTCCACCACTAAAGCAAACATTTCTTCTAAATAGCATTAGTCTCACAAATGCAAATATACCATATACACAAACCTGACATTGGGTTCTCACAGTGTGGTCAATTGTGGTTGTCATAAACATCATAGGTTAGATGCGATGTCATTTCTCTACTTCTCATCTGAACCACAGGCAAAGTGATTAGACTGTGACAACTTCTGAATCTGCTCTAACGTTTTAGAAATACAATGTTTAATCAGTAGCCTCCAAATGATTTCAATAATGAGTCAGAATTTGTATTGCTTTGTTCTTGAGGGGAGTTTCTTTTGTCTTTTCTCTTTTCCTCACTCAGGATGAAAATTAGCCCTGCTAATTATCCCATGATTAAATTTTCAAATAAGGATCATAGTACATAGTCAATGAATAGCATCAGAGAGAGAAATAAACATTGTGGACTAGAATAAGCTATGATAGATTTTTATTTTATCTTGCCTTAGACCTGCAGAAACAGGAAAAGATTAAAAGGAGATATAGGGCCAGCCAATAGCATGGAATAGCATGGTGTGTAAGACAGCTGGATGCCACATGGCCTACTGTGTGGCTTCTTTTTTTAAAAACAAAAAACAAAAACAAAAAAAAACAGTAAAACACTTTGCTGCCAGGTGGATGCACTAACTGGAGAGACATAGAGAAAGATAAAAAGAGAAAGTGAGAAAGCACCACCACCCCCATTGGGGACGGCCATGCTGTGGCCAAGCTGCAACCCCCTCTATTTCTCCTTTCAAAATCTTGGTTATGCGCACACACATGCCTGCATGTTTTTCTAGGCACTGGGTCCAAGACTTGAAACATATTGTTAGCCATGTGGGAATCCAGTGCCATAACCACTAAGCCACCTACTTACCCATAAGTTCTTATTCTTTTATTCTTTTTATTTTTACAAATGACAAAGTAATAGGTAATGCTGTCCCACTGACCAAGAGATAAATCACAATAAGAAAACATGATTGGTAAAAGATAAATCCACTTAAATATGTAATTACAACTAAACAGTTGAAAGAATTATGGCTAAAGAACACAATGCAGGTGTTTTAAACCTTCAAAAAGTAAAAATAATACATAAGTAGCAAATCAGAAAGTGAGAGAAAAAGAGGTGTGAAGAAGCATGAAGCTATCAAGATTTCTTACCTTTCATGGCATCTCCACCTTTCCAAAGACTTGGTGTGACAGTGAGAATATTGTATGTAAAATCTATAGTTAAGTCATTCTCTTATTATTATTCACAGTCTTCCTTTTTTTAGCCTTAGAGAACTCCTTTAGAATTAGTACCTTGGTTCTTTTCTGTCCCTTCTTTCTCTTTTAAAAAACACCTTCCTGTCCCCTTGTGCTTTTGTCTTTCTAATTTGCCTCTTCTTCCCTCACCTAGGACAGAATCCTTGCAGGCATTGCCCAATCTCTGCCCCTCCTGCCCTTTCTGGGTTCAGCTTCAGGGCTGTGAAGCCCCCCAGCCAGGGTCTCCCTTCCAGAACCCAGGGCTAGTCAGGTGGGCAAGGTCTCTCCCTCTTACTCTTTTCTAGCCCTTCTAACTTTCTTTTCTTCTAAAAAACAGCTTTCTGTCCTCTTGTGCCTTTGTCTAGCTAATTTGCTTCTTCCTCACCTAGAACAGAATCCTTGCAGGCATCTTCATCTCTGCCTCTGCTGCCAGTTTTCCATTTTTAACTCAATTTTATTTTCTGTGATGTGTTTTCTGCTTTTTTTCTCCTTTTTTTGTTCCAATTCTTTCCTTCTTTTCCCTTGGCTTTTTCTTCCTATTTC
Source organism: Tupaia belangeri chinensis (assembly GCF_000334495.1). Classification (NCBI taxonomy): domain Eukaryota; kingdom Metazoa; phylum Chordata; class Mammalia; order Scandentia; family Tupaiidae; genus Tupaia; species Tupaia belangeri. Next base: position 515,841 of record NW_006159942.1, on the reverse strand, counting down.
TGTTTTCTACTTTCTTTTTCTTTGACCTTACTTCCTTATTTTACTGCTTACCCCTTACCCACTTCCTAGAGAAGTCTAGGTGCATAGTAGCTAAACATCTAAATATTTTGAGATTTAGAGAATTCTTTGGTCCTCACTGTAATGGTTGTAAAAAGAGTGAAACTCCCCTTCATAAATCTGATTTCAAAACTCCTCCTGTGGTAACCACACTGGAGGACACAGTAGAAGGTAGAAAATGGCACCAAATTATTTCACAGCAAAGGGAAACACATGAGCTCACAGTTATATAATCCTTCTCCAACAAATTAGCCAAAAGTGAATATTTCACCAAATGACTAAAAGTCAGAGAGGACCCTCAAAGATGAGAGAATCAAGTAACACATCTCCAGCAAGGAAACACTGTAACTTATCTCCAAGTAGGGAAAAATTAGAGGATATTACTAAAATGTCAGAAAAAGAATTTAGAATATTTATGGCAACAAATCTCTACGAGATACAAGTGAAAAGAGATATTGAGCTCATTGATGAAGAAGTCCTTACACAATATGAAAGAAGAATTAGAAACCATAAAAAAGAATCAAACCAAAACTTCCCTCGAAAGTATTAAAATCAGATTAGACCATGCAGAAAATAGAATATTAGAAATAGAAGAAAAAACCTCTGACCTAGAAAAAATTATCAAAAATACTGAGAAAATAACCAAGAAAGAAAACTTTCCAAGTCTAGAGAAGTACTCAAACATTCAAATCCAAGAAATACAAAGAACCTCAAACAGAATCAATCCGAGAAGATCCTCTCCAAGGCACGTCATAGCCAGATTGGCCAAAAACACAGACAAAGACAGAAAAAAGATAAAAAAAAAATTCTCAAATAAACAAAACTTGAAAGAATTTACCAACTCCAGACCAGTTCTTCAAGAAATTCTGAAAGAAGGGGGACCAACAGTAATGGCGTAATGGTTGTGTTGCTGGACTCACACGTAGTCAACCGCATTCAAGTCCCACACCCGGTGGCTTAAACTCACCCTGGACGCATGTGCATGTGTGCCCAAGATCCTGAGAGGAGAATGG
>NW_006159942.1:471355-514673 GCF_000334495.1 Tupaia belangeri chinensis | reverse complement strand
AAAGAAAAAAAAAAAAAAAAAAAAAAAAAAGAAAAGAAAAAGAAAAACCTCTCCCAAAAAGAAAAACTACTGAGCACCAGTATTTTAGATTTAACTCATCTAATTCTCAAATATGCCATGTGAATACTATTAAGAACATATTTTCTTCATGCCAAACACCTAGCAAATGGTAGAGACAAGAATCAGAGCCAAACAATCTGGCTCCAGAGCCTCGTCCCTTAACTGCCTTACTGTGCTCCCTCTCACCAGATGCTTATGGAAAACCAACATCATGAAATAAAAACACAGTAAGAAGTAGAACAACTGATCTAAGGGACTAGAAGTAAAGAAGTGAATTTTCTCCGTATAGTCTTAAATACAATATTTACTAGTTTTTTAAAAAAAGAAATACGCCCAGAGTGTTAAGCAACTTACTTTACACAGTAAGAAGAGCGCTCTTTCCCTCCTGACTTACCAATACTTCCTGTACACTGAGACTGCGGTCCCCTAGTGACCACATCGCGACACCCTTCATTGTCCAACTGCTGCAAGACACAGTCGTGACAATAACAGCTCACTCTGGACCTTCCCCAGGACTGCCCAGAACCAAGAAAACAGCACCATCCTTCAAAGGCAACATTATAGAAATTCCCCTGGGTGTCCCTAGCTTGGGAGCACCCTCAGGAAGAGTTTCTCTTTTTGGAGAAATTGTTTTTCACTTCAGATCCCACATGATTCCCACAGATACAGACAAATACAAACTCATGATTCAAACTTTATTTAAAAAATGAAAACAAGACAAATATCCATAGGGGGAGATGACAAAGCAAAATAAATCTGTAAAAAATTTGATTATTATAATTTTCAATAAATGTGAAGTCTATATATTTAACATGTTTGTGGAATAATTACGTTTAATATGTCTGTGGAAATTCAAAATAATTAGTCATTTTAAAAAAGATTTTAAAGAAACTAAATGAAATTTATAAAATCAAATGTAATATTTATGCAAAATTAAAATTTAATGAACAAATCAAATAGTAGATTAGACACAGGTCTCTAAGGGAAATATGAAAAAAATCACAGAAAATGCTACACAGAGACAAAGCCATAGAAAATATGAGAAAACTGTTGAGTCACAGAAGATCAAATGAGAAGACATAAATGAGTTTCCAGAAGAATAAACTAAAGAAAAATGGTAAAACTAACATTAACATGGTTAATAAGAACCATTACTTATTTAAAAACCACAAAACTAAATCCTCAGATTTAAGAAGTACAACTGATTCTGAACAGGAAATAGAAAAACATGAATCCCTCTTTAGATATGCCACATTAAATGGCAAACACTAATAACAAAGAGAAGTAGGGAGAAAAGACAAATTTCAGATCACAGAATAATAGTTGTGCTGACAGTAAAGTTTTTACAGTAATACAGGAGCTCAACATAAATTAAGTATCTTTGAAGTGTTTATGGGAAATAAGTTTAAACTTATATTTATTTATCCAGAAAAAAATATTTTTCACAAATGAAAATAAAGATCTTTCTTTCTAAAGAAACAAAAACTGGGAGTTTTTACCCCCCAAAAAATAGATATTTGTTAACCTGAAGATTTCACTATATAAATTTTCAAATATACTAGAAAACAGGAAAGAGAAAATAGAAAGCTATCCCAAAAGGAAGGACTAAGACCAGGAAGAAATAGTAAGCAAGAACAATAAAAAAAGTTAACATGTGGGTAAACTAATACTAAAATCTAGTTTGATTAGATGATACTTGGTTAAATGATATCTAGTTTGGTTAGAGAATGGGTTTTTTTTAAGAATTATTTTATTTAACTTTATTTATTTATTTTTGACCAGAGAGGGAAAAGTGAGGCAGAGAGAGAGGGAAAGTAAGAAAGCAAGCTGACAGATCCGGGACTTGAACCGTGGTCGACCACGTGGGAGTCTCACGCCCTTAACTACCACACCCCCTGCTAGCCCCGAGAATGGTCTTTAAAAGACAATGGCAATAACTACAAAATGGAAAAGGAGGAGATGCCACAGACCTGCAAACTGAAACAGCCTGGAGTGGTGAACTCTTCAAGTCTGCAATTAAAAATGGCCTCCAATAAAACTACATTGCAAAAAAAGGGTGAGAAACAGAATGGAAAGAGTAAAAAACTTGAAGAGGCAGACCCTGAAGAATTTGTGGTGGAAAAAGTACTGGACCAATGCGTAGCCAATGGGAAGGTGGAGTATTTCCTGAAGTGGAAGGGATTTACAGATGCTGACAATCCTTGGGAACCAGAAGAAAATTTAGATCGTCCAGAGTTAATTGAAGCACTTCTTAATTCTCAGAAAGCTGTTAAAGAGAAAGATGGTACAAAGAGAAAATCTTTATCTGACAGTGAATCTGATGATAGCAAATCAAAGAAGAGAGATGCTGCTGATAAACCAAGAGGCTTTGCCAGAGGTGTTGGTCCTGAATGAATAATTGGAGCCACAGACAGCAGTGGGGAGTGGATGTTTCTCATGAGATGGACAGACTCAGATGAACTGCCTGACAGACTCAGATGAGCTGCCTGACAGACTCAGATGAGCTGCCTCATCGTGGTACTGGCAAAAGAAGCAAATACGAAGTGTCCTCAATTTGTAATTGCTTTTTATGAAGAGAGACTAACTTGGCATTCTTGTCCAGAAGATGAAACTCAATCATTGTTTGCATTGGTATTTATATATATTTATATATGTTTATAAAATCTGGGTCTTGGATTTTTATTTACTAGTGTGGAGAAATAACTACATTCTAATGGAAAAATCAAGTTTTACGTTTGTTTTGAAAGTAGTATTAGGGAATGGGGTGGAGGGTTGCATCCCAATAACCACTGGTTACTTTGAACAAATAAAAACTTTGTGTAGGTGTTTCCTTATTGGAAAAAAAACAAAACAAAACTGAAAGAGGAAATAGTTAGAAGTAACATATTCTAAGGCAATCTAATTGTTTAGGTAGAGTAATATTGATTAACTTTAGATTTTAAGAATGAATTTTAAACTTTAAATGATAATCTCAAAAGAATAGAAGTCAAATGTATAATTTTCAGTACAATAAAATTAGAATTCTAAAAGCTCTGCAAGTCCAAAAAAGGCAAGAAAAGAAAAAGAGTATGTTCAGAATAATCTTAATGAATACAAAATATACTAATATTTAAATATGTAACTATAAAAATAAATACCAAGATGATCATATTTGGTTTTTTTTGGAGGGGGGGTGGTTGTTTAGATTTTTGCCATAGGGCACATGTGCTTGCCAGAGAGAGAGACAGAAAGGGGGAAATTGAGAAATAACTCCCCAGGGTAGATGGCCATGCTGCAATTTTCTTGGAATTTTGAGCACACACATGCCTACATGGTTTGCAAACCGCCAAATCTGGAACTCATACTGCAAAGTCAGCCATGTGGGATCCAGCATCTTCACCACCAAGCCACATTGTTGGCCCTGCCAGAATTCTTCTTTAAAACAAACTTATATGATATTTAACAAAACCCTAACCTAATTTTTAGGGACACAGAAGAGAGAGAGATTAAAAAGATGAAAAAAAAGATATCCTAGATAAACAATGACTAAGAGAAAGCATCTCCTAAAAGCAATTTTACCACAGTAATAGTGAGCACACCTGGGATCCAAACTGTGCCTCTTACACTGTCTTCCACCAAAAGGAACCGCACCCTTGGAGAAATGGTTTATTCCAGATATGAAGCAGTAAAGGAGGAACCTGGGGCATTTTGCTCTTCTAACAGGCAACAGAGAAATGATCAACCCAGTGTTTAAATGGCCAAAGGACTTGAGTAAACATTTCCCCGAAGAAGACATACAAGTAGTCAGTAAGGACGTGAAAAGATGACGGACATCATTAATCATCAAGGAAATGCAAATCAAAAGCACAACACTTCATATCTACTAGGATGGCGATTATCAAGAAAACAGAAAATAAATGTTTGTGAGGATGTGGAGAAACTGGAACCCTTGGGCACTGCTAGTGGAACTCATTATTGCTAAGATACGAATTCTCCTCAATTTGATAACACGTTTCACGACAGTCCAATCAAAAGCCAAGCAGACTTTTGCAGGAATTGACAAACTGATTCTAAGATTCATACGTTATATGGAAATTCAAAGTACCTACTCTACTCAAAACTATTTTGAGACAGGAAGGTGACCACCTGAAGATATGCAGCATGCCTCCCCTCCGTGGAGAAAGTCCAAAACTCTCAAGCTTCTATAACACAGAGCCATTTGGAAAGCAGAGTCACAACCAAAGTGCATCTTGCCTGAGGGGTCAATGACACTGTACCTCCACGTCCCTAAGGCCCTGCTGTCACCCCACCTTTCCTACAGAAAAAGCACAGGGCCTAGTTAGCAGCTGAGTCAAGTGCTACGCAGTGACCCTGGCACCTGAGCTCTCACAGTACCCTGCACTCTGGGGGATGAGTAGTGCACCAGAGTGGGCAGGACACCCCTGGGACGGGGAGGAATAGTGGCAGATGTCTCCCAGAGACTGAGAGTCTTCTAGCCAATCCCCCCAGAACCGAGACTCCATATATTCACCCCAGAGAATGAGAACCCCAGACAACATCCCCCTCAAGAGACAAAGAATCCAGGTGTCTCCCTTTCCTCGCAGAAAGGAAGCAATCCACATACCATGCCCTTAGTGTCTGAAGACTGGCCCAGGCATCCTTGTTGCCACCTGGTGGCTCCTCCCCCGGATCAGCAGGACCCTGACTCAATGCCTGTGCCTCCCATAAGGCCTGAGGACACTAGTATGTGTGCTACACTGCTGCTGGCTGTGACCTCACCTCAAGTGACAGGATCTCCACCCTCCACACACACACCACTGAGTCACTAGTTCTCCCACAGCTGGCACCAGCTACAGCCACAGCCCCTGAAGATGTGGCCTCTTCAGCACTGGGGACCTAACACGGTACAAATCTTCCATCCCTGATCAGAGGATCCTGGTCCCTACCTCCAGTGTCCCACACCCTCCAGCAGAGTCACACCATGGTATTCCACATGTACAGTCTCAACCACAGGGGCCCTCACAGACAATGTTGTCAGAGATTCTAGCTGAAGAATATTTAGAGTCTACACTGATGAAACCAACAGAAGGAGAGTCAAAAACACTACTCAACCAACACCATAGGTCCCCTCTACAGGAAGGGTTCTTCCCTATAAAAGATACTCCATAAAAACAAAAGAGGTGATTATTCCACCAGATCCCCAGAAACCAACACAGAAACTGGGAACATGAGAAAACAAGGAAACATAACTCCTCCAAAAGAATACAGTAATTTCCCAATAAGAGATTTCAAAAATAAGAAAAACCAACAGATGTTTGAAAATGAATTTAAATGAATGATCTTAAGGAAACTCAAAGAATTGCAAGAGAATTAAGATAAATAATTTAATGAAATCAGAAAAATACATGAATGAAATATGATACTAACCCGAAATTTACAGAGATAGGGATAATAAACAAGAACAAATCAATAATCCTCATTACTAGAATGTCATATCTGAAGAGATAACCAGAAAACTATGGAACTAAGGTGGATCTCAAGTAAGTCAACGAAGCTCTTAGAAAGATGGCCTGGCATTATAAATAGGTCTCCCTGGCAGAGAGGATTAGAGAAGCCATATGAAAGAATTAATATCATAAAATAACCTGGACTTTTCTAGTCCTGCATTATAATCAGTAGAGATTGCAAAAGAGCAGCCACAACCAGAGGATTACCTTGAGGAAAACTTTGAAGGAAGAAAAAGAGACTGATCTGGGGCCAGCAGGTGGCATGGTGGTTAAGGCACTAGACATTCCCACAAAGCCAACCACAGTTCAAGACCTGGACCTGGTGGCTTGCTTTCTCACTTTCCCTCTCTCTCTGTCTCTCTCTCTGTCTGTTTCTCTGGTCAAATTAAAATAAATGAGTGAATGAATAAATAAAATTTTTTTAAAAAAATAGGAAAAGAGACTGATCTTTGCTAGCAGAAGGTGTATCACAGAATACCTGGTAGACAGGGCTGAACTGAGAAGGTTCATGTGTGAATTGTGTGCTGGGTATTTGCTTTTCAACAGTCTGAATAGTTGACATGTAAATATTTTCTCAAAAATAATTAAAAGCATACTCTGTTGTTACAGAGTCACAAACAAAATTATAACAAATATTTTGAAAGTGATCTTTAAAATTCAGGTTTTTGAAATTTTGAAAGTTGTTTATTAGCTGTCAACTATGGAATATGAGCAAAACATTTTTTGAAATGTAAAGGAAATGTTTGTGGGAAAATGTAAAAATAAATAAATAGTTTTAAAAATTTAAAAATAATAATCCTAGATAAAAAGAGTAAATAAAAAATACAGTTGAGAGCGTCATCAATAAGCTCTATCAGGCAGGAAAATAACATCTGAACTTGAATAGAGAGTTTTATAAATAAACAGGCCAAAAAGAAAAAGAAAAAATAATAGAAAAATAAAGAAAGTGCCTGGATTTACAAGATGCCATAACTGAATGAATAGTTGCACTATAGGAGTTTCAAAAGAAGAGCTTTTTAAAAAAAGGCATAGAAACCCTGTTTCATGTCCTAAGAGTCAAACATGCTCAACTCTAGGAAGAAATACAGGTCTCCAGATTCAGGAAACATGAAGGTCGCCAACGAGGTTTAAAGCAAAAAGTTTCTCCCTGCACCATAGTGTAGTCAAACTGTCAAAAGTAAAAGATAAAGCGAGCATCCTAAAAACAGCAAGAAGTTTATTATACACACTGCTTGATAGCATTTATAAGCAAAACTTAGTAGACTGGGTTTGTTTTAGCCAAGTAAAAATGGTGTCAAATGATTTGGTCAAACTATCATGCACCAAGGCTGACCTTGTAGCGTAACGCTTAAGTGCTCTGCAGTGGAAAAAAGTTCACGAGGTGGATCACAATTCAAACCTCAGCCCTGGCAGCTTGAAAACACATCCGTCCTGGGAATCAGCAGTTAGCGTAATGGCTATGTCGCTGGATTCCCACGTAGTCGACCGCGGTTCGAATACCGGACCTGGTGGCTTAAATCTCACGCCTGGCGCGTGTGTGTGTGTGCCCAAGATCCAGAGAGGAGAATGGAGGAGAAGGGATTGCGGTATGGCCATCCCCCCTGGGGGGCGATTCCTTGCTTTCTGTCTCTATGTCTCTCTCTGTCTGCCTGGCTAGCGCACGTGACCTATAGCAAAAACCTCTCCAAAAAAAAAAAAACATCAGTCCATTTGTGTACACGCCCCAAACACACTGCCAGAATGGAGAAACGGAGAAGGGTTCAGGAATGACCATGCTCCAGTGGGAGTACATTCTCTCTTACTCTCTCTGGCAAGCACACACATCCTCTGGGTGAAAAACAAACATATATATATATACACATAAATATAATGTACCAAGTGTCATTGTATTAATTTTACATCCAAAATAGACTTAAAATCTCTTTAAAGATTAAAGCTAGGGTAACTAAAGTGTCTAAAGGAAGGAAAACATGAATACGACAAAATAGCCATCTTAAATGTCAAATGGCATAAGAACTAATTAATTTTGCTTTAATTTCTATCATGATAAAAGACTTTCAATGTTCCTTCTGATATAGTATGAACAGATATTTTAAATAATTATTATGTAAAATATTTTATAAATTAAAAAGTATTAATATACATAGTCCCTAAATTCTACCCCATGAAAAAAATGTCATCCCATGGTCAATCTCTTAGGTCATAGCCATATTTCATACATACTCCAAGTCCTCCATAATGCATATTTAGCTGCTTGCATAGTCAATAAAATTTGTTACTTGACAAATACATCGCAACGGAATACATGCTATAAAAATATACATTTATAATTTATCACACTTGCAAAACCATTAGGCATTAGGTATCAATAGCTCTATACAGACATGGTGAGTCCAGAAAAAACTGACATCCTCGCGTATGTGTCCCGCCTCCATCCACCATAAACACGACAGAAATACATAAATCTAGTTTTATTAAATAGTATAACTCTTACTATAATCTTACATTTTATTAGCTAACTGGTTGATTAAAAAGGGGAGATTGGGATGGGGGAGGTATAAATCTTACAGCTATTAAAATAGTAATATAGAGAAAGATACTTAAACAGTAAGAGGACAGACCATAAGTGATACAATTTAACATATTTATCAGTAAGAAGAATGCACGAACTCTTTGGCAGAGCAATTCCACTTAATAAAATGTTCCTAACGTTACCTAACTTATACTCTAATAAATACAAAGCAATAGATCCACAAGAAACATTCTATCCGATATCATGTACAGTTGTAAGACAAACAAAACTCAAAACCATCAAGATGTCCATCACCAGGACTGTGTTTAATAAAACTGAGATGCAACCATACAGTGGAATTTTATGTAGACACTATAAGAGAATGAGGTAGTCTGCTTGTATTGATATGTAAAGATCTCCAAGTCATTTCATATTGTTAGCTTTTTATAAGTATGTAACCACGTTAAGATATGCTCCCACCTGTGTCTTGATATGATAAGGATGTGTATGTATATGCAAATAGACATCAAAACACACACAAGTACTATCTGCCTATGACAGAAGATTTTTGCAAGAATACACAAGAAACCACTGATGATTGTTCCTTCTTCAGAGTTATTTCTTGAAAATATTTCATCTTCATTATTTACTATACAGTAGTTTGAATATTTATCATGAGCATGTGCTTCCTTTGCAATAACTATCAGTTCTCCAGAGAACTAGCTTGTAGCAGCTGTGATTCGGAAATTCCAATCATATAAAGAAATGAGTGCAAAATCATTAGATTGTCTTTGTCTTCTAAGAATCTTCAAAGAACTCATTTCTAAGTGAGTCTCCCAGTCTATAAAATCAAAACAGTCATTGTCCTATATCTTCATTTAGTCCTCTTGGTGCTAAATTTCAATAATTTATCAAGTCCAGAGACTCACTCCATCAACTGCACTCTGTAAGCCCTGAGACATTTTCACCTTGTTTGTGGTATCATACAGTGGGTTGTTCCTCTCTGTGTAGCTGGCATAAGGCTGCATTTCATCCTAAGAAAACAAATTCAAAGTTAATGCCAGTTCAAATAAAGCTGGAAACCACCTGTTTTTCTAACAGCTGCTCACAGTTTTTGTATCTACCAAAAGGGCTCAGATCTGTGTCTCTGAGTTTACATAAACCCAAGAACAAAGCTTGATTCTAATAGTTTATCAAAAAATGTATTGATTACTCAAGTCTCGGTGTGAGATGATAAAGCTTTTGGCAAAGGAGGAATGCAGAAGAATAAAGTAATATGAGAAATATTTCGAAGGAAAGAACCAAAGACGTAGTAGACTACTGGTTATAAGAGATTTGGAGCACTATAGGTTTTAAGGGCGGGTAAGAGGGAGGGAAAGGTGGAGGTATCACCATTGAAAAAAGGGAAATCAAGAATTAGAAACGAGAGTCTAGATGGTGGCATAGCACTCGCAAGGTTGACCAACATGTGATGGTTCTAGGTTCATGTCCAGAAACCTCCCTGAGCGCCCATAATCCAGGGCTGGCTGGGGCTGGGAGTGGATCATGGTGTGGAGGCCATATTAGAGATGCTTATGCCTCGTTCTCTTTCCATCTCTCCAGTTTATGAGAGAAAGAACAAATAAACTTAAAAAAAAAATCACAGGGGAGGAAACAAAACCAATTCACTTTCTCCAAAGATTACTGTCCAAGTGAGGCCAACATTATGTGTTTTGTAGGTGATGGTTCATGAAATAGAAATGTGAATTTGGGTACTGTATAAATAATACTTGGTAGATAAGTAACAAAGAAAGCACTCTCTACCACTAGCCTTGTCAAACCAGAACTTTACTTCTCACCTAAACACTACTATTGATGGAAATTACAAATGATTCGGTTAGATGCTAGACCATAGTCAACCAGGGTTCGAGTCCAGGATATGGTGGCTTGAAACGCATGCTGGGGTACATGTGCATGCATGCCCAAAATCCTGAGAGAAGAATGGAGTAGAAGGGTTTGCAGTGTGGAAACCCCCTTCTGGGGTGGGAGGGGTGATTTCTCACTTTCTGTCTCTCTATCTCTCTCTGTTTCTCTGGCAAGTACATACGCCCTACAGCAAAAAAAAAAAAAAAAAAAAGCTCTCTAAAAAAAGTTATTTGGTTAGATTTTCAGACAATGTGGCTTAAAATTTGCAAATATTCTTTTTTATCTTACCTCTTCAACAACTGAAGTCACTTCTGTTTTTTTCAATTTACATAATCTGTAAAAACATGAATAACCTGGAGTGAATGCAGGAAGTATCATTATTTAGATTTAAAACAAAACAAAATAAACCATGATGCCATTAGCAATTGTAGTTCATTTCTATTGAAGTCACAGTAAATCAGAAATGAACCACCAGATGTGAGTGAAGAATGTTGCTTGTAGTTAAAATACCCAAATAAGATTATTCTGGATTGGGAAAAAGGAAGTAAGATTATTCAAGAGGAGCTTGATATAATAGTAAATATGTGGCGCCTGCTTGGCACACAAAAGGAATTTTTTAATTCCTTTCTCAAGCAGAAAATTATCATGCACTCTCTCTCCCAAGATCCTGCCCTAAATGGCCTAATTTATCACGTTGCATGTCCAAGAGCCTAACAAAACCACTATCATCATTGAAGGTGGTCCAAGTAACACCTGTAAGATAGTCCTACTGATTATAGAAGTGATTTTAACATCCTGGTTTTACCCAGTGAATTCTTTATTTCTGTTTTTATTTTTCTTTCTAGTCCAAACAAATCTGAAGAAGAAATATTAATCAGTCAATACCTGCAGCCACTGGTTTTCAAAAAACAAATCATGAATCCCATGATGATCAAAATCACAATAGTACAAAGGATAATATATGGGATACCTAATAGTTCTGATGCGTTAGCTCCTGTAAAGACAATCACAAAAATATACAGTTCAGTTGTGGTACATTCAGACAATGAAATATTATTCAGCACTAAAAGGAAACAAGCTGTCAAACCATGAAAAAGTACAAAGGAATCTTAAATGCACATTACTAAGTTAAATAAGCCATTATGAAAAGGCTACCTACTGTGTGATTCTAATCACATGACACTTTAGAAAAGGCAAACTTAGGGAGACAGAAAAATCCCCAAATTAGAGAAACAGAAAAGAAAAGTATTCGTGAATGATGAATTCCTATAGGCAAGAAATAAATGTAGATCTCTTTGTTACAGAAAGAACACAGTGTCTCTCACCTTCGCCATTCAGAAGTAGATGGATTATTGTAAGGAAGGTGGCTGGGAAAATAGCCCTGATGCTGAAGTCGCCTTTCTGCTAGGACATTGCAACAAAAATGAACATGTAGCAGCAATTTTTTAGAATTTTTTCTTTTTTTTTTTTTTTTTGGGAGTCTTTTTTTTCTTTTTTTTTTTTTTTGAGAGGTTTTCTTTTGCTATAGGATGAGTGCACTTGCCGGACAGACAGAGAGAGACATAGAGACAGAAAGCAAGAAATCACCCCCCCAGCGGGGATGGTCACGCCGCAATCCCTTCTCCTCCATTCTCCTCTCGGGATCTTGGGCACGCACGCACACGCGCCCGGCGTGAGTCTTCAGCCACCGGGTCCGGGATACGAACCACGGTCGACCACGTGGGAGTCCAGCGACATAGCCATTACGCTAACTGCTGGTTCCCAGCAATTTTAAATTATTTACTATCTACTAGCAACCATACAATTCTCAATTTGACAAGTGTGAAGTCAGCAAAGGAATTATCAGCACTGAGAGGCAGTGGTTTTAATTTGTTTTAAACCTCTGAGATTATTAGTTTATTAGTATCATCCAGGACTGAGATGTTCAGTATTCCTCCTGAAACTGTATAAACAAATGCAAATGGATAAAAATCAAAATAAAAATGATAGAACAAGGGTCTAGCAGGTGGCATGGTGATTAAGGTGCTAGACTCCCACATGGCTGACAGTGGTTCGAGTTCCAGACCTGGTGGCTTCCTTTCTCGCTCTCTCTCTCTCTCTCTGTCTCTCTTGTCAAAATTGAATAATAATAATAGTAAATAAAACTAAATTTTCAAATGCTATTAATGGGACCAGCAGATGGCATAATGCTTACATCGCTAGATTACCACATAGTAGACTGTGATTTGAATCCTGGACCTGGCGACTTAAAAACTCATGCCAGGTGCATGTGCATGAGTGCCCAAGATCCTGAGAGGAGAATGGAGGAGAAGGGATTGTGGCATAGCCATCCCCCCTGGGGGGTGATTTCTCACTTTCTTTCTCTCGGTCTCTGTCTCTCAGGCAAGCATACACTCCCTATAGCAAAATTAAAAATCACTCAAAAAAAAAAAAAGAGAGAGAGAAGCTATTAAAAATTATAAAACAAACCAGCACTCCATCACAAAAGCATGTAAAATTACAAGAACACTATTTTAAAACATTGGCACTTTAAGAGCATGACAATCTCAAACCACAAAATTGTCAAATTGTTCCCCAAGTTGTGAAGCACATAAAGATAACTCTAATAAATAAGTTTGGGTTCTGTAAAGAAAAATCTAATTTGGGGCCAGCAAATTTAATCTAATTTAGTGGCTAATGTAATAATAATAATAATAAATTAAATAAGTTTTTAAAAAAGAAAAGTTAAACTCAAATAAATGATCAATAGATAATTTGTACTGAAATGCAAAGTTTATGTCTTTTCTCACATCTGATTTATAAAGGGTCAAACTACAATAGAGGATTTTTTTCTTATTTTTAAATGGGGCATCATTATTTTAAAAGCTGGCCCTATTAATTAAAAGTACTTTTAATGCCTAGTCAAGTTTCCTGAGCAGTCAACATTTAGATAAATGGGAAAACACATTTACGGTCATCACTGTAATAGCCTTTGCTGGGATCAATTTCAACAGTGAATTTAATATAAAGGACTTGTGCTTTTTTTATTTTAAATTTCCTTATTCACAGTTAATTGGTGTACATCTCTATGGGACAGATATGGATTTTCAAAGCATTCATGCAGTGTGAGACAATCAATAAGGATAATTCCATATTCACCATTTTCAACAAGGAACACATTTTATTTTTATTTACTTATTTATTTATTTTATCATTATTATTATTATTTAATTTGCTACATGGCACGTATGCTCACCAGAGAGAGAGAGAGAGAAATGGAAAGTGAGAAAGCAAGTCTCCAGGTCTGGGATTTAAACTATGGCTGGCCATGTGAGAGTCCAGCGCCTTAACCACCTCACCACTTGCTGGCCCCCGAAGGTCTTTTTTAACATGGGAACTGCAAAATATAACTGCTGTTACACGGTAATGGAATATAAAACCATCATGTAAAGATTGGAACATAATTTCCTATTAGCCCTTCCAAGACAGAGTTTCAAAATGTTTCCTTCTAATAATCGCAGGCTGTGAGTAGACGGGCTACTCTTCACCTCCTAAACGTAAGTGGGCTGTGTGAAATTTGTTATCAACCAATAAGAGGTTTGAAATCTCAGTCATGGGCGAAAACTGTCTCCATTTAACGTTTATTACCCTCATCATGATGTGCAAGGTGTGTAGATAAAATCTCTTTATCTGCTAACTATATGAAAAGACAAACACGATAATAATTCAGATGATCCAAAACAGGCAAAAGCAAAAACTAACTTCCCCAGAAGAAGAATTCCAGACCTATGAAAAATGACAATACCAGGTTTAAAATTATGACTTAAATGTTTTCGGAATGTCCACAAAACAGTCGTAGCTCTTTTTTTTTGCATTTACAGAGTAGTATTCACTTAAAAGAACACTTATTTTATATAAGCTGCATCAAAGACAGCTGAAGATGAAAAAACTACCACCCCAATATAATATACAGTTAATGTGCGCCGTGCACCACAAAAACCTGCTTTAAACTTTCATGCTAATTTACAACTGTACTGTACCAGGCCAAGTCAGTGACTACTAAAAATACCACCAAGATGGGGCTATCTAAAGACAGATTTGGTAGTATAACTATACAAAAAAAAAGACGACGACGACGACGATGCTGTATAATTTTAAAACAAATCCTACTCAGCTTTACAATTCAACTTTTTTCTTTAAAAGGAATGAGTGGTGGTGGGCCAGCCAGGTGACATGGTAGTTAAGGCACTAGACCCTACACGGCTGACTTTGTGGTTCAAGTCCCCGAACTGGCAGCTTGAAAAACATGCCAGGTGTATGTGCGTGCATGCCCCAAATCCCAAGATGAGAATGGAGTAAAAGGGACTGCAGCATGGCCATCTCCCCTTGGGGGTGATTTCTCACTCTCTGCCTCTCTCCCCAGTGAGGATATGCACCCTGTTGCAAATCAAAAAAAAACTAATTTTTTTTATCTGATTCTTCTTTCCTCTCACCTCGTAAACTATCAATTATCTCCTCTCTCTGTTCTCCTGAATCTTCAAATCTTCCTCTCTGCTAGTTCCCTCCTCTCTACTAGCTCCCCTCAGGTCCCAAAAAAGGAATGAACTGCGTACAGGGAGATTAAATTTTATAGACAAGGAAACTTTATAGACAAGGAAAAACTGCACTCAAACCAATTTATTCATCATCATCTCCTTTATCTCCATCCTCTTCATCTTCCTTGTCTCCCTCCTCTTGCTTCTTCTCGATCTTCTGACAATTCCGTTTTGCACCATCAGGCTTTCCTTTCAGTATGCAGCAATATTATTTTCATTTTTTTCCTTCAGTTTAGCAGCCTTCTTGTCATAAGGCTGCTTGTCATCTGCAGCAGTGTTATTCCTCATCTCTCCCAGTTTGTTTGCAACCTCACCAATGGTTAGGCTAGGATGTTCTCCTTTTGTTAGGGGGCAATATTCTGAACAGAAAAGATAAAGGCCAAAAGAGACCTTTTGGGTGTATTGGGATCCTTCAATTATTTTCTCGTTTCCCCTTTAGGACAGATACAAGATTTAATTTCTCTTTGACAACAGGCTTGTCTGCCTTTGCCATATCTTCAAATTCTCCTGTCTCTTTAGCAGACATGGTTTTTCACCTCTCTGAATGCTAAGAAAACTCTAAGAAGTTGACCGAAGCATCTATGTGCTGCTTCTTGTGCGTCTCTTGGCAAGTTTGCATGAAGAAAGCATATGAGAAGAGAAAGAGGAGAAGAGAAGAGAAAAGAAAAAAAAAGAAAGCATATGAGGATGGTTGCCGTTCCCCTCCTCAGACTCTCCTTGGCCCATGTTCAGTTATTTTCCTCCGTGAGGCATGGAGTCGCTCAGTGCCCTCCCGGCTCTCACTTGCCCCTGTGCTGTCTGTGGTGCTCTGTGCACCGCAGTGAGTCAGTGGTGGTAAAGCTGGGCACCTGTGCTCTCTATCCAGTCTTTTTACCTTCCCTCATCAAATTGTGCCTTTAAATATTGAAATTCTCAGAATTTTATTTGGACAAGAACAATTTGGTTTTACTGTCAAGAACAGTGACATATTTATGAAATTCTTTGAAACTAATGAGCGCTTTCATTGCTCAAGTGCTAGCAAAGGTTGAAGATCCATTGTGCAAGGAAGAGGGAGGAGAGACCCCTGCACTATGTGGGCATTTGGATTAGAAGTTCCCTTCAACTCTGGGATTTAAAAATATGGCATCTCATGGTGCTTTTGGATGGTGGGATTTTATACTTAACCAAGACACTATTTCTCTTCAGAAAATATGACTACATTCTTTTTGTTTGTTTTTGTTGTTGTTGTTTTGCTAGAGGGTATATGTGCTCGTCAGGGAGAGACAGATTGAGAGGGAGGGAGAGGAGAAAGCACCCTCTGTGGAGAATGGTCTCCTCACAATCCCTTCCCCTCCATCTCTTCCTTTTGTGATTTTGGGCACCTACACACCTGCGCATGTTTCACAAGCTGCAAGATCAGGATTCCAACCATGCGGTTGGCCATGTGGGATCCATCTGCCTTAATCATGAGGCCATGGCAATGGTCCAATAAATTCTTCTTTTAAAGGGCAAATATCACTCTAAGAATGGATATTGAAAAATAGTGGTTTAAATACATGGGTTTTTCTCATCTCCCTTCTTAGGGCTTACTAAAATATTAGTAAAGAAATGTGTTTAAAGCGTAGCCCTGATAAGGCAAGAGAACAGGAATGAGAACAGATGAAAGATTTCAACTTATTTTTAGATGAAAATGAGCAGAATGGTAAATAATTTACAAAATGGAATAAATGAAAACCTTGGTGCCCACAAACTCCAGAAAGACTCTAGATAGGAAGCATCAAACATGTGGAAAGAGGTAGGGGACAGTGAGATATGGGGCTAAGAGTCAGGACCATCTTTGAAAGTCTGTGGTGAGAGCCGTTAGGCCGCCAAGGGCCTACTGTCCTAGCATCAGCCGGAAAAGGGGAATCAGGCCTAGGAAAAGGGGAATCAGGCCTAGAGAGGAGAACTGGAGAGACTCCAGAGTCAAGGACCCAGACCTTACGAACGACAGAAATGAGTGCCAGACTGAAGCAAGGCCTTAAAGAAGAATCTGAGTTCTGAACTGTGGGGTGTGTGTACACGCATGCATGCACAGAGTTACACAAGCAAATACCCCTCTCTACCTTCCCCAAACAGTGGGAGTCAGGCCTATGAGTTTCTCATACCTATCCATCCAAAGAAAAAACACTGGAGAGTTATTTTCCACAGAGTCTGAAGAGTCCCAGAGAAAAGACCTTCAAATACATAAGAAATCTCCAGTTAAAAAAAATAATAATCATTTACTCCCTTTTCCATGTGTTCAACTAGTTGACAAGCCAACAGATAGTAGAGCTCTAATCAGCTCTTTAATACTCACTTTGAAATGAATTCATAGTCAGGGATTACCAGAGTTAAGAAAAGTCTCCTACATAAAAGAAAGAGACTTAAACATATGGATGTCTGGAAGGCAGAAGGAACTCAGATTAGACACGGATCAAGCATAGGATCAATGCAGAAAGTCCAGAGTGACAGCTGTGCAGTGGGTCCAGTGAACAATCAGGACATACTAGAACAGGAGCGTGGGCGAATTAGAGAAGGAATGTCTTTAATAAAAAAGGGAACTGAGAGGTCAGCTACTGAATCTGACCGTGTGGAAAATATTACTAAGCGGTTGCCTGGTTTTGTCAGTGAGCTTAGTGATAATTCACAATAGGCACATACGTCATTAAGGGAACAAAAAGGTAAAGCAATTATATGGGGCCAGCAGGTGGCATGGCGGTTAAGGGTACTGGACTCCCACATGGCTGACTGCGGTTTGAGTCCTGGACTCTCTTGCTCTTTCTTACTCTATCCCTCTCTGATCAAATTAAGATAAATAAATAAATAGATAACATTAAATAAAATAATTCTTTTTTTAAAAAATGTAAAGCAATTATAGAGCTTGAGAAAAATAAAAGTTACACAAACAAAAACTGTGAGTTCAAATCTCGATTCAGTACTTAATAGTACCTATATATTCAAATTAATGTGAACATTGATTATTTAATTTAATGAAAAATTGCTATGTAATTGCATATGAAAGAAGAGGGAAAGGAAGAAGGCAATGCTAAATCATCATCTGCCATAAGAGAAAACGCGGGATGAGTCCAGCAGTAACACAATGCTAAGCAAGGCTGGATCCATATGGAAGACCCTTATACAAGACCATTGGTCTGATTCCTGGTCAACCTGAACACATGTGCCCAGGACTCCAAATAACTGGGAATGCCAGGAGTTGGGAAGGAAGATAAGGGTAAAATAAACTGTTGAGGTTATTTCCTCTCCCTCTCTCAAAAAAAATTAAACTTTAGAGAAAACATAGCAAGTGGCTACAAAATGCCTAAAAGTGAAATAGCAATATAAGCACATTTCTTTAAATGGAATTAATGAACAAAAGGAACTCTTGATAATTTGAAACTACTTTCTTCTGGGGAGTTGAATGAGGATAGAACAGGGGGGATTAGAAAGGGTTAATATTTAGGCAGCCAGCAAGTGGTATGGTGGTTGGGGCATTGGACTCCCCCATGGCCAACTGCAATTTGAGTCCCAGACCTGGCAGCTTGCTTTCTCACTTTCTCTCTCTCACTCTCACTCTGTCCCATTCTGGTCAAATTAAGATAAATAAAGTTAAATAACATAATTCTTTAAAAAAAAAAAGAGTTAATATTTTTATTAGACACTTATAGAATGATTTGACATTAAACTATGTGTTTTGTTAGAATAATTCTAGTTTTTAAAAAATAACAAGACACGGAAATATGATGAGAGCAGAAAGGGAAGAAACTAAACAGTGGTAAACTAAATCACAGATATCACTATCAGACATTGAAGAAATTCTACTAGCAAAAGTGTGGGGCAGAAAATTTTACAAGACTAAATATTCACAAAGGCAATGTATGAGTGAATTAATCATTCTAATAAAATTGTTTTCTCTAAATAGTACACTAGGGGGCCAGCAGATGGCATGGTGGTTCAAGGTGCTGGATTCCCATATGGCTGATGGTGGTTTGAGTCCCAGACCTGGCAGCTTGCTTTCTCACTTCCTTCTCTCTCTCTCTCTCTCTCTCTCTCTCTCTCTCTCTCTCGTCAAATTGAAATAAACAAATGAATAAATTTAAATGAAAATATTTTTTAAAAAGTACACTACTAAAGTCAATTTACTGCTACAAGTAAACATACAAAATAGAATACATCATATCCCAAGATACAACTTTTAATAGTAAACTTCCACATTATTTTCCTGTATGTATCTCTTTATTTTGGGGAGAGAAAAGGAAAGATAAAATTCAGGCTAGCGAGAGCATCCTTGAAGGAAATTTCTCTGTACACTCTTTTTTCCTTCTTAACCTATTATTCTTAAAGAATAAGACAAATCAAACCAAAATTAGAAGAATTACTAACCAGGATTCAGCTCTTCAGACAGAGTCTTGTTGCCAGCTAAGTGGGAGACCGAGCAGGTCACAGCAGACACGTTGCTGTCTGACCAGAGGCAAGTGCTCTGGACAGTCACCGTGCCATTGTCCAGATGTTCTTGCTCAGTGATGCAGTGCCCCTCTGGGGTCCAGGAGATCTGAGCGGCTGGCTTGGCCCCCGCTGCCTTGCATGTTGCAGTCCTGTTTTTACTTGAAACCAGGGTCACTTCAGGGGGCACTGCAGAGATAAAGGGAGGGAAATACTTCGGTTTTAACATTAGAGTTACAGAATTTAGAGACATTTCAGTCACAAATCTGGTGATCTAAAATACTGCAGTACATGACGTTCCTTACCCAGTACTTGGAGGTGATAACCACACTGGAAATTCCCTTCAGATGCTGCAATTTCACATTTGTAATCCCCATCATGTGTAATGGACACTGGATCGATTCGAAGGCTAAGATTCTGATCGGGTCTGGAGACCCAGGTTATTCTCCTGTCAGTACAGTTGACGTCCTTGGTCTCATTGCTATCTGCCTTGTAGGCTTTTATGCAGGCAGGCTTGTCTCTGAGAATTATTTCCCATGTCGCCCCTATCATATACGTCCGTGAGACAGGAGGGCAACAGAGCACGGCCTTCGAATTCATCAGCACGAAGAGTGGAATATCAACTGGACACAATAAAAGAAGGAAAATGATTAAAAAACAAGAAAACTTCTACATGTCAATTCCTTTAACTGAGTCTTATTTAAAACTACATAAAACCCTTCTTTATTTTGAATATTTTACCAACCTAGATATAAAAATATAGTTGAAGCTAGTTTAACTTAACAACTCACTCAATTGATACAAGTGCTTTTGCTCAAGATAACAGTCATGCTTGAATATGTAACAAATAGTATTGTATGTATTTTCAATTTGATCACGTAGAGTACTAAAAGATGGTATATTCAAGGATTGAGATGGAATAAACTCACTAATTTTCCTGATTAATCAAGGACTTTTTACATGAAACTGGCAATGTGTGTATGTAGAATACGTGGCTATTGATACAGTTTGGTAACTCTTGAGTTACAGTGCATACCCCAAATTCATACATTGAAGTCCTGACCCCAGAACCCCAGGATGTGACTTATTTGAAAATTGGATGTTCTAAATAGAATTACTTAAGATTAGGTCACAGGGAAGTAGAGTGAGTCCCTAATTTAGTATGACTAGTGTCTTTATAGAAAGACTCCAGAGACCTCCCTCCCTTCCTCCCTCCATGTTCATGTATCAAAGAGAGGCCATGTGAGGACATCTCTGGAGAGAGGCCATCACCAAGTAGGCAGAGAGCTCTCCCTGTACCTGAGTATTGGCTGGAACTTTGATCATGAGCTTCTACCCTATGTAACTGTGAGAAAATGCATTTCTGTTGTTTAAGACAACCTTCTGTCATATTTTATTATGGTAGCCAGAGCTAAGACAATATATAGATGTATGTGTGTGTGTGTGTGTGTGTGTGTGTGTGTGTGTGTATGCGCATGCTCATGTATCTTTCTTGTCTACTGTCTAAAATTATATAACATAATGGTAATGGCAGACATTTTTGTCTAATTCCTGGCTTTAATGGCTATAATTTCGATGTTTCACCATTAAGCATGGTAAGATTATTGTTTATGTATATGGAAATTTCTATCAAATTATGGGTGTATCTTTTATACTAATTCACTAAGATATTTTTAAGTTGTGAATTGATAAATTTTAGTTCATCTTTATGATATATACTGAATAGTTCATGAGATATTTTTTCCTACTATAATAAAATAATAAGGTAAAATAGGTTGTTTAATATAAACTATTTTGCCTCTCTGGAAATATTGTTTTGTCTTTGGTTTTATTTGTTAAGAATACTATAGATTTAATATGCTAACATTATATATGGAGTCTTAGTATATACATTTATAGGAGAGATTAGCAAAGAAATACTTTTATATGCTAACTTTCTCAGGATCGTGTATCAGCACTATACTTACAAAAATTTACATAGCATTTCTCCTTTGTCTAAGTACACAATAATATAAACAGCATAAGTACTATATTTTTCTCAAAAGCTTAAAGGACATTGGAGCCAGCACATGGTATGGTGGTTAAGGTGGCTAGACTCCCACATGGTTGACCGTGGTTCGAGTCCCAGACCTGGCAACTTGCTTTCTCACTTTCCTTCTCTCTCTCTCTCTCTCTCTCTCTGTCTGTCTCTCTCTCTGGTCAACCTCAATAAAATAAAATAATGACAATGAATAAAATTAAATAATTCTTTTTAAAAATTTCTAAAGCTTAAAGAACATAAAATACTCCTCTTACGTAGCGGTTGGAGGCCATGCACTTTCTGGCAGTAGCTTTCAGTGTCTCCTCTGGTTATTGACCTATTCATGTTTCTATCTCTTCCTAGAGCCAAGCTGGTAATTTAGTTTACCCTAGAGAATTTGTTCCATCAAATTTTTCTGTTATTAACAGAGATTTATACAAAATACTCCTTTGTATTTATGTTATTTTATATATTTCTGTTAATATTATTCTCAGTACTAAAAATCAAATCTTAGCAATAGCAATTATGTTAATTTTATATTTGTTATTTTATATCAATTTTCTCCAGACATATATTGTATATTCCTGTTTTCTTTTTTGTTTTTAGCTTACTTATTTATTTATTTCACAAGAGAGGGAAAGATAGAGAGAGAATTCAAGAAAAAGGGAGAGAGAAAGACTTTAACCAGACCCTGATCATAGGCAAGTGCATGCCCAGCATACTCAGGGTGGTCTCCAGACCTGAACCAGAACTTTCTCATATGGAACTGCCTCACAGAGCATTGCATTTTACTGATGAGCCATTATCTGACCTGTGATTTCCCTTTAATTCCTATTTAGAATACTCTTTTTTTCCATCAAAAAAACAGTCCTTAGAATTATTAATAAACCCTGTCCTTCTACATTTTTTAGCCCATTCAGTTTGCCTTTGACCTTATTATTACCCTTCCTATGACTTTGCACTATTCGACCACAGCTTGACTTTCTAGGCTCACCTCTCCTTGCTTTTAGCCTGCCTACTAACCTCCTGCCGCCCCAGGCTGCTTCCACCGGTCAAACATTCGAGTATCTTTCTCCCTTGTACTTTAGACCACAATGATTCACCAGCCTTCTTTTCTCATCATTCATGGTTCTGGGCAGGCTCACAAGCCACACTCTCTAATACATGGATTTTGTTTATAGCAATCTTCTATTACACCTTGTAATGTAGTACCCGGAGTCTCAGTCCACCTTCAGTACTAGACTATATATACTACTTAAAGATAGCGTAGATTTTCTTCACCTTTGTAGCTTCTATTTTACCAAGCATGTTGCTCTGTATTGGTAAGAAATCTATAGCTTATCTTGGGTTTTTGTTATTATTGTTGAATTAAATTAGCCAAGTAGGTCCTTGCATGATCTCAAGCAACAGTGTATAGAAAGGAGTGTCTATGAAAACTACTCACAGAACAGAACCAGCAGGTAACCAGTGGCTAAGGTGCTGGACTTCCACATGTCTAACATGGTCCAAGTCCCAGATCTGGTGGCTTGAAAATCACACTGGGCGTGTGTGCATGTGTGCCCAAAATCCCAGGAGGAGACCGAGGAGGGATTGCGTCATTGCCATTCCCCTGGAAGGGTGATTTCTCACTTTCCTATCACTGTCTCCGACTCTATCCCGCAAGTGCACATGCCATGCCCTATGGCAAAAGCCTTAAAAAAATTATTCACAGGAAAACAATAAAATAAATATTTCTTCTACTGGTCCAACTCTCTCCCCCCAACTATCAAACAAAATCAATTAAGATTAAATGAGCACTTTACCTTCAGCAGAAACCATTTTTTGCTTTGGACTTTCCGAGTGTGTTGTCAGAGATGAATTATTATAAAAAGCTGAAAGGAAATTTAGAGAAGAAATATAGAGAAAATTAAGAAAAGAGATTTCCTGAAATGAGTGGAGGTTCCTGATTTCATGTAAGATAATCATACAAAAATTCAACTCTTTAAATTAATAACCACACGCAAAAAGCATCAATCTTTTTATGAAAGTCTTCACAACTACTGTAACTACGTAAACACATGCATATCAAGATTTTTAAATTCCTTATACACAATTATGAATAAATGACGCATCCAGATCAGGCCCTTCTAGTCTTTTGACAGTCACTCCCACTTCTAATGAGTGGAAGAGTTCACAATGCGGTGTCCAAGGGTGGATTTCCATTCCCAAAACTCTTATGGAAAAGACCCTAATAAAATTACCTAGATTGTTTTCCTATTATGGAAAAGAATTTCCTATTGTGGAAAAAAAAATATTACCTAGAATTGTTTTCCTGTTATGGAAATGACCCTAGTAAAATTACCTCGTATTGCTGAATAGATATAAAAATTCCTGTTTCAAACATGTAGCTGAACTTGGAAAAACAGTAAAGGAAACCCTCCAAAGCCAAAGATGATAAGGGATCAGGAAACCATGAGCTCTTTCATTGATCTCAATACAGTGGACATTTTGTTTTTAATTACTTGGATGAGTTTAAATTCATCAAGACCTGTTTCATGGCTCACTATATAGTCTACCTTGGTAAATACCCACGTGTAACAGTAAGGAATGTGTATCCCCCTATGGCAGTGCTATTTTTTTTTTCATTTTACTCATTTCTTCCATGAGAGACAAAGATACAGTTACCCCCAACAGGGTTTTTATGCCATGATCCACTCCCAGCTTCAGCCAACCCGAATGAGGGGCAAGCACGAGCCCAGCAAGTTCAGCAAGGTCCTGGGACATCAAACCTAAACCTTCCCTGTGTGAGTCGGTTATGTCACCACTGCATCACTGCCTGCCCTGTGAGAGTTCATTTTATGGGTCACCTTGGCTACATCAATCATTCAATAAAACACTAATCTCATTATTGCTGGCAAAGTATTTTGTGGATGTGATTAATATCGATAATCAGTTGATTTAAAGTAAAAGAGATTACCCTCAAGAAAGCAGATGGACTTCTCCAATCAGTTGTAAGATCTTAAGAATAAAACTAAGGATTTTCTGAACAAGAAAAAAATTCTGCCTTAAGACTATAGTAATAGTTTCTGTCCAAGAGTTTCCAGATTGCCAGCCCACCATATACATGTTAAATGTAGCCTCCACAATTGCATACGTCCACTCCTTGAATACAGAGACACACACATATGTGTGTATATACACATTGTATATACACATATACATATATATATTTTTCCCACTGGTTATGTTTCTGTGTTAGGACCCTGATACAGATCTTGGTAACATGAATAGGTCTAGAGGAACAGAATATTAAGGGTCAGTTTTCTGAATTGGCTTTGGGTTTTCATAAATTAGCTTTCTAATCATGTTATACTTAAAATCACTAGTAATGCAATTTCTAGTGGTAAAATGGGCATTGATAATGCATAGCATAAAGTGTAATAGGGATATGTAAAGTATCACCTTTGGATATACCAAATCAAATACTTATAAAAGGCAAAGTTTGGGGTGTATTTGAATATCTTAGCATAATGAGATTGGTTGGTTTCTCCTAACTACAAAGGACAAAGTGGGGTGAGTGCAGGAATGGGTAAGTCCTGGATGTCGTATTTCCAGCTCAAGTTCTGAATAAATGTCCTGAAATTTTCTGTGTCTGTCCTAAAAGAAATGGTTGTGACATCAATACTAAGATTTCTGATGATTAAACTTTACCCTGCAAATGGTTGAATCACAAATTGAATTCCTCACCTTGTAGGGTATTGTCACTATAACAGAGGATAAGCAATGGAAAGAAATGGGATCCTGAAAATTGACATGAGGATATATGATCAGGTCCCACTGAAGCTGAGGACATCAAATCCCTAATTTCTGCTTTTGTCCCCCCACCAGATGCCATCCTTTCATCTGCATCTGAAAAGGTTGACCATAGTTCACCTGACAAAATTATAATGGCTTTCATAAGGAAATTGTCATAAATGACACAATTTATTCTCTTCAGGATCTGCTCCTTTCACTTCTAGGATATATATATATATTTTTTTTTTTTGAGAGGTTTTTGCTATAGGGCGCGTGTGCTCGCCAGACAGAGACACAGAGACAGAAAGCGAGCAATCACCCACCAGGGGGGATGGTCACGCTGCAATCCCTTCTCCTCCATTCTCCTCTTGGGATCTTGGGCATGCACGCACACGCGCCCGGCGTGAGTTTTAAGCCACCAGGTCTAGGACGCGAACTGCGGTTGACTACGTGGGGGGGTCTAACTGCTGGTTCCCGCTCCTTTCACTTCTCATTGCTTACAGATCTTAGAATCAAGTTCCATGAGGGTATGATATTATCAAATATAGTCTTTGGGTGTCTAGTTACTCATATGTATACTCTGAAATAGTTTAGCTGTGAAATTTGTTCACAGATTGTGTTTCTCGATGTTCAAACTAATTATCAGGATTAAATATAAAAGTTGACCAATTTTGATCATCTTTTAAAATAAAAATGAAGACTTGCAACCTATGAACACACTCTAACATAGAACCTCATGCTTCCCATAAATTAACATAACGTGCCGTACTAGAGGTTTGCTGAGAGGTAACTGGTCAACCAAAGTATCTATCACAACTCACCTATAACAGAGGTAAGTGTCAATGGTGCCATTGTAACACGAGCAGAACCAGCTAAGGTTGGCAAACTTTTCACATTGATGAAGTTTGTTTTTGCTAAACTGCATTTAATCTTTTCCTCTCCTATGTTATTTCACCTATTTCATCTGAGGTACTCATGCCCTCACATTTCATGTCCAAATAAAGATCACATAACTAGATGAAGAAAGAGGTAATACTTTAATTCAGATCTGAGAGGCAGTTAAATCCTCACCCTTTCCATTGCTCCAATATGACAAAAGTTTAAAGGCGAGCAAGAACGAGGCTTGTGAACAACTAGTGGTCGGGTCATTCAGAGTCCATTCTGCTTCAGTACTCAGATCACCATAATCTTTAGACTAGACAAGGCTGGCCTTCAGCTAGGCCATCAGCTAATGTTTCTAACAAAGCTCAAATCTCCAGCCCCTAATTGCTGGCCGATAGATAAGAAGCATATTACCTTCTGTTGGAGGTACTGAATTATTCAATGTTGTCTCCTTTCCATTTGTACAGGAACTATTTAAAGCTGAAAATATAAACAGGAGTAAATAAAATCAATGTGATATACTGAAATAGAGTGGAAGTAATTTTTTTCACAAAGGTATATTCAATGTAACAAACAGCCATAACTAAAGTGATACAAAATGGAAATGAGAGTTATGCCATCATAAAAGGAAAAAAAAAAAAAACATGTTACGTGTCTTGAAGATAGCATCTATAAGCTATTTCTCACTTAGGAAACACTTTATTTTGTTAACAATTGTGTACAATGTAATCCTGCTTCCACTCCATCTTCTTTCTCTAGCCACAATGGATTGGTCCAGTGTGGTCACCTTAAATCATCTTGTCTGATTATAATCCTTTCTCTATATGCCTCCTCCAAGTTGAAGTTGTTGGGTCCAGTGGTGGGCACCTAACTCAGAAGGACAAAGTCCTTTCTCAAGAATTTTAGAATCAGAACTGAGAAGAGTTCATATATCTCTCCTCTTCCCCTATTTTTTCTGGTTATAAAAGAAAAATGGTAAAAATGAAGCAGAAACAGAGAGGACTTGAGATGAGAGTCTTCACCTAGTTCTTCTTCTAATTCCACAGTTCCTGACAGTCACATGCATTCTTTTGTCAGAATTCCATAGAGTTTTTACAATCAGGGTAGTCAAAATCTACTTCAAACTCTGTTTCAGAAAAGCCATTGTATGTAGTGGAAAAGAAAAGAAAAGAAAAAAGAAAAGAAAAAAAGAAAGGAAAAGAAAAGAACAGAAGAGAAAGAAATAGAGGAGAGAAAGAAAGAAGAAGGAAAAAAGAGAAAAAAGAAAGAGAAAGAAAGGAAGAATGAAAAAGAAAGAAGGATGCTTGAGAATTTTTCCCCAATTAAGATCAAACACCAAAACCACAGATCCAGAAAGCTCAGAAAACACCAAACAAAATAACTGCTGAAAAAGCTACACCTAAGAATATCATTTTCAAACTACAAAAACTCAAAAAAGAGAAAAAAATATTTTTCCGGGGAGGGGGAATTTTATCTAAAAAGGAGTAAAAAATAATAGTATACCCAACTTCTTAGAAATGATGCTAGCAAGAAGAAGTAAAGGAAATATTTAATGTTGAGAGGGAAAAACTCAGCAACCTAGAATTTCATATACTACATAATTATTCTTCAAAAGTGAAAAACAAATGAAGATTTTCAAAAATGAGTGAATTTGTTGCCAATAAACCTACCTTGGAAGACAATGTGAAATGTTAAGAGAAATTCTTTACAGAGAAGGAAAATGACATAGGTCAGAAAGTTAGGTCTATCTGTGGAAAGGTAGAGCATTGGAGAAAAAAACAAATGAAGGTCAAATAAAATTTATCTTTCTTATTCTTAATTAATCTAACAAATAGTAGCTTATACAAAATCATTATAGCAAAAATGAAAATGATTATGTGTGTTGATATGCATGCACTTCAAAAAGTTCACAGAAAATGGAATTTAGTAAGAGTTTATTCTGGTGCAAAAAATTGAAATTTATGTATAGTTGTTTCATAATACACACTTTACCTAATACACATAATATACACGTATCTTCAGGAAGTTAAGAGTTAGAGTTAGGATTAGGGTTAGCTGTCCTTTAGCAGGCAATAGATAATTAACCTATGTACATACACCCAATGGAACATCATGAAGTACTAAAAGGAAATGAGCTATCAAGACGTGGAGGAGCCTTAAATGCGTATTACTAAGTGAGAGAGGCCAATATGACAAGGCTACATATTCAACTATTTAAACTACATAACACTGGAAGAAGAAAAACTACAGGGACAATGAAATATCAGAAGTTTCCAAGGGCTAGAAGGAGGGAAGAATAAATTAAGTGGAACCTAGAGGATTTTTAGGGCAGTAAAACTGCACCGCGCGATGCTATTACAGAACGACTGACACATGTCATTGTACATTTGTTGAAACCCATAAATATCTAACACCAAGGGTGAACGCTAATGCAATCTACAGACTTTGGGTGATAATAATGATGTGTCGATGTAAATTCATCAATTATAACAGATATACCACTCTAGTACAGAATGTCGATAATGGGGGAAATCCTGCATTTGTAGAGGAAGAGGTATATGGGAAATGTCTGTACTTCCCATTCAATTTACTATGAACTTACTACTGCTCTTAAAAATAAAGACTATTAAATATTATCTTCTTTGTATTTCTTGAGTTCATTTATTTTTTCCACGTGAGAGAGAAATCCCCCAACAGCATCTTTACGCAGTGATCTACCCGCAGCCTCAGTCAGTCCACATGGGGGCACTCGTGCACGGTCCCAGAAGACACACAGAATCCTCAGGACACAGCCTGGGACCCTCCATGTGGGTCCAGTGTTGCAGTGTTTTGTTACCACTGCGTCACCACAGTGGGCTCCTGTTAATTTTTTTTTTTAATTTAAAAGTTTATTTTAATGACAAATAAGGACTTGAGGTAGAAGATACAGAACATAAATCACTAATTCCTGTTAAGACTTGCCTTTTAAAAGCTACTCTGGAGTAACCAATCTGTGTTTCAATAATTGAATTTAAAGATATTTAGAGGGACGAGCAGATGGCATAATGATTACATCACTGGAATTCCACATAGTCGACTGTGGTTCAAGTCCTAGACCGGGCATCTTGAAAATCATGCTGGGCACATGTGTGCATGTGTCCAAGATCCCGAGAGGAGAATGGAGGAGAAGGGATTGGAGCATGGCCATTCCATCTTGGGGGTGGGGGGGGTGGGTGATTTCTTGCTTTCTGTCTATTTCTCTGGTGAGCACATGCACCCTATAGTAAAAATTTCTCTCAAAAATAAATCTAGATATATCATGAGTTTGCTTAGTGACCACATTCTTTAAATAGCTGTTAAATAAGTATAGAAATATTTTGAGAATGAAAAATTTAACAATATCTTTAAACATAATGTCATTAGATAATATAGTCTATAATTACACATAAGCCATTCAAGATCCTAAAATGTAAAAACTATATGTGATCCATTTGTGGTGATGAAAGCAGTAAGGTGTCATTGCACAAGGCTGGGGCCATACAGAAGGACCACGTTCAGCTCCCAGACTAACCTAAACAGGTTGAATACCTGGTGGTACAAACCCGTAATCCTGGCTAACTGGGAAGCTGGGGTAGAAGGACTGCAATACACAAGACCCTATGAAATATTCCTCCTTTCTCTCATATAAAGACTGTATGGCCATTATCATTCAAAGAAATGCTACTTGGGGCCAGTAGGTAGCATGGTGGTTAAGGCACTGGATTCCCACATGGTTGACAATGGTTCAAGTCCCAGATATGGTGACTTGAAATTCATGCCAGGCATGCATGGATGTGTGCCCAAAATCCTAGGAAGAGAATGGAGAAGGGATGGCTGCATAGCCATCCCCTAAGAGGGATGATTGTGGGACCAGCAGTTAGCGTAATGGCTATGTCACTGGACTCCCACGTAGTCGACTGCGGTTCGAGTCCTGGACCCAGTGGCTTAAACTCACGCCAGGCATGTGTGTGTGCGTGCCCATGATCCCGAGAGGAGAATGGAGGAGAAGAGATTGTGGCGTGGCCATCCTCCCTGGAGGGTGATTTCTCGCTTTCTGTCTCTCTGTCTCTCTCTGTCTGTCTGGCGAGCGTCCACGCCCTATAGCAAAAACCTCTCCAAAAAAAAAAAAAAGAGGAATGATTTCTCAATTTCCCTCTCACTGTCTTTGTCTCTGTCTCTCTTTCTCTTCCTGGAAAGCGCATGTGCCCTATGGCAAATACTTTTCAAAAAGATAAAGAAAAGAAAGAAATGTTACCTAAAGTGCTGTTGTCCTTCCTTGTTTGTGACATTAATGAGTTACTTTGTTGAACAGCACCTTCCACTTCTGAAAAGAGATGCATGGTAGGGAGAAATACACACCAATAGATCTGACTCCTAGTTACAGTCACATTTTCTCACATTCTTCAGGTCATATTTGGGTTGCAGTTGCCAATGAGCACATACATTATGAATGAAAAACAAAATTAGCACAGCAATTGTCTAGTGAAATTCTCCCTGGACTGAACTTGGACCCACTCTCCCCACCTGTTCAGCCATCCCGTGCTTTAGGCCCATGGTGCCCCTCACCACCATCCTGCTTTAAATCTCTGACGAGACTGCGGGGAGATAGGCATGCCTCTAAACTGCCAATAGGAATGAAAGATGTTGCAACCTGGATGGAGGGAAATTTGGCAATATAGCAAAGTTACGCATGCAGTTTCCTTTTAACCCAGCAGTTCTGCTTCTCGGAATGTATCCCAAAGATACACAGGCAGGGTATGAGAAGAAAATGTGCACAAGGCTATGCATTACAATCATGTTTGTAATAGCAAATCTTTCAGAATTAACCCAAATATTCATTCACAGGGGGCTGATTCACTAAACACAAAATGAAGTATAATAAAACTCTTTAAAAAGAGTGAGGAAAAGCTCTATAAACTATCATGTCGTGCTCTTCACAATACATCGTCAAGTGACAGAAACAGAGAGATGAAAGTGCACATAGCACACTACCACTTACGTAAGACAGGCTGGAGGAATGCGTGTGTGCGTGTGTGCGGTGTGTGTGTGTGTTTAGGGTTTTTTTTGTGCTTATAATTTCAAAACTGAAAGTATAAAATGGGACAGGAATAAAAATAAGATGCCTGTAAATATACCTCATTTTATAGATTCGACTTTGGAACCAAATCTTTTATGCAACTGATATAATATTAACGGCATTGGCCTAATTGATGTTCATTGACAGTAAACCAGCATCTGCAGAATACACATTCTTTTCAAACACTCATGGCATAATCACTTCGTTTGACCACATTATAGGCCACAAAACAAGTCTCAAAAAACTACATAACTGAATCATACAAAAGATATCCTCCAACCTAAACAGAATTAAGTTGGACATTAACCGTAATATTTTAATACCAAATATTTGGAGATCAAACATATTTCTAAGTAGTTCTTTGGCAGAAAAGGAAATGCATAAGGAAATTAGAGAATATTTTGACTAGATGATGATAAAAGCACAATATACTGGGCCAGCCTGCAGTCTAGGGGTTAAGGTGACTGGATCTCACATGGCTGGCTACAGGATTTGAGTCCCAGACTCGGCAGCTTGCAAAATATGCTGGGCACATGTGTGTACATGCCCCCAAATTTCAAAATCAAGGATATATGAGGAAGGGTTTATGGCATAAGAGTGTTCTCTCTCTCTCCCTCTCTCTCTCTCTCTCTCTCTGTCCCCCTTGCAAACACATGCACCCTCTGGCAAATTTAAAAAAATAATAATACAGCATGCCAACATTTGATAGGCAGCAAATGCAGTATTTACAGAAAAATTAGTACCTTTAGTGCTAATCAATGAAGAAGAAACAGGCACCGTCAACGTGACATGGGCTACTGAGATGCCGGGCCCCACAGGCCAGGACCACATGGGACGCCCCCACTCAGTACCAGACCTAACCTAAGTCTAGGTCCAGTGCTGTGAGCCTATCACCCTCCCCGAGTATGTCAGGTACATGCATGGCCTCAAACCAAAGCTGGCAGAGGGGCAGATAGCAGCATCAGCACACTTTTGGGAGTGCTGTATCTTTGTCTCTCTCTCTGTCCCGCTCTCTGTTTCTTTCACTCATGGAAGAAAAACAAACTTTTTAAAACATTCGGTAACATAGATGAAATGGCCAAATTCACTGAAAGATAACAGCATTCAAAGCTTTTTTTTTTTTTGGAGAGGTTTTTGCTATAGGGCACGTGGACTCACCAGAAAGACAGAGAGAGACAGAGACAGAAACTGTGAAATCACTGCCCAGGGGGGATGGCCATGCCGCAATCCCTTCTCCTCCATTCTCTTCTTAGGATCTTGGACACGCACGCACACATGCCCGGCATGAGTTTAAGCCACCGGGTCTGGGACTTGAACCGCAGTCGACTACATGGGAGCTCAGTGACATACCCATTATACCAACTGCTGGTCCCAAAGCTTTTTAAAAAATAAATACATTGGGCCAGCCCTACAGCTCAACAGGTAAGCACAGCATATTGGGAACCAACTACTATACAGTCAATCTCAGCTGAAATCCCAGCCAGGTGACTTAGAAAACATGCTGACACTTGTGGGTGTGTGCCTCAAATCCTGACAGGACAGAGAAATGGAGGAAAAAGGATTGCAGCATGACCTTGCTCTACTGGGAGATAGTCTCTCTCTCTCTCATGCATACATATATGCAAACATACACTCGCTCTGGCAGTTAAAAATAGAACAAATCATCTGAGGAATCATACATCTTTAGAGTCTGAATTTATTGTCAGAAAAATCTTCCCATCATATTGGCTATGCTGACAAATTTTTAAAAATTATGTAAGGAAAAATTAATTCTAATCTTACACACAAATGCTTTCAGAAAGTCAATAAGGAGGGAAACATTTCCAAGCTTATTTTATGAGAGCAGAATTAACTATCTATGAAGCAAAATATCTCATTGGCTGGGAAGACTCAATATTGTTAAAATGCCTATTCTCCTCAAATTGGTTTATAAATTTAGCCTCAATCAAAATACAATAAGTTTTTTGTGAAAATTGAGAATTTGATTCTAAAATTTGCATGGGGATACAAACCTAGGTAACCAAAACAATTTTTTAAAAAGAACAACAGGGACCAGCAGTTAGCGTAATGGCTATGTCGCTGGACTCCCTCGTAGCTGATCATGGTTCGCGATCCGGACCCGGTGGTTTAAAACTCACGCTGGGCGCGTGTGCGTGCGTGCCCAAGATCCCGAGAGGAGAATGGAGGAGAAGGGATTGCGGCGTGACCATCCCCCCTGGGGGGCGATTTCTCGCTTTCTGTCTCTCTGTCTCTCTGCCTGTCTGGCGAGTGCACGCGCTCTTCGGGCGAACCCACCCCCCCTATAATAAAAAAAAAAAAAAAAAAAAAAAAAAAAGAACAACAACAAAAAACTCTACCTAAGTTCAAGCTTCACTATGAAGTGACAATAATCAAGGAAGTTTGCTATTGACTAAATGATAAATTATATAATAAAATACTTCTCAGCAATGCAAAACACTGCAACATGGACAAATCACAAACTCATTCTGTTGCACAAAACAAGACAGATAAAAGTATGCACTATATATACCACATGAAATTCTACTAAGAACATAACATTCTAAGTAAATTATGGTGACAAAAAAACAGGTCAGTGGCTGCCTGCAGATCGCAGTTATCACAGGGTTGAACTAAAAAGATACATAAATAATATTAGGAAAATCATGGAAATACTTCCTATCTTATTTGTGGCAATGATCGCCAGGTATATACAACTGTCAACACTCACCAAACTGGTAGACTCCTGAAATACGCAGGCAAGAAGCCATTTTAAATCTGAGGTGTGTCCTGGCACGTTCAGGAAAACATGCTCTAAATCCCATCTTCTAGGCTCCCAAAATACTCAGACAAGAAGCCATTTTGGGGGTTTTGTTTGTTTGTTTGTTTGTTTCCTTGCTTTGGAGAGGTTTTTTCTATAGGGCACGTGCATTAGCCAGAAAGACAGAGACAGACAGAGAGACAGAAAGCGAGAAATCACCCCCCAGGGGGGATGGTCATGCCGCATTCATTCTCCTCTCGGGATCTTGGCCACGCACGCACATGTGACTGGCATGAGTTTAAGCCACCAGTCAGGAACTCAAACCATGGTCGACTACATGGGAGTCCAGTGACATAGCCATTACACTAACTCCTGGGCCCAACAAGAAGCCATTTTAAAGCTGAGATGTGTAAAGATATATGTGATTCAATATAATATAAAAAAGGTTATGATAATAAATAAAATAAAATTTTAAAAACTAATGAATTAATTAAAAATATACTAATAAAAAAAAAAAAAGCTGAGGTGTGTCCCTGGCATGTTCACAGAAGCTATGCTCTAAACTCCATCTTCTAGACTACCGAAATATGCAGACAAGGTAGGGAGACCTCTATCCTTTCTCTGTTTCTGTCTATCTGTCTGTCTCACTCTCTCTCTCTCTTTAGATTTTTTTTCTTTTTAAATTTTTAAACCACTTATCTTATCCTCAGGCTTTTTCTTTCTCTTGCTAATTTCAGAAGCCATTTAAAGTCCAGACTTTTTCATTTTTTTCATTTTTTAGCTTTATAAAAACTTTTTTGTTCTCTTTTTTTGGTTGTTTTTGTTTAGTTTTTTTTTTCTTTTCCTTTTGCTTTTTTTTTTTTTTTTATTTAACCTGCTCTTCACTTTCCACACACAGAATATCTAGATAGACATAGGTACGCAGTAGCCAAGCATCTGAATACTTTTAGATTTATTGAAATCCTCAATGCTTATTGAACCTCCTGCTTTAAGGAAGAAATTTCTTTTTATAAGCATGAATTCATAATCTCTATCTGTGGATACCACATTGCAAAGCACAGTGGAGGAAAGATTTTGTCACAGAATGACCAGAAACCACCGCAGAGGCATAAGAAATATGAGAAACCAAAAAAAAAAATCTCTCATCTAAGTGAAAAGAACAATCCTTCATCATTCACAGAAGTACAGTAGAACTGGTGGAAATGTCTGATAGAGAATTCAGAATATTCATAGTGACAAGACTAAATGAGATGCAACAGCTGAGAGACAATGAACTCCAGAACACGCAGGAGAAAAAGAGACAACAAGTTCCAGGAGGGAAGAAAATTCTTGCACTATCTGAAAGAGGAAATATCAAATTGAAGGCTGCAATTCAGGAAATCAAAACCTCCCTCGAAAGTATTAAAAGTAGATGAAGAAGATCAGATCTCAGATGTTGAAGGCAAAACCTCTGATCTAGAAAAAACAACCAAAAAAACTGAGAACCCCCAAAAATGAGAATACTATACAACAAGTACTAGATAACATTAAGTGCCCAAACATCCAGATAATCAGTATCCAGAAGGTGAAAAAACTAATAAGGGCATTGATAATCTATTCCATGAAATCTTGGAAGAAATATTTCCAAATCTAGAGAGGCATTCAAATATCCAGACCCAAGAAATACAAAGGACCCCTAATAGAATCAACCCAAGAAGATTTCTCCAAGGCACATAATAGCCAGACTGGCAAAATCCACAAAGACAAGATACTAAAATTGGGAAGAGAGAAACGTCAGATTACTTGTAAAGGTTATCCAATCAGGCTAACCTCAGACCTCTCAACAGATACAATGTGAGCAAGGAAAGAATGGGAAAATATATTCAAACTGTTAAGTGAAAAACAATTTCAACCAAAAATACTATACCCAGCAAGATTATCTTTCATATGGAAAGAAAGGATAAAGACATTCTCAGATAAACAAGACCTGAAAGAATTTGCCAAAAGCAGATCCATTCTTCAAGAAGTTCTGAAAAGATGGGACCAGCAGTTACATAATGGCTATGTCGCTGGACTCCCATGTAGTCGACCGCAGTTCGCGTCCTGGACCCGGTGGCTTAAAACTCATGCCGGGCGCGTGTGCATGTGTGTCCAAGATCCCGGGAGGAGAACGGAGGAGAAGGGATTGTGGCGCGGCCATCCCCCCTGGGGGGTGATTTCTCACTTTCTGTCTCTCTGTCTCTCTCGGCCTGTCTGGCGAGCGCACGTGCCCTATAGCGAAAAACCTCTCAAAAAAAAAAAAAAAGTTCTGAAAGGAGTGCTCTACCAGGAAAACTAAAGACACACATACAGAAATAAGAGAATAGAAAGCAACCAAAAAAATGACCAACTTAATGCTAGGAACAAGAAATATCAATAATAGCATTGAATGTTAACTTCTAGGATTTAAATGAAAAGATCAGACCACAGGAACACTGCAAATTCAACAGAAGAGAGATTAAACATAAGACTGAACTGGTGAAATAGAATTTTATGACTTTTGAGTAAGACGTTACTGATTTTTTTTCTTTATTATGCTTTGTTTTCCCAATTTAAGGATTTTGCTTTCTTCTGAGCTGTTGATAGGGTCATATATAGGTTCAAATCTTTTTTCTTCTTGATTGTTTCTTTAAATGGAAACATAAACTTTTCTTCCTTCCTGATCCCTCTGGAATTGGAAAATATTTGGGAGTATTCTTATTTTGTGGCAGAAGGGTTATTTGCATAAGTTTGATAATACCTGTTGCATTGAATCAGAAACTGGAAATACTCATTATTGGACAGGACTTTGACTGAATGTCATATCTGAAGATTAATCAGAAAACTATGGAACTAAGATAGATCTCAAGTAAGCCAACAGAAGCTCTTGGAAAGAAGGCTTAGCACCATAAACAGTTCTGCCTTGCAGAGAAGCTATAAAAAAGAATTCATACCATAAAATAACCTGGACTTTTCCAGCAATATAATCAATAGAGACTGCAAAAGAGCAAACACAACCAGATCATCTTGAGAAGACTGTGAAGGAAGAAAAAAATGGCTGATCTTTGCTAGCAGATGGAATATCACAGAATACTAGGTAGGCAGAGGTGAATTGAGGTTTGTGTGTGACTTGTGTGCTAGGCATTTGTTTTCCAACAGTCTGAGTAGTAGACATGTAAATATTTTTCTCAAAAATATTTTAAACCATACTGTTTCTGTTGTTATAGAGTCACAAACAAAATTATAACAAATATTTTAAACATTATTTTTGAAATTCAGTTTTTTTTTTAATTTTGAAACTAGTAACTGTCAAGAACTATGGAGTATGAATAAAAAATGTTTGGTATTGGGAACCAGCAGTTAGCGTGATGGCTATGTCGTTGGACTCCCACGTAGTCGACCGCAGTTCGTGTCCCGGACCCGGTGGCTTAAAACTCATGCCGGGCACGTGTGCGTGTGTGCCCAAGATCCCGAGAGGAGAATGAAGGAGAAGGTATTGCGGCGTGACTATCCCCTCTTGGGGGTGATTTCTCACTTTCTGTCTCTCTGTCTCTCTCTGTCTGTCTGGCGAGCGCACGCGCCCTATAGCAAAAAATCTCTCCAAAAAAAAATGTTTGGTATGTAGTGTAAACGTGGGAAAATGTAAAAATAAATAAATGATTAAAAATTAAATGTTTAAAATAAAAAAAGATATAGCAAAAAAAAATAAATAGAAACCAAAAAAATCACCAATCCGTACATTTTAAGTGAATGCAGTTAATTTTACATAAAGTACTCCTCAGTGAAATCGAAAGGGAATAATTAAAAATAGTATCAGAAACATCAGGTTTTAACTCACATAACTTGAGAATTTGGATCCACGCAAATAAAGACAAAACAAAATACAAGTAAAAACCTCAACACCGAAAATGTTAAAATAAAAAAAAAAAAAAAAAAGAACCTTTTCCATCTAAGTCAAAATCACCAGTAGAAGCAAGGATGTGTTGTGATTTTACTACTAGTGAAACCTCTTACTCACTTTGAGCACCAGAAGTTTCCTTTCCCAAACCATCACTGTCATATGCCTGAGCGGGCATATAATACACTACCACCCACGCAGACGTCACACAGGCATGACTGTGCAAACCAGGCTCCACAGAGGCATCCTCAGCACACACACTAAAAAGCACATGATTTTCTGATGATGTTAGACAGTTATTTTCTCTTGTGAAATACTGTGCTATGCATGCTTTACGCTAAAAAAAAATCTTTGAGGTAGGCGTTTCTGGAATTTCACCATTCTCAATAGAAACGCCTACTAACCAAAATAGATCATGCCATATTATTAATAGTTCATATTCTTAAAACAATCTTTTGTATACCTAATGTACAGCAATGGAAACAAAGAAAACTGATTTTCTGTCCTTCTTTCACTTCCTGGTCTTTTGGAAAAATTCAAAAACAGCAGTCAAGAGTCTGATAAATGAACTTCAAGCTAAAACCCTTAACTTGGGGAAAAACTATAGATTAAAAAAATGAGGCTGTGACTTACTAAGAATCATACACAATAGTCCCCTCCTAACAACAGAGGATTGGTCCCAGGGTCCCCAGAAATATCCCAAATTCACAGATGCTCAAGTCCAATGTATAAAATGGCCTAGTATTTGCATATATCCTACATGCAAACTCCCAAGGACTTTGAATCATCTCTATTTATAATATCGAATACAATGCAAATACTATGCAAATAGTTGTTATGCTGTATTGTTTTACATCTGCATTTTCATTGTTTTTTCCTCCAAACATTTTGAAACTCATTTTATAATTTCTGATTTGTATCCAGTTATTGTACATCTTTGTGGAGCACAATATGAACCTTCAAAGCACGCCTGTAGTGTGTGATTGTCAAAGCAAGGATTTTACCACATTCATCAGCAACAAGGAACATGGCATTATGTTGTGCACCTCTGGAGATTTCTTATTCTAAGTCATATTTGCTATTTCTGCATCATAATTTGGGGGGGAAACAATTTCATGAATAAATAAATCTAAAATTTTAAATAGATTTGAAAGCTTGGGATAAAAATTATTTATATGGGGCCAACCAGTGTCATGGTGGCTAAGGTAGTTAAATCCCACATGGCCGACGATGTGGTTCAAGTCTTAGACCCAGCAGCTTGAAGAACATGCTGGGCACTTGTGCATGCATGACTAAAGTCCTGAAAAGGAGAAATGGAGGAAGAGGAATTGCAGAGTGACCATCTCCCTTGAGGGCATCTTTCTTGCTTTCTTTCAACCACTCTGTTTTTCTCTCTGTGTGTCTCTCTAGTGAGAATACTGACAATATTTTTTTTAATTATTTATATTACTAAACCTCAACTAGAAGCACAAACATGGATAAATCTCAAAAATAATTTTGTGTAAATAAAAGAAATTATAAAAGGATGTACACAATACAATTTCATTTATGCCCAATACCCCAAACAAAGGCAAAATTAATTTTACTGTTGAGAACAACACAAATATATATGTGATAAAATGTAAAGAAAACAGAGAATGACTATCCCCCAGAAGAAATAATTATCCTAAAAGACAACGGCTACTTTTAGAGCAGAAGTCAGAAGATGTAACTGGGAAGAACTTGCAATAATCTGTTTCTCAACTTACGTAGGTATTCATGGTGTAATTAGTCTTTAAAATTTATACATAGAAAACTACAATATATGTTATATATGTTAATATAAAAGAAAATTAAAATAAGTACAAAGAAATACAAGA
Organism: Tupaia belangeri chinensis; assembly: GCF_000334495.1. Lineage (NCBI taxonomy): Eukaryota > Metazoa > Chordata > Mammalia > Scandentia > Tupaiidae > Tupaia > Tupaia belangeri. Next base: position 475,413 of record NW_006159942.1, on the reverse strand, counting down.
ATTACAACTTAGTATTTTTTATCTTTAACGTAATTTGAGTGATTGATCATGCTATATGTTTCATGTTTTTATACCTCACAAAACTGCTTTTCATTTTTATAAATATCAATTTAGTAGCAGACAACACTGATATTAGGTGTTTAATAAACAAAATATTAAGTGGAAGCCCAAAGTTTTAAAGGAGACAGACATAGGGGAAAAAAACAAAATACCAAAATTATAGCTTAAAAAATTGATTAACAGAGACCAACAGATGGAGTAATGATTACATCGCTGGACTCCTACATAGTCAGCTTCAGTTCAAATCCCAGACCCAGTGGCTTAAAACTCACAACAGGCGCTTATGCGTGGGTGCCCAAAATCCTGAGAGGAGAATGGAGGAGAAGGGATTACAGTGTGACCCTCTCCTGGGGGGTAATTTTTTGCTTTCTGTCTCTCTGTCTCTCTCTGTCTCTCTCTGTCTCTCCAGAGAGTGTATGTCCCCTACATACAAAAAAATCGCTTTCTAAAAAAAACATTGACTAACATTTTGGCTCTTCCATGTATTACCTCAGTAATCTTCCACAGGTTACTCTCAGAAACTCAGTTTCTTCATATACATGTGAGAATTTGGTATCTGATACCAGTGGTCACTTAAATTTCTAAAGGAAAGAATGATTATTTACACTGATACATATTAGAGAACTAACTAGGCATGTAGACGGAAATGGAATCAGACTCCTATCTCACTTCTCAGGCAAAAATAAAATGAATCAAATATTTAAAAATAAAAAAAAATACTGAAAGAAAGTATGGGTCATTTTGGTTTTTTAACCTATTGATCAAGCTATTTTGTTATTTTGGGTTTCTTTTGTTGCTTTTATTTTTTTCTTTTTAATGCCAGAGGGCACACATGCAACTGAGAGACAGAGAAAAAGAGAGAGGGAAAGTATTCCCTAATGGGGGTGTTGATTTCTCAGTGTCTGTCTCTCTGTCTCTCTCTGTCTGTCTGGCGAGTGCACGTGCCCTATCGCAAAAACCTCTCCTAAATAAATAAATAAATAAATAAATAATAGTACTGAAAGAAAGTATGGGTCATTTCGGTTTTTTAATCTATTGATCAAGCTGTTTTGTTACTTGGGGTTTCTTTTGTTGCCTTTTTTTTTTTTTTCTTTTTTAATGCCAGAGGGCACACATGCAACTGAGAGACAGAGAAAAAGAGAGAGAGAAAGTATTCCCTAATGGGACCTGGTCACACTGGCTTCCTCCCCTTACCCCCATTTCTCCTCCCCAACAGGATTGTGGGCATTAGTGTGTTTTAAAGGCCAGAACTAGAACTTAAACCACAGTGAGCCATGTGGGACGGAGCTCCCCAAACACAGTACTTAACCACTGCACTGCGGGCCAGCCACTCTTTTTCTAATCTTGAAGGAGATGGGATGACCAATATCTCAGTTTAATGGATCGAGGGTTTTCCTAGGATGTGGGCCATTCAGCGCTAAAACTTTGGGGGGGGGGGAGTCCCAGGCAAACTTTAAGTTGCTCACCATTAATGAAAGAGTCTTTTTAACCCTGATGCAAAACATAGACCCCATCAAAGAGACTATTGAGAAAGTTGAGTTGACTTCAGAAAGAACTTAAAACTTATGTATAATGGGACCAGCAGTTAGTGTAATGGCTATGTCGCTGGACTCCTGTGTTGTCAACCGCAGTTCAAGTCCCAGACCCGGTGGCTTAAACACGCAGGCGTGTGTGCGTGTGTGCCCAAGATCCTGAGAGGAGAATGGAGGAGAATGGATTGTGGCCTGGCCATGCCCCCTGGGGGGGTGATTTCTCGCATTTTTGTCTCTCTGTCTTCCTGGCGAACACATGAGCCCTATAGCAAAAACTTCTCAAAAAACAAAAAAACTTATGTATGATAAAACAATGCACAAATTGATGTTGGCAAGCAAAAACCTGGGGGAGATGTGCAATACATTTAATAAACAAATACTAATTTCCATCAAAAGATATAAAGAAAGCATATGAATCAATACAAAAGAAACAGGCAACTAAAAAAATAATCTTTCATTAATTAGTATGAACAAGCTGACAAAAGATTAAGTGATATACTGATAAAGGTAACGTAACTGCTAACTATGATTCTGCTCTTCAGAAATAACAGAGAGATAAAAATAAAATGCCCAGTTCATAAAAAGAAAATATGAAGGGGGCCTGCAAGTGATGTGGTCGTTAAGGTGCTGGGCATGGCCAACCACAGTTCAAGTTCCCATCCTGGCAGCTTGCTTTCTCACTTTCTCTCTCTTTTTCTGTCTCTCTCTGGTGAGCACATATGCCCTATAACAAAACTTCAAAACAAATAATAGTAATAAAATAAGTAAAATTAAATAAAAAAGAAAATCTGAGAAATATTTTAGTTTAAGAAAACTACTATGTTCCAAATCACGAAAATTAATTTATAAATTTAATAAATCAATACAATTTTGGAAGCTAAAAATAAATAGTCATTTTCACCCAGTTATCAAGGCAATATAAACAGAAAGCCTGTACCGGCTGGCCTGGGCACAGTGCTAATAGGAGCCGCTTTGCTGGGCCTAATCGTTCTGTCTGTATGTCTATTTGCAGCGGTTACTGGCACATAGTCCACAGCTAGTTCATGCAGGCAGACTTGTTCCCTGAGCTAAGGCAGACACTGTGCAAGTGTCTGTCGATGATCAGAAGAGACAATGAGTTCAGTGAATATGTAAATATGAATACATGTGCATATTCACATATGCAAAGGTATATATATTTAATTCCATCTTTAATTTTTAAAAACTGAGACAAGAAAAAGTATTCTGGGGACCAGCAGATGTCATAATGGTTACATTGCTGGACTCCCACAAGGTCAACCGTGGTTTGAGTCCTAGACCCGGAAGCTTGAAACACGCCTGGCCACATGTGCGTGAATGCCCAAAATCCCAAGAGGAGAATGGAGAAGAAGGGACTGTGGGGTGGCCATCCTCCCCTCCACCAGGGGGTGATTTCTCACTTTTTGTTTTGCTATCTCTCTGGCAAGCACAATATAGCAATTTTTGCCCTCTAGCAAAAAATCTCCCTAAAAAAAAGTATTCGGTAGTGGGTTAATTAAATGTTACAAAAGAATATATATTAAAGAGCTTTAAAAAAAAAAAAAACTTTGAAAACTGCGTAAGTTGCCCTTTTTTGGACTGTTTATAAATGCAGACTCAGGACCGGCAGTTAGCGTAATGGTTACGTTGTTGGACTCCCATGTAGTTGACCGTGGTTCAAGTCTTGGACCCGGTGGCTTAAATTCACACCAGGTGCGTGTGTGTGTGTGCCCAGGATCCTGAGAGGAGAATGGAGGAGAAGGGATTGCAGTGTGCTCACTCCCTGGGGGGTGATTTCTCGCTTTCTGCCTCTCTGTCTCTCTCTAGCTTTCTGGCGAGCGTATGCGCCCTATAGCAAAAACCTCTCCAAAAAAACAAAAACAAAAACACACAGACTCAGTGTTACATACTTCATATGTATCATTAAACTTGAACTTAATTCTCACAGCAACCCCAGACACTAGGTAAGGGACTTTATATAAAAATCTCACCATTTTAATATTAACTGCCTGCTAAGCTGTCATTTTTAAAAATTTCTTTCTTTCATGTGCAAGAAAGATAAAGAGAGAGACAGAGAAAAAGAAACAGGAATAGAGAGACAGCACCTCAACAGGGTCTCTACAGTGATCCCCCCAAAGCCTCAGCCAGCTCCAATCACCAGCTTGCCAGCATACCCGGTGAGATCTCCAGATCTGAACTCAGAGCTTTCCCACGGAGGTCAGCCTCGCCGAGCACTGCAATTTACCACTGTGCCACTGTGCCTCCTCCTCACATTTTTATAAATATTACACAAGGCCACAAAAAGCATCTGCCAGTCATAGCCAGCCCGTGGGCTGTCAAATTGCAGCCTCTGTCATGAAAATTAGAGAAGAAACCAAAACTAGAGTCTTGAAAACATACATAATTAGCCATTATTGGAGGCAACGCGGTTAGCAAAACAGTGAACAAAAGTAGAAAGTAAATGCTGTA
>NW_006159942.1:442561-470732 GCF_000334495.1 Tupaia belangeri chinensis | reverse complement strand
GAAATTTCTAGACAGGAAGAATCAAGATGAAATCACGTGAGGAAAGTCTTAAAGTAAGAACGAAGTCACCCTGTAATCGGATCACGAGGTTATGGGTGACCTTTACGATCTGTAAGGAAGTACACAGTACAGAGGCACCAGCGGAAACCAGATTAAAGGGGTCTAGCAGGGCCGATGGACTTGGTCTTTCAAAAATAAGAGAAATGAAAGAGTGGTTTTATCCTTTCATGTCAAACTTCAGAGACAGAGATGAGCCGGTATCTGGAGCTGTGAAGACTGAGAACAGGGGGGAAAACAGCATGTCTGGGGAGAAAGGGAGAAGTAGACCGTGCAAGAATGAAGGGAGGCTAACTGCTAAAGTAGGATCCCAACAATACCCAAAGAAATCCAGACGAAGAGCCAATCTTTTCATTTGAAAAGATTGGGATTCCTCTCTGAGAGAGAAATGAAAAGGGTAAGAATGGTTACAGACATGAGAGATACTTTGAGGCGGTCAGGTTAACAGTGTGTGAGTACCTCCTTAGTGTTGTAAAGTAACCAGGCAGAACTCCAGGGGTGACAGAATGAGAGAGGCAAGGTCCCTGCTCTCAGAAACCTTACCCTTCAGGATGTTTAGAAAGAGCACGTTGGGTGGGTAAGTCAGGAACTGAGCAGCATCTGCTAAGCACGATGGGACGCTCTGGGTGAGGAAGAAACTAGGAAAGACCTACTCAGTGTTCTGAACGCTGGCTCCCATCACCTGCAAAGATTTCTGAAGGCCCAGAGACCAAGGCCCTGGGAAAGTATAATGAAGTAGGCTTGTGTAATAGCACCACGGTATCTCAGAGACTCTGTCTGAAAACTAGCTTAAAATTATTTGTTAGAGGGACCAGCAGTTAGCGTAATGGCTGTGTCGCTGGACTCCCACGTAGTTGACCGCGGTTCGAGTCCCAGACCCAGTGGCTTAAACTCACACCAGATGCGTGTGCGTGCGTGCCCAAGATCCCCAGAGGAGAAAGGAGGAGAAGGGATTGCGGCGTGACCATCCCCCCTGGGGGGTGATTTCTTTCTTTCTGTCTCTCTGTCTCTCTCTGGCTGGCTGGCGAACGCACGTGCCCTATAGCAAAAACCTTTCCAAAAAAAAAAAATTATTGGTTAGAACAATCCCAGGGGACATCTAGGAGGGAGCCAATTAAGGAAAGATAGATAGAGTGACTTTTCTTTTTTTTTCTTTGAGAATAAAAAGTACTAGCTTGCATTATGTGGGATCTGCCAATTTTTACCGTTTGGGCAGAATGGATTATACAACCAGATAGTCTCATGTGCTGGGTAAACCTTTGAGAACAGGTAGCATCTCATGCTAAAGTAACAAAACGGCAAAGAAGCAGAAAAGAAGTTGCCAGACTACGTAAATACAGACAGATGAACGTCGCTTTCACCAAATCTCAGAATTTTCTCAAATAACATCCTTCAAACACACAGGTTTCCCCAATATCAGTAGAAGAAGAAAAATCGTGAGGTACTGCTTTCTCCCTAGCTATAATCCTTTCTCCTTTCTTTGCTATTTAACTTCTAGAATGAGTGGTCCGTGCCCACAGCCTCGATTTCCTTCCCACCCACTCGTCCTCAAAGCGAGCAACCTTCCCTTCCCACACTCTTCTACTCAAACTGCAATTCCGAAAGTTACTAATCCCTTTGTAGTCATACTGGCCACTTCTCAGTGCTTGTCCTCCTGGGTTACTTGACAGATTTTTATATGATTAACCACTTTCCTCTCCTAAAAACCCTCCCCTAGCCCCTTCATCAGCCTCTAGTACTAACCCTCTGATCTCCCTCTCTCTTCCCCGTCCTCACAGCCTACTCCGAATCTTCTCTGCAACCTGTGGGTTTCTCCTCAGACACCTTACATGGGTATTTCTCTGAGGTCTCACCTGCTCTTCTTCTTTCTCTGCACTTTCTCTATTTCTTCTCTACCCCTAGAACTTCGACTGACCTCTACACAGGCTACTCCTCTTGTTCCCACCAGCTCAGCGTTTGCAGGATGCATGAAGGCTGTTTGACCTGCCTAAAATGTACATGCAGCTCTTCTGTTTCTGCTCATCTTCATTTTTAACTTTGTTTCCTCGAGGAAGCCTTCTCTGACCCTCAGACCAGATCTGACTCGCGGGGTACATGTTTCTGTGGCACCTTACATGTCTCCTTACACACTTCACATTATTTAATCATTGGCAATAATATACGTAATATCTATCCTCCCTACCGGATTCTCAGCCCCAGTAGTGTGGGTTTGGTGTCTGTCTTCTCAGGTATCCCTGTAATGAAGCGGGGTGACTGATACATGACAGACTCTCTACCTGGCCCACGTTCTAGTTTCAACTTACTTTTCCTAAGCAAGAAAATCAGAACTTTCACTACTATTTTTTCCACACTTGAATTCATGCTTTCATTTCAAGAAAAGCATATATAAAAATCTTAGATTTTCACACATACACTTTTTTTTTCCTTCTATTTTAGGTTTTACAGAGGTATTTCAAACTCAGCTCACCCATGAAAAAGTTGGATAGTATTGTGAGCAATTCGTGGAACATGCCTGGGCTTTATTTTCCCATTTATGAAATGAGAGAATTTAACTTGAAAGTTTCTGAAATCCTTTTCATCTCAAAGCTCTAATCATCTTTTTTTTTTAAGAATTTTTTAATCTTTTTTTTTTTTAAGAGATTTTTGCTATAGGGCACATATGCTTGCCAGAGAGAGAGAGAGACAGAAACAGAAAGCAAGAAATCACCCCCTAGGGAGGATGGCCACGCCACAATCCCTTCTCCTCCATTCTCCTCTTGGGATCTTGGGCATGCACGCACACATGCCCGGCATGAGTTTTAAGCTGCCAGGTCCGGGACTGGAACTGCAGTCAACTACATGGGAGTCCAGCAACATATCCATTATGCCATCCCAATCTAATTTTTTTTTTTTAATTTTTCATAGGCCACATATGCTCACCAGAGAGAGAGAGAGGGAGTAAAAGGAAAAGTGTGAAAGCAAGCCACCAGGTTCAGGACTCAAACCATAGTTTGCTATGTGAGCACACTGCCTTAACCACCACGTTCCGGCTGGCCCCCAAAGCTCCATTCTTCTTAACAGTATCAAAAAAAAATCTTCATCATTTCCCAAATAAGGGAATTACTGTCTGAACAAATTAATCAACTTCTTATAGATGACACAGCTAATAGTGAGAGCTTTATTATAGATCTTTAAAGCCAATACAGAGTTATATTAGAACCTAGAACTTAGAGAAAGAGGAATGAGATTTTATTAAGAAAACTGAAAAGCACTAAAATATTTCACGCATGCATGAAATTTAGAACACAACAAGGCATCGAATAACACGACATAGTCAATTCCAGTGTCTGAGACAGTATAACCCCACCAAGTCGATATCACTTGATAAACACGCAATGACATTAAAAAGACATAGAGTGGAAGAAAGTTCCTTTTCCTCTTTAGCTAAGTAACCTAAAGGGGACAAAATAGTGGGTCATCAGATAAGTCATGACACCTTCTTACATAGAAAAACATAGAAAAATATAAAAAGAATTGCCTAAAGCCACTGGGGGAGTGAACAAAACAGGAAGATTCTTGAGGGAGTTTCAACCCTTGGTGGTAGAAAATGGCTCTGAGTTCATGGCACAAATTTCTGTTTTGTCCCATTTTTACTGATGTTAGTCCAGGAAGTACTATAGTTGGAATACATTAAGTAGTTAAAACTCTGATAGAAAACTCACAGTTTTCTGAAGAACCAGATGACAAATTTCAGGACAAACACAGTCTCCAAAACATGAAAGGGCCGGCAAAAAAAAAAAAAGAAAAAAAGAAAAAAAAAAGTTCTAAATTCTACATATAAACACAATCCAGACCTCTGTTGACCCTAAACTACACATGGCAGGTTGGGCTTGATGCCGGCTAGCTGAAGATTTGAAAACTGAAGTTGGAAATGCCATCCAAGAGACAGAGTTTACAGTTTGAGTCCAATCCAAATGAAATGCTTTAACCATATACGTATTAAATAGATATCTCGACAGAGCAATATAACAGAATCCATGTAACATTTGCAATCCGAATAAAGTTATTCAACATACAGCAAATGGAGACCAAGAAAATATGGCCCATTCTCAGAGGAAAAGACATCGAGGCAGACCCACCTCAAGTAGACCCAGATATTGGAATGATTGATCTTAAAGCAGATATTAAACTGTGTTTGTTGGTGATACAAGGAAAAATACATGCACAATTAATTAAAAAACAAACAAATATTGGCAGAGAAAAACAAACCATTTTAAAAAATAGAAATCCCATGGGGCCAGCAAATGGCATGGTAGTTAAGGTGCTGGACTTCCACATAGTCAACTGAGGTTCAAGTCCCAGATCTGGCGGCTAGCTTTCTCACTTTTCCTCTCTCTCTGTCTCTCTCTGTCCATCTCTCTCTCTCTCTGGTGAGTGTGTGTGCCCTATGGCAAATTAAATAATAATAATAAATAAAATTAGTTTTTGAAAAGGGAAATCCTAAAATTTAAAAATACTGTATCTGAAATACAAAGCTCACTAGAGGTGATTCACAGAAAACTGGGGAAGAGAGAGGAAATTGTCAGTAAACATGAAACCGTATCAGCAGAAATGATCCAGTCAGAGGAACAGTGAAAAATATTTGGAAAATAAAACATCAAGAGACTCAGGGGCCCAGCCACAGTAGCACAGTCAATCGGGCACCACTGCACTACACTGGAGCCACACAGGAGGCCCAGCGCAAACCCATGATCAGCCTAACATGCCAGGTGTGTCTACATCACCCATGATCCTGCTGGCTGGAAGGTGAAGAGGACTGCAGTGTGGCTAGTGCCTGTCAAAGGTATCGCTCAAAAAATGAATTAAATAAACTTTAACCAAAAGAGAAAGAGCGAGAAACTCAGGGACCCGTGGTGAAGTAGCAAGAGCTCTAGCATATATGTAAGTGAGTTCTAGGAGAAGAGTAAAAGACTTGGCAGAAAAAGATATGTAAGTGAGTTCTAGGAGAAGAGTAAAAGTTTTGGCAGATAAAGTATTTGAAGAAATGGTGACGGAAATTTTTACCAAACTTGTTAAAAAAAAAAAAAAAAAAACACATAAATTTACAGCTTCGAGAAGCTTAACATTTCCTAAGCAGGATATACATGAAGATAATAGGTACACACACATACATCAGACGTGCTGAAAATCAACAACAAAGTAAAAAGGTTGAAAGCAGTCAGATAAAAATGACAGATTATATTCAGGGGAATAATCATTTGAATGTCTACTGACTTCTCATCAGAAACAGAGAAACAAAATTTTTAAAGTACTAAAAGACAAAAAAAAAAAAAAAAAAAAAAAAGTCATTCCAGAATTCTATATTGAGCAATAATATGCTTCAAGAATGAAAATGAAATAAAGACTTTTTTATGTAAAAGAAAAGTAAGAGAGTGCCTCACCAACAAACCTACATTACCAAATATACTAGAAGAAATGATTCAAGCTGAAGGCCAGTCAGACCAGACAGTACCTTGGATATTCAAGGAGGAATGAGCAGCACAGGGGACAGAAACTAGGGCAGACATAGGCTGCCCCACATAGAATCCCATTCAAGGACTGGCTCCTGCTACTAAGAGTACTGTTGGCAGACAACCTTCAGTTTTCAGCATCTTCAGGGATGGCTTTAGTTATTTTGCCCAGAGTTAGACTCTTGCCAGGGCAGCCCACATTCAATGGCTGTTTAAGATGGAGATACAAAGGACCAGTCATTCTGATTCGATACAGCGCCTCTCGAAGGCAAGTCTGGCTTCACAGCTCCCGGCAGGGTCAGATGCGCTCATCAGATGGCTGAGATTACAAGTGGGCTTTTCCCTCTGCTAATGAACATTGTGTACACAAAACTATCTCAGAGTCTGATTCCAAGGAAACCTGCAACCGCATCAATAACTCAAAAGTAGCAGAGGTTTTTTTGAAAGAAAATTGTTTCTTCAGAAATGGAAGATGTTCAGCCCTGCTTCAAGCCAGGATCTTCTCTGTAACTGCTTTCCTGAGGTATAAATAGGATTTTGTTCTTGGAATGGATCTGTGTTTTCAGACATAAAAAGCATATAAATTCTAGGTATGAAAAAAACTGAAATCATGGGCCAGCAGGTGGTATGGTGGTTAATAATGGACTCCCACATGGTCAATTGTTGTTCAAATCCCAGACCTGGCAGCTTGCTTTCTCACTTTCTCTCTCCTTCTTTTTCTCTCTGGTGTATTAAAATAATAATAATAGTGGGAAAAAAAGTGGAACAAATCATTTTCTTTAAAAAAAAAATTGGAATTCTTTTCTTAATGCAAATGTGCCTACAATGTCATTTCTTCCTACAAAACAAGACAAAATAAGTTTATCATGACTACTTTTGTTAGTACCAGAGGGTGCATGAGCTTGCCAGGAAAATAGACAGAGACAGGGAGAAAGAGAGACCCCATCAATGGAGCATGGTCAAGTGGCATTCCTTTTACCTCCATTTCTCCATCCTTTCAGGATTTGGGGCATGCATATACACATGGTCATTATGTTTATCAAGCCATTAGGTTGGGATTTGAACCATGGTCAGCCGTGTGGGATCTGGCTCCTTATGTACAGCGCACTTAACCACTGTGCCTCGGGGTCAGCCCATAACTGTGACTACTATATGAACTTATGATATTCATTATTTTTTAATAGTTGTTATTTATTTGATTCTTACTTGCTATTAATAGCGCACAGTCCAAAGCTATTCATTACCCTACTCCCTCATCCTAGGCAGGAGTTATCAAATGTGTATCAGTGATAACAAGGAAGAAGAGACAAAAATTTATTGATAGTTGCTGCATTTTGATTGCTGTAAAGATTAATTTATTGGGCACCACGTAAAACCAAATAACTTTTATTAACTAGCATTGTTGACTAAACTACTTGTGATTTTATTCAGAGGCAATTTATCTCTTGAACTCTTTCAGCCTTCCTCAGCCTACCAGCATTTCCCTAACCTCTCATCTTCCTCTGAAATCTCAGAAGGGTCTCTCCTCCTACTGAAGGTTAAGCACTCAGTGTATAACTCATCCTATCTCTCTTCTAATTTCTTCATGAATCTTGGTTTCTGTTACAAAGAGAAAAGAGATTTCTGAGGCACCTAACACTCAAATCTAAAAATCTCTAGTACTTTATCATTTTTAGCTCTACTGATTTTGTGAGATCATCCTATTTGTGAAGACCCACAAATGCTGGATTTTTTTCAGTCCCTATAAGAGCTGTCCTCCTCAGCCTCCTCCTTCTGCTGAATTAAACATAAGTTTCTCAATAAAGAAACTCCCTTCTCAGTTACCAATGTCTCTTCGTGGAATCACAGAACTTCCTTTTTCTTTTTAATATATTTTATTTCAATGTCCTTTATACATTCAATCACATATGTCACTTAGCTTGCAAAGTGGATCTTCCAACATGTATACATTTCTCACCAATCCAGTTGGGAATACTATACACATCATCTTCAACAGACAATAACCCATCTCTCTGTCTCATAAATGCCCTGCCCCTCCATTTTTCTCCCCAAGAAATCACAGAACTTTCTAAATTGAGAATCCCAGAATAGACGCTCTTGACTCTTCAAAATAAATCTTTTACTACTGCCACTATCACTCAATGGAATGCGTGTCCCATTATTCTCCCAAAATACCACCTTATCCTATTTGCTTGTTCATAAAATAAAAGATGCCTCCTCACTGTCTACTCCACAACTCAGTTCCTTTGTTTAACTAGCAAGGACCTCTGAAATTCCATCTTATTCCTTCTGTCATAGAACACCCCATCTCTGTTCCATCCAACTAAAGTTCTTTCTCTCCCTGAACCTTTGTCTTTGTCCATCTATCCATCCTCTCCTCTCAGTTTCTTTCCCTGCTTTTGCCTACCTATCTAAACCTGTCAAAGCCCAGCCATTATCAGACACCCATCTCCTCCATAAAACCTTCAGCAACTGCAACCCACCATGATATCTTGCCTCTTCAGACTATAATTTTTTCTTCTTCTTTTTTTTTCTTTTTTTTTTTTAATCAATGACAGAACTCATGTGTGCACAAGAGAGTAGAAAGAGAGAGAGTTCTGGTCACCGATCTCCAGTTCTCCTCCTTCTTCCAGGCCTCCACCCTGCCAGATCCTGAGCACTTGTGAACACATCCAACAGGTTCAAGGAGGCTCCAGGATACAAACCAGGAACCTTCTTATGTGGGTCCGATTGTGTTGCCACTGCACCACCATCTGACCCTTTTTAGATTTTTATTAGGTTCATAGACAATTTCAAGATTTACAGATTTTAAATGTTCACCAATTGTTTCATCTTGACTTTATCTACCTAATTTAAATTGCTAGTATCTTTTAGGTACTATTCTTCCTATACACATACACACACACACACAACACACACATACACTCAGTGCTCTTTCTTTTAAGAATTATTTTATTTAATTTTACTTATTGTCATTATTTTATTTATTTGTTTGTTTGTTTGTTTGTTTGTTTATTTTATTGAAGTTGACCAGAAAGAGACAGAGAGAGAGAGAGAAGGAAAGTAAGAAAGCAAGCTGCCAGGTCCGGTACTTGAACCACGCTCAGCCATGTGGGAGTCCAGCCACCTTAACTACCATGCCACCTGCTGGCCCCATACACACTCAGTGCTCTTAATAAGGACTTTCGAATAATTTATTAATTGCTTAAATATGAACGTTTAGAGAAAAACACACCTATAAATGACTATAACATGCAAATTTACAATTGTCACAGACTAGAAAAGGAAGAAAAGACTGAAATTAATGAAGAAAAACACTTTTCTTTTTCACAATTGCTTTTACCCTCTTTTTTCATCATTTGCAAATCTGCTAAAGCTCCCCAACAGCCCCATCTTGATTTTTATTTTCTCTTCTTGTAACTGCCTGCCCTCTAGAGGCAGATGATAATGAATGACTAAAAATTAGCCAAAGAACAAAGTGGAGGTTTCTTTGTCAGTAATTCATAATCACAAAATCAGTAGCTTTTATAAAAGGTGGAATGATTTTAATAGAACAGCAAAACACAATTTGGACATAAGCAAAAATCTAGAAGACAAGAGAAGGAGGAAGAAGTGGTATGAATATTTGGAGTACAAAGGTCAGGGGCCAGACACAAGGTGGATAATTTAGGTTGTTTTTATTTTTCCCTTCCAGTGTTTTCTAAATATCTAGTCTACTAACTACCACTTTGCTTGAACTCATCAGCAAATAAGCAAACAATTAAGTGGGTAAACCAAAATAAAAACATATGTATGTTTTATACCTAAATCATGAGTTCTTTTGCTCTTTTGTAGATCCGTATTGTACAAAGTGAGTTATTTCCGTGTGGCATATTAATAACGAAGGAGTCTTAGTAATAAAGACATAAAGTCAATGCCCCAAGGGGTTTGCTTCTCATAATTCTAAATTATTTTATAGGGAATTTATCTTGCCAAATCACTGCATATAAAGTAAGTTGCCTTTTATGTTTTGATCCTAAATGTGTTGATAGCTTTATAATGATACAAGTATATACTTCAGAGATTCGATAAATGTCGTATCTCCTAGTTGTGCCCAGCAATGGTTTTAAATTTTAAACCTTTCAATGTTGAACATTCAAATTGTTGAATACATTTTCATCCTTTTTTTCCCCTAGTCCCTAAAGTAATAATGCTATTTGACACAGACAGCGTCTTGCCTACATGGCTTTCCTTGCCAAGTTAGGTCCTGCACAAGATCTCAACTACTGAGAGATTCAGATCGCCTGATTTCTTTTTAAGTGAGTACCATAACCCATTAAGTTTATAACTAAGAATTGGCTTCATGTTTTTTCAGTGTTAAGAATAGTGGTGCTTTCTTGAAAAGTATAATGGTTACGTATTGAGGCACACTGTCCATGCCAGTGTGTAGGGATGCTTACTGACACGCATTACTACTGAGGTGACTCCACCGCATCCTCCTAGGGTCTAACCTTGGGCAAATCATCTCACCTCTCTGAGTGTTTCTACCTTGGCAAAATGAGATCTCTTCCATGCCTACTTCACTGGGTTGTCCATGAAGACCAAAGAAGAAAATGTACATGAAAAGTCTTACAGAAAAGTACTGTAATAGAGTGCAAATATTCTACATGTGCTCGTCAGCACGATTAATATTTGGAAAACAAATTTTTTTCTAGACAGTATTATAAAGTTATTTGGAAATGAGGGGGGAGATACTTTTTCTTATTTCAATTATCAAATTATAAAATTTCAAACAAACTACACTGTTCCCTTGCAGCAGCTCCATCTACTAAAAGTGAAACCTGAAAACTCCCTCCCACATTAACTCCTACCAACCCTCTCTAGTGAAACCAGGACACCCCCACAGTACCCCTCAAATTCTCTATAACTCCTACAGGAACTTCAACATTGAGGAGGGTAGCCTCTGACCCAGAAAATGGGCATGTTCAAAATTAAGTCAGACATATACCACAAACACACCACCATACTCTAAGCATATCATATTCAAAAAGCACCTAGTCATAGAAAGGGGTAAAAAGCAATAAATTATCCTAATTGAGACTATTAATGTGGAGCTAAATGAGTAGAATTATTATTTATTTAAAAAAAAAAAACAGAAAATCAAAAGAACCCAAGCAATTTTTATTGCTACGGGTATGTATGTAATTTATTCTGTCCCATTCAAAAAAGAAGAGGGAGGAATAAGGAAGTGAGCAGTAAGGCAAATTATAGTGATGCATATATTACAGTAAGATACAAAGTAAAACAAAGGAGACACAGAGAAAATTAAGAACAATAAAATAAATCTGGGAGTGGCCCCTCTGTCTGTGATTGCAATTGGCTTCCATTCCCCCTTAAGAAAGGCAAAGAATACTCAGAAAGAGCTGAGATCACGTGTCTCATCATTTTCTCAAAGAGCATTCCAACTTACCAGCCACGAAGATGGTCAAACTCAGTAGGAGTACTAGGTCAGAAGTTCTCCAAGGACAGGGCATTTCTGTTTTCTTCGTGTTCGCCTCTCACTCAGTGTTTCTCCTCCACACAGGTAAGGAAGGAGCCGTGAGCATGGTGAACTCTCTGGTCAACTTCTCTGTGCTAGGTCCTTAGCCCTTCAGTAGCAGAGCATTCCTTTCCTCCTGGCTCCTTCCTTCAACTCTATGTGTTCCAGACTGATTAGTAACTTGGGAGAGAAGAAACTCTTCTCTGGAACTTGACACAGCAACAGATTTCCTGTACAAAGCAATGAAGCAAGGACGGAGGAAGCAGATTGATTGAGTTATCTTTCAGCTCATTGGTTCTCTTCTCACTTCTGCTGTACACAGATAAACTTTACAGTAAGGCACTGAACGTGACCGAGATCAACAGAGTTGTCTACATTGCAAGATGTTTATCTGTTTTGGGCCTTTGCCTGTAAGTTTCTGAATCATGATCATTTTTCAGAACTTTCTCCAGGTTGCAGCCTTAGTATTCAAGTCTGAAATAAAGTATCTTCCCTTGAAAATTCTTCTGTAAAATTACTGACGACAATGCAAGTCAACCCACAATCCTAGAAGCACCATAAATGCAATCATTTCCTATTGTTACTGCTACCATGTACCAACAATTCGGTGGCTTAAAAGGACGCAAATTTGTATCTGACAGTTCCAGAGATCAGAAGTCCAAAATAGATCTTAAGGGGCTAAAATTGAGGTTTTAGCAGGGTTGCATGCCTTCCAGAGGCTTGTGAGAATACATTTCTTACCTTTCCAGGTTCTAAAGAATGTCTGAATTCCTTTACTTGCAGCCACAACATTTTGAACTCTGCTTCATCTCAAATCATGACTCTTCCAGATCTCTTTTATAAGGACCCTTGTGAGCCAAGTAATCTCCCCATCTCAAGACACTAAATTCAGTCACACCTACGAAGTCCCTTTTGCCATGTAAGGTAACATGATCACAGGTTACAGGAGCTAGAACAGGGACATCTATCTTGGGGGGGGAGCATTTTTCTGTCTATCATAATTTAGTACTTACTGCCATTCACTTTCACCTTTGAAGAGTTGAACTAATTTAACCTAATTATAATAAACATCCATGTTTTAATTACCACACATCTGCAATGAAGACTTTCCAGAAAAATCCTGCCTTAGCTAATTAATATGCATTTCGATTACATCTAAAAGGGGGTGGGGAGGGGAACCTCTGTGGGCTAAGACTTTCCTACCTCTAGGCAAAACTCTCCAGGAAGGGGAAGAACACTTTGAAAACAGGAAAAAAAAGATGAAATAATATGCACTTTTTTTTTCTATGTTAGCAGTTCTATCTTCCCTCTTGTCAAACATTAAGCTACATGTATTTCCTCCCCTTCCCCTTCTCAAGCTTCCCTTCAAGTGAAGCGATTCAATGAAGACAGTGAAACCAGGTCTTTGAAGACTGTGGTAGACTATAACAAACACATTTTTTCTTCTGGCTCATGTTTAACCAGGTGTCAGGGAAATCAGTGACAAAATGTCATTGAGAATATAGCATTCTGATTTTTCTACCACATAGAGGTTAAGATGCATGGTGGTTAAGACCATAAGCTTTGTTAAGATAAACCCAGAGTTAGGTCTCTGATATGCAATCACCAGCCCAGTGAGAGTGGACAAGTTTCTCCATGAAGTCTCTAATCTGTTTCTTTCACTTAATGTCATATGGATATGAGTTTTTTTTTTCATGTGCTCAAAGTTTTATGATGGTCATTTATTTTATGATGGTCATTATTTTTGACCATCATAAAATACTGAGCTAACTGGCCTGCCTAGGGCTTAACGTGACTTTCCGGCACAGCTTAGAGTAAAATGTTTCATGTTTGCTAGTCTTGAGTTCTTCCCACTCAGCTTCTCTGGTTTGAAATGTTCAGGCAATACCTTTCACAGACACACTCCTGTACACTCATCTGAGGTCAAACCACAATCTTCAAGTGGCAGTTTAAGAGTCAAGGCGGTGTACCAAAGCCATAGAACTCACAAGTAGATTTGGCAGCCTCAGAGTTTATTTCCCACCCCCTTGTCCCTTCTGTGCCCACTCATTTCCACAACCTCCCAAATCCCCCCTTTACCTCTACAGAGAGCAAGTGTTTAAAACAATACAAGGACTAAGATTCTGTTACCATAATCATTCACTGAAGCTATGCCTTGAAAGTCAGTATTAAAAGAGAAAGCTGTGTGTGTTAGGTAAACACACCTCTTTAGAGAATCCAGATTCTCCTTGGCTGTGCTCCTCAGGCACAGGAACCCAGGAAGCAGAGCAAAAGAGCAAGAAAAGGTCAAGCCAGAAACCCAAACATCTTACTTCCCCAGTCTTCCAACTCTCCTTCCGTAATACCAATTAAGAATCAGGACTTGGGGCCAACAGGTGGCATGGTGGTTGGGGTGCTGCAGTCCCACATGGCCAATCGTGATCCGAGTCCTGGACCTGGACTGGTCATACTTAGCCACAACCTGAAGCCATGGGAGTCTTTCCCTTGGGACTTCTAGAATGCTCACTGCACAGACTCTATGGTCTTTTATTGCTGAACTCTCCAGCCCTGAGCCCCCTGGTTCCTCAAAACTATTGTCTGCACATTCACCTCTTAGAGTTGAGTGCCAACTGCCCAAAACTCTGGTACCTGCCCACCTCTCCTATGATAGCTGAATTTTCTGGATATGTATCATTGCAAAAGTGGGTTAATAGTTACTTACTCTATTGTCTTTATTTTTGGAGAGCTTTCTAGCTTAGACACCTGCCCCGCCTTAGCTTTCTGTATACAGGTAGACACTCACACACTCACACGAACATCCTGACCCAACAGTCCCAAGTCCCTCAATCTACCCTGACCTACCAGCTTCACAAAGGTGAAAGAACAAGGCCTAATAGTATAAAGGACTTCAAGGAAATGAACCCCACAACACTTCTCTCTCTATTTCACTTCCTTGCTGCCCCCACAGTACAAAGGGTAGATATTTGAAAGTAACAAATGACTGCACAGGCACCATAGGCCCATGTATGCTTGTATAAAATGATGATTCTCCTGGCCACATTCCGCTTTCTATTTTCCAGTTCACCTCTCTGCAATCTTTACTGACTCAAGCTCTAAAAACTCATCTGAAATTGTGGCTCTTCCTTCAGGCACAACCATTAAATGCGTTGACTTAAAAGAGCCTCACAAAAGACATCTTGGGCTGGCAAGTGGCATGGTGGTTACGGGTGCTAGACTCTCACATGGCCAACTACAGTTCAAGTGGTGGCTCTTTTTCTCACTTTCCATGTCTCTCTCTCTCTCTTTCTCTCCGACTCTCTGTCCCTCTCTGGTCAAATTAAAATAAACAAACAAATAAATAAATAAATAATAAAGTTAAATAAAATAATTATTTTAAAAAATACATATCTCTATTTTTATATCCCACTTTTTTTAAAGAATTATTTTATTTAACTTTATTATTTATTTATTTATTTGTTTGTTTATTTTAATTTGACCAGAGAGGGACAGAGAGTCGGAGAGAAAGAGAGAGAGAGAAGTGAGAAAGCAAGCTGCCAGGTCCAGGACTCAAACCGTAGTCAGCCATGTGGGAGTCCAGCACCCTTAATCACCACACCACCTGCCAGCCCCCATTCTACTTTTCATTACACGAATATTTATCTAAAATTTTTATTTTCAATACACAGTTGATGCTATGTAACCTACATTAAAATTTTCCTCAGAAAGAAAGAAATATACATTTCAATAATCATGAGTTAATGATTATTTCATTATAATTTTACAGATTGTACAAAAGGAAAAAGTTAAAAATAAATGTTTGAAAATAAGATGTGTTGGGGCCAACAAGTGGCACGGTGGTTAAGGTGTTGGACTCCCATACGGCCAACTGCAGTTTGAGTCATGGACCTGGCAGCTTGAAAATCATTTCAGGCGCATGTACGTGTATGCCCAAAATCCCAGGAGGACAATGAAAGACAAAGGATTACAGAGTGACCATCTTCCCTGGGGCAGGGGGGTGGGGGAGAGGATTTCTCTCTTGCCCCCTCACTGTGTCTCTCTGTCCCTCTCTGGTGAGCACACGTGTCAAAAACCTAAAAAAAAGAAGAAAATGTGTGCAGCATCAAATAAGCAAAACAAAAGTAGAGAAATTTGTAACACGTTTTGTATTTTACAAAATATCAATTCTAAATCTCACTGGTGATACCCATGGCAAATAACATTTATCAGTCTCTAAACTTAACACCCAGACCCTAGTCTAAGCATTTTATAAACATTGCCCCATTTAATCCTCTTGTCTACCTTCTGTAGTAAATATCATTATTACCTCCATTTCACAGTCGAGAAAATGGAGCCAAAGAGGTTAAGTAAATTGTCCAAAGTCACACAGCTGATAAATGATAGAGACAGGATTTAAGCCCTGGAAATCTCAAAGCATTTCTAACTCTTAGCTATGTGTCTGGTCTCCACTGCCTACTTTTCAACTCTGTCTTGTCTCCAAGAAATCTCCCACTCTCCTAGCTCCTCCTGAATCTTCTCATCTACTCATTTACTCTTTCTTCCAGTGGACACTCCGTCAACTTCATAGCTGATCTGTATTGTTTGAATAAATAAAGTGATCTGTCACCACTCAGGATTTGCATTAAGATGACTCTCTGCTGCCCTCTGGAGATAATCTGGTGAAACCAATGCTAACGAAAAATTTATTCAGTGAATTCAATAAGAGCTGCGCTTTGAAATGTTGATCACAAGGCAGGCTACCATGTCTAAACATTGCACACTTAATTTACACCTCTTGGAAACTAACTAAACACAACAAATTACTATCTGATGAATAGAATTGATGTTATGGTCTGAAGAAGTTTACTGAGAAAGACAATAATGAAGCTTTTGTGTTGCCAGACAGTTTAATAAAAATAAATAAATGGATGGATGGATGATAAATTCCAGGCCTCATTTGCAGGGAAATTTAAAGATTGCCATCATCGGGTACCTTAGGTAAAGTCTGAAATGAACCTTAATGAAGTTTTTTTTTTAAGAATTATTTTACTTAAATTCATTTATTATTATTATTATATTATTATTTTAAATTGACCAGAGAGAGTTGAGGGGAGGGGGGGATGAGAAACTAAGCCACCAGGTCTGGGACTTGAACTGTGGTCGGCCATGTGGGAGTCCAGCGCCTTTAACTACCATGCCACCTGCTAGCACCAAAGGATGGTTCTTAAGGAGTAACCTCCAGCATTTCTTATGGAAACAAAGGACAGAAACTTAAGTGAGCAGGAAAAGAAGTCAAAGTTAGACCCATGCCTGGCTCAGCTAATTCCACAGGGATCTTTGGAACTTGGACTCCTCTTTAGTGTCCTCTGTTGACCTGAAATAGCCGCGTCTCTCTCTCTTCTCCTTTCTCTCTAAAGAGTCTCACAGCCTACATATTTCTGTTTTTACAATACCATTTGTTACGCTGATATTTATCCTACATTTTCATTTCTAATACACAGTTGATACTGTGTCACCTACATAAAAATTCTCCTCAAAAAGTTAGAAAAAATATGTATTACATGAGCCAGAAAGAGAGGCAGGCTCACACTGTAATCCTCCCACCGCAGTCACATGCAGATGTGCCTGGTGTGTTCGGGCAGACCCAGGATGTGAACCCTGAACTTTTCCATATGACCTGCAACATCACTTAGCAGCGCCCCCACTCTGCGCCACCATGGCTGAGCCTAGGCAGATCTAGATACTTCTGCATCTTTGGATATAGCCTTCAGTTCTGGGAGATAGCCCCAGCAAAGAGAAGGGTCCTGGGCGAGGCGTACGTAACCGTGGGTAACACTATCAGCACTGGATCAAGAAAGTCCTTCTTTGAAGAGGACTAGGGCATGCCCACCATGTCTGCCATGTGGATAATGTTGAAAAATAATTTACTCTGGTTTTGGCCTCAAGTACAGAAGAAAGTACTAACTTTCTTTCATTCCCAGGAAATCGAATTAATAGGAAAGTTGGCTGAAAACATAACCTTGAAGGAAACTCTACATTAGGATGTTTCATACTAGAGGCAGTTGCATTGTTTTCACCAGCAAGTGGCAACTAGAAGTCTAGAACAATATAGAAATAATTTTAAAAGAAAATTAAAAGTAGGGCCAGCCAGTAGTGTGGTGGTTAAGGTGACTGGATCTTACATGACCAACTGTGTGGGTCAAGTCCCAGATTGGCAGCTTAAAAAAATACTCTGGGCGGGACCAGCAGTTAGCGTAATGGCTATGTCATTGGACTCCCATGTAGTCGACCGCAGTTCAATTCCTGGACCCGGCGGCTTAAACTCATGCCGGGCGTGTGTGCATGTGTGCCCAAGATCCCAAGAGGAGAATGGAGGAGAAGGGATTACAGCGTGGCCATCCCCACTGGGGGGTGATTTCTCGCTTTCTATCTCTCTGTCTCTCTCTGTCTTTCTGGCGAGCACACACACCCTATAGCAAAAAAAAACCTCCCCAAAATAAATAAGTAAATAAATACTCTGGGCACACACATGTATATGCACCTAAAATTGCAAAAGGAGAAAGGAGGAGAAGGGATTGTGACATGGCCATCCTCCATGGTGGTGTTTTCTCCCTTTCCCTTTCTCTAGCAAGTGCACACAACCTGTAAAAAAAAAATTTTTAAAGAGAAAAAGAATAAAAGGAAGGGAAGAAAAATCCAGTCACATATGTTGGCTAAAAACTAGCACTAAAGCAGGGCCACCCCATAGCTTAGTGGTTAAGGGAACTGGATCACACACAGCTGACCATGGTTGAATTTCAGAGGCTTGAAAAACTCACCAGTGTTTTTGCTTTTTTTTTTTTTGGAGAGATTTTCACTGTAGGGCGCTTGCGCTCGCCAGACAGACAGAGAGAGACATAGAGACAGAAAGCGAGAAATCACCCCCCAGGGGGGATGGTCACGCCGCAATCCCTTCTCCTCCATTCTCCTCTCGGGATCTTGGGCACGCACGCACACGCGCCCGGCGTGAGTTTTAAGTCACCGGGTCCGGGACACGAACCGCGGTCGACTACGTGGGGGTCCAGCGACATAGCCATTACGCTAACTGCTGGTTCCCAAAAACTCACCAGTGTTTTGGGACCAGCAGCTGGCAATAATGGCTATGTCACCAGACTTCCGTGTAGTCGACCACGGTTCGAGTACCAGGCCTGGTGGCTTAAACTCATGCCAGGTGCATGTGAGTGCGTGCCCAAGATCCCAAGAGGAGAATGGAGGAGAAGGGATTGTGGCGTGGCCATCCCCCCTAAAGAGTGATTTCTTGCTGTCTGTCTCTCATTCTCTCTCTGCCTTTCTGGCAAGCTCACACTCCCTATAGCAAAAACCTCTCCAAAAAAGGAAAAAAAGAAAAACATACCAGTGTGTGTGTACTCATGTCTAAAAATCCCAACAGGGTGGAGAAATGGAGGAGAAGGGTTGACCACAGTCTGTCGGTGGGGTGCTTTGTCTTTCTCTGGCAAGCACACACACCCTCTGGCAACACGTTGAAAGGAAAGGCCAACAACATCTGATCTCCCAACACCCTGAGTACTAAAGTTGAAAAAGACAGGAAATCTAAAAAGAAAGATTCCAGATTCAGCCGCATGAGATTACTTTAAATGTCCAGAACAGTATTAAATTAATACAGAAGTTCTGAATAATTTTCTAGTAAAAAAATATGAAATGCAAAAATTACATCAGTCATGGAAACTGATAATTGACTGTAATTTCATTCAAATTCCTCAGGAGAAGAAAAACGTTGTAGAATCATCATGGTTTTTTATTAAATCAGCAGCTTAAAAAGTGTTGTCCTGGGGGCCAGACAGTGGTGCAGAGATAAAATGTGATACTTTTCAAAGCTGACCTCCATGGGAAGGTCCTGAGTTTGAGTCCAGAGGCCTCCTTGAGCACATGGGCCAGTTATCTAGAACTGTCTGGAGCTGGGCAACAAGACTCTGTTGAGGATGCTGTCTCTCTGTCTTTCCTTCTGTGTGTGTCTCTCTGTCTCCCTCACTCATGAAAGAAATAAACTTTATAAAAAATATATTCTGGGGGTCCAGCAGGTGGTATGGTGGTTAAGGCTCTGGATTCCCATGTGGCCAACCATGTTTTGAGTCCTGAACCTAGCGGCTTGAAAATCATGCTAGGCGCATATACATGTATGCCCAAAATCTCAGGAAGAGAATTTCTCGGGGGAGATAGGATTGTAGTGTGAGAGTGATTTCTCATTTTTCCTCTCACTCTCTCTCTCTTTCTCTCTCCCTGGCAAGCACATATGCTTTATGACCAAAAAAAAAAAAAGTTAAAATATATGTATATTTTTTGTCCCCAAATTACATATTTGACCATGCTGTCTATCTTTTATATCTTATGTAATGTTTTCAATGAATAACCGAAAAATAGTTTAAGTTGTCTGAATTCTAACTAGTTACATTTGTATAAAAATGTCACTCTTTTTTTCCTACCAGTTTTGAGAAGTTCTATTAAGACTATGGCTCCTAATGTTAAACTTCCGAGACTTAAACTTTAGTTTTGAAACTTAAGTTTTTGGTTACAGAATTTTTTTTTCTGCACTAAAATAGCTATTTGATTCTTTTTTAAAAAGGAATTATTTTGGGACCAGCAGTTAGCATAATGGCTATGTCGCTGGACTCCCATGTAGTCGACTGCGGTTCGAGTCCCAGATCCAGTGGCTTAAACTCACTCCAGGCGCGTGTGCGTGCATAACCAAGATCCCGAGAGGAGAATGGAGGAAAAGGGATTGTGTCATGGCCATCCCCTCTGGGGGGTGATTTCTTGCTTTCTGTCTCTCTGTCTCTCTCTGTCTGTCTGGCGAGTGCACGCGCCCTATAGCGAAAACCTCTCAAAAAAAAAAAAAACAAAACAGTACTGCTCACTCCACAATCAGCTCTTCCAGTCAATCGGCAGCATCCCAGGGTAAAGTAGCTCCAAGTGTCAGCCTCACCAATCAGTATTTGTTTCTTTTTCTGGATCCTAACCAGGTCAATTTTTATTTTCTTGCTACCTTTCTGATATCCTCTGGCAGATTTTTAAATTATTATTAAAGTCTCGCTTTTCTACTTATCTTCTGTGGGAAGGCTGGTCTCAATCTCACAGCCTGCCATCAGCCACTGAAGATTTTCCAACTCTTGATTCTTTACTTTGCCTCATTTATCACAATCCACCTACAAATCTTTTTGGTTTCTCCTTTAAACTATTTCTTGAACTTGGACTGACGAGTGACATGGGGGTTAAGGCTGGTAGATTTCACATAGCTGACTTGGGGGTTCAGGCCCCATACCAGGTAGCTTGAAAAACACGCCAGGCACATGTGTGTACATGCCCAGAATCCCAAGAGGAGAATGGAGAACAAGGTATCATGGTGTGGCCATCGGCTCAAGAGGGTGATTTTTCATGTTCCTGCTTTCTCTGTCTCTCTCCTGCAAGCTCCCATGCCCTATAACATACTGTGTGTGTGTGTGTGTGTGTGTGTGTGTGTGTGTGTGTGTATATATATATATATATAGAGAGAGAGAGATTAAATTATATCATATATATATATATATACAATTTCCTGGAATTGACCATTTGCATAATCTCCACTATACTGAATTAGAAAGAGAAGGGACAGTTTGCAAACTCACAAGCATGGCTTTTAAAAATAAAACACTGTGGGGACTACAAATTGGCATAATGGCTATGTCGCTGGACTCCCACGTAGTCGACCACGGCTCGAGTCCCAGACCCGGTGGCTTAAACTCACATTGGACACGTATGCGTGTGTGCCCAAGATCCCGAGAGGAGAATGGAGGAGAAGGGATTGCGGTATGGCCATCCCCCTAGGGCGTGATTTCTCCCTTTCTGACTCTCTGTCTCTCTCTGTCCTTCTGGCAAGCATACACACCCTATAGCAAAAACCTCTCCAAAAAAGAAAACACTGTGTCATTTAACTTGTGCACAGCAGCAGGAAGATACCAGAAGCTAAAGAATTCTTGTCTTGGGGACTGGTCCATTTTAATCACAACTTTCTTCACGTTATTCAATTAAAATCTTTGTTTATTTTGGTAATTTGTTAGTAAGACATAAAGGCTCAGTTATTTCATGGGTTAAATTTAAGAATTTTTTAAGTCTAAGTCCTACATTAAGATATTTTTTCCATAATTTATGCTACACTAACATTTAAGTTATAGTTTTATGATTTTTTTCCTACTACTAATTTCAACTATGCTTTCTTTTTACTTATTAAGTAAATTACCAATAATTTCAGAGTGATTTGATATGATTTAAAAGTGTGTCTAGGGGAATTTTCTAAGTACTATTTTTATTATTTTGCCTTGGGAAAAGAAGAAGTAAGGATTATGAGACTGTTGAGCATATTTGGATGTTGAATGTTGACTATCAAGAAGAGGAAGTAGATAAAATCTTTTTAAAAATGTAGTGTTTCTATATTATACTTGACTGAACATGAGAAAGCAATTAAGCCTATGAAATGTGGTACCCTGCTGTTAATAAATTTGTCCTGAGAGTAAATAACCCAGTTATAACTGAACTACAGATGATATGGCAAGCTTAGGGGAAATGAGCTGACTCTCCAAATGACCTATAAACCTTTAACCCTCCAAATGAAAATCCCAGAACCAATGGCAAAGGGACCACCATTTTCTGGGCAACTCAAAGCTAGGGTGCAGTTTGTTCAAGTTTATGTTTATGTTATTGTTTAAGTTTATGACTGAAGCAGCCATGCCTCAGGCTTCAAAAAGCAATCCCTGTCTGGGCTGGGCCCATGGCTAGGTGGTTAAGGGAGCCAGATCCCACAGGGCTAACCGCAGTTCAAATATTGGCCTCAGCAACTTGAAAAATACATGAGCATGTCCAATACATGTGTTCAAAATCTTGGCGGGATGGAGAAATGGAGGAGAAGGGATTGCAATGTGATCATCCGCTGTTGGGAGTGCTTTCTCTCTGCGTCTTCTCATCTCTCTCTGCCAAGCACACCCATCTTTTGGCAATTAAAAAAATAATCCCTATCATACTATCTATCATTATACACATCCATGTGGAGGGACAACTCCCAGGCCATGAGAATGTCTTGGAAGATACTTTCATGGGAAGGGATGTGGGCAACAAGGTGAAGTGTGGGCTCCTTCTGGTTTTGCCCAGTGCACCTGTATTAAATAAATCTCTCAGGTAAGATAATATGCTTTATAACTGCTTAAACTTGGTTTGCCCATGTGAGAGGATCAGGAAAAATAAAATAAATAGAAAGAAACTTACTTCTGCTAAAAAATGTTCATCTTTCTCAGGAATATACCATCATGTATTTAACTTAATGCTTATCTTGAGTCCATTTAGAAGAAAATAACGACTTAACTCCTTGGGATCTGAATACTGCTATTAATAAATAAGGCTCAGTACACAGACTGGAATTAATTTTGGGGAAGTGACATGCTGAAATACTTCCTGAAGTTTTGTTGTTATTGTTTTAGCCTCGGTTACAGTCTTTTATTCCAGTTATTTTCCTTCAAAAGGAGAGTCCTTCAATTCAAGTCTAAATATTTGGTAATTCAGTTATTCTCTATGAATACCAATTGATATCTCTATTAAATGAGATTGTTTAACACAATGACTTTAAGAAGACTGAAAAAAAATTTACAAAGTAAAGAGATGCATGATCGAAAAAATTAGTTTTATATGAAAATATAAATAATGACTGAGGGATCAAAATATTTTCCCCCTCAGGTTTCTGTCATAGGCATGTATGCTCACCAGAGAGAGACAGAGACAGTGAGAATTCATCTACCCCTAGTGGGGATGGCCAGGCCACAATCCATTCTCCTCTTGGGATTTTGGGCATGCATTGACATGGACCCAAAATGATTTTAAAGCCACAGGGTCTGAGACTCAAACTGTGGCTGACCATGTGGGAGTCCAGCACCTTAACCATCACTACCTGCTGGCCCCAATCAAAACATTTTAAAAATGGTATTTGTTCTAAAAGTAAAATCCTTGGGACCAGCAGATGTCGTAATGGTTACATCGCTAGACTCCCACGTAGTCCACTGCAGTTGGAGTACCGGACCTGGAGGCTTAAGCTCACGCTGGGTGCCAGTGTGTGCATGTCCAAGATCCTGAAAGGAGAATGGAGGAGAAGGGATTGCAGTGTGGCCATCCTCCCTAGGGGGTGATTTCTCACTTCCTGTCTCTCTGTTTCTGTCTTTCTGGCGAGTGCACACACCCTAGAGGAAAAATCTCTCCAAAAAAAAAGGTAAAATCCTTGAGAAAAACAAACAATACAATGTGATAAAAAGGGAACATATTCTGCCAAGGACTCCAATTTCCTGTCTTTCCATTTCTAATCCTTCTTGTAGTAGATAGAATAAGGTCCCTCCCCAAAGATGTCTACATCCTAATTCCGAGGAACCCATAAATATATTGCCTTACACAGCCAAAAGGATTTTGGTAGGTGTGATTAAGCTAAAAACTTGAAATGGAGAGATTATCTTGGATTATCTTGGTGGGTCCTTAGAAAAGTTTGCTTACAAGATTGACCTTGAAGGGATCTGTAGTTAGCGTAATGGCTATATCGTTGAACTCCCATGTAGACAACCGTGGTTCAAGTCCCAGACCCGGTGGCTTAAACTCACGCTGGGTGCGTGTGCATGTGTGTCCAAGATCCCGAGAGGAGAATGGAGGAGAAGGGATTGTGGCGTGGCCATCCTCCCTGGGAGGAAGGGGGGATGATTTCTCACTTTCTGTCTTTTTATTCTCAGTCTCTCTCTGTCTTTCTGGCAAGAGCACACGCCCTATAAGGAAAACCTCTCCAAAGAAAAAAATAAATAAATAAAAGATTGACCTTGGGCTGTTATCTGAGAGTCTGACTGGTAAGCAGTCCCCCTTATGCTAAACAAAATTATAAGAGTGGTTTAGAATACCTAAACTCCTGCCCCACTGGGAGAAGACTTATAGAAATCTGTGCCTTGTTTCTTCCCGGCTTCATTATTAATGCATTTTCCCTTCACCAATTTTGCTTTGAATCCTTTTGCTGTGGTAAATTATAACTGTACGTTTATGCTCAGTCTTGTGAATCCGACAAATTTACAAACAATGTGGTCTATACTAAACATCTGCTTTCCCCCTGAGAATTTGAAATTTCAGAGACTACAGTCAAGCACCTAGGGGCCTATATGACCAGTCCTCAATAAAATTATAATAATAATAAGTAATAAGTAAATAAATAAATAAAATTTAAAACAATAATAAAAAACACAAACCTTGGCTTTTTTTTTTTTTTCTTTCTTTTTTTCGGTTTTTGGTTTTTGTTTTGCCATAGGGCACATGTGTTCCAGAGAGAGACAGAAAGAAATAAAGAGAGGAAATGTGAGAAATCACCCTCCAGGGAGAATGGCCAAGCCACAATCCCTTCTCGTCTAGTCTCCTCTCAGGATTTTGGGCACACATGTACATGCTTCCAGCATAATATTTAAGCTACCAGGTCCAGGACTCAATCCATCATTAGCCGTGTGGAAGTCTAAGACCTTAACCATCACATCACCTGCTAGTCCCCAACCCTGGCTTTCTAAACGCAGATGAGGATTCCTAGTGGACACCTGACACAGGTTTTACAACTCGTTGTTGGTGGATTAAAGTGTGTCCTATGTCACCCCGGGAGAAGACTTGTAGAAATCTGTGCCTTCTTTCGTCCCAGCTTCATTATTAATGCATTGTCCCTCCGCCAATTTTGCTTTGAAATTTTTTGCTGTAGTAAATTATAACTGTAAGTATACGCTCAGTCTTGTGAATCCACCAAGTTTAGAAACTCATCTGACACCTGACACACTGTATCTGCATATCTGCAAACGAGTTCAATACGTCAGTACTGCTAATGTGGAAAACGACATAGAGATTCCTCAGAAACCTTCAAACAGAACTACCATATGACTCAGTAATTCCACTCTTAGGTATTTACTCAAAGGATAGAAAAACCCTCAGTGAGAGAAACACTTGTACAGCCATGTTTATTGCAGCATTATTTACAATTGCTAGGACATGGAATCAACCCAAATGTCCCAAAATATTTGAGTGGATTTAAAAAGAGTGGCATATGTACTCTATGGAATACTTTCCAGCCATAAAAACAATGAGACCCTGACATTTGATACAAAATGGGTGAATATGGAAGACTTAATGCTAAGCAAGGCAAGACAGACTATGAAAGACAGACTGTATGTCCCCGCTCAATATATATCAAATGTCTGGGCTCTACAGCAGAAACTGAAAGATTGGAAGGTATAATAACAGGGAAGGGGAATCAGCAGTTAGCGTAATGGCTATGTCACTGGACTCCCACGTAGTCAACCGCGGTTCGAGTCCCGGACCTGATGGCTCAAACTCACGCTGGGCGCGTGTGCATGCGTGCCCAAGGTCCTGAGAGGAGAATAGAGGAGAAGGGATTGCGACGTGGCCATCCCCCCTGGGGGGTGATTTCTCACTTTCTGTCTCTCTGTCTCTCTCTGTCTGTCTAGCGAGCACACACGCCCTATAGCAAAAACCTCTCCAAAAATAAATAAATAAATAACAGGGAAGGCAACTGTGGCTAGTAGAAATAGTCAGGGGTGGAGAAAGGGGGGGGGTCATAGAGGGAGGAAGAGAAACTGGGGAAAAATACATTTAATTGACAAAAAAATGAAAAGTTATTTGCTGATGATAATGTATAGAATAATGTCTTTGTCTTGACTGATAGGCACTGTATTTGTGCTGGGGGAAAACATGTTTCATACACTATAAAGATGTATGGTGATTAAATGTAAATAATAAATATATAAAAAGAAAAAAATGTAAATATACATCAACATATCTGCCCTGGAATCATGCCTCATTTCTTCAGAGTTTCAGAGAATATGTCATTCACTCTCGATAAGGCAATAAGATATAAATTAGATATGTTACAAAGTAAACTTGCTCACCAAAATTACCTTGCCTAGTAAGTCAATACACTAATTAATTTGTCAAAACAGAAAAACCAGAGCTTTTTCCTATCAAGGAATAAAAAAGCAAAACATAAAACTAAGCTTGAGAAAACTATCTGTTGATGAAAAT
Source organism: Tupaia belangeri chinensis (assembly GCF_000334495.1). Taxonomy (NCBI): domain Eukaryota; kingdom Metazoa; phylum Chordata; class Mammalia; order Scandentia; family Tupaiidae; genus Tupaia; species Tupaia belangeri. The sequence goes on along the minus strand of NW_006159942.1, from coordinate 444,581 downwards.
GTGTTCAGAAATATCTTTGACTGGAATAATATGCAGTGTACTCATACTAGGAAAATAAAGATGTACAGTGACTAAATGTAATAAAAATTAACAAAAAAATAAATCAACTAAGCTTGTTACTGAAAGCACAAACTGAACATGGTAAAAAGTGTTCTAAAGTATTTCAGGCTAGCCACAGTGACCCAGCGGTGGAGCAATGCTCCATGATACTGAAGCCATATGGGAAGGTCCCAGTTAGTGTCCCAGGGCCTCCCTGTGCTCAGAGTATATGCACTCATGTGTCCATGATACTGGCTGGCTGAGACCAGGGGTGGGTCACGGTGTGAAAACTGTTGGGAATGGTTACCTCTCTCCCTCTCACAAAATAAACAAATAAACTTTTAACAATAAAAGAATAAAGTACAATAAAATATTTCAATAGCACTAGTTTTGCAGAGAGTAAATACAAATAAGAAAAATGAAGACTAGTTAAAGCAATTGTTTTTCTCTGTACTGATAAAAACAACCTTGAGACAGTGCATTTTCACTCCTCCTCCAGAACCCTAATCATTCTAAGAACTCACCTCCTACACTTGAGTACTGTCTGAGAGTTAATCTCCAGATCTCTAAAGAAATCTGACAGTACAGCAGACATAACCTTAAAAGAAAACTCAAAAAGCTTCTTTGAAGAAAAAAATGAAAAACTCTCAGAAGTTAAGAGATATTCTCTAAAGGTACATTAATGAGACATGAATGGGGCTCAATGACTTGGTGAGCTTCCAAAGAAAGGCCATGCAAAATGTCTCTGTTGTTTTTTAAATGATGTTAAAAATAACCTATAATAGCCTATACCCTAATTAAGAATTAAGTGGAAAAGTTATGCATTATGTTGCATGGTTGTGCCACAAATGTATGTCAGTGTGCTAGGAGATGTGTAACATGAAATTTTAAAAAAGATGTGGCACAGAAAACTCGAGAAAAATATAATTAAATGCATTTAAATGTAACCATTCATTCAGACAGTAATTATAATTCAAGTAATGCAAATTTCTTGTGAAAGCATCCCCCTTGTCACTCATTCATATGAAGTTGCTTCCTTCCCCCTGACCCCCAGTATCTTCTTCCTAATACAAGATTTTGAAGTTCCAATTCAAATGTGACCACGTATTCCTCCTGGTTTTTCCTTGGTACCCAGATCAATTCACAGCATAGCAGACTCCCAGTAAGTGTTAACTACAGTTGTTAGAACAGGAGGCAAAATGAGGGGAGGGAAAAGCCGTGTGTAAATTGGACACTGAGATCTAATCTATTACTTCTTTCACCTAGAATCAAGTTTCCCTAGGGTCTCTGTCCTTGCTTCCTTCGGGGCATTCACATCATGTCTAACCTAAAATGAGAGTTCATCTAAGGGCATGCTGTGCTTGCTGAGTCTAATGCCTCCAATTCTGCCTACCTACCTAGGCCTACAAAGCTCACCTTCTTCACATCTTAGACGGAGTCCTTAAACGTGACACCAATAGGACGTGGACCTATACTGGGACCACGTTAGACTGAATGGTCATTCATTACAGAGGCAGACGGCACAATTGCTAATTGTGGGGGGGATGGCCACACTGCAATCCCTTCTCCTCCATTCTCCTCTCAGGATCTTGGGCATGCATGCATATGCCCCTGGTCTGAGTTGAAGACACCACGTCAAGGACTCGAACCACGGTCGACCACATGCCATTATGCCAACTAGTGGTCCCCAGTCACATTAAACTTTTAAAAAAATTTTTAAACTTGTGTGCTTTGTGGTGAGCCACTTCATCAGCTGTGAAACCAGAAGGCACCTTTTTCTCAGAAGGACAACCATCAACACCTCCTGGGTGGTAAGGCACAAGCCATGTGACTCTGGAGGAAGCATTCAGGCAGAAGTATAAAGACTCAGAGACAGGCAGGAGTGTGTATGGCTAGTCCGAATACCAAGAAAACCACTAGGCCAGAGTGGTGTAAACAAGAGAAGAGCAGTAGATAAAGGCAGGCCAGTACGTAGGGCTAG
>NW_006159942.1:432530-442530 GCF_000334495.1 Tupaia belangeri chinensis | reverse complement strand
GAAGAGCGTGAGGGCTGTCTAGGTTAGTGCAAGGACTCTGACTTTTCTTTGAGCGAGACAGGAAGCTGTTGGAGGTTTTCACTTGGAGTTTAATAGGAGCATGGCTGCTGCTCTGCTCAGAATATACTAAAGGGAGGAAAGTGCAAACGTGGGTGACCAGTTTGGAAACTATTACAATAATCTAGATGAGATATCACAGTGACCTGGGTTGTGGTGTTATCAGTAGATGTGGTTTAAAAAAAAAAAAAAAAAGAGTGTCAAATTCAGGGTATGTTTTGGACGTAAAGTCAAGGGGAGTGCTAACAGATTGGATGTTAGATATAAGATAAAAGAACCAAGAACTGCTTCCAAGAGTTTGGGCTGGATCAGTACAAAGAACAAGAGTTGCCATTTATCAAGATAGAAATGGCTGCAGAGAGGATCAGGTTAGGAGAAAACAAGAAAGTATCAGAAATTCCATTTTGGACATAGTAAGTTGGAGAAGTGTATTAGATGGCATGGTTTTCTAATCTAGACTTGTCCTTTTCCCACTAGGAATAACAGCTTATTCTGAATATTAGCCATGGCCTATCCCTGATCTAGGAGGCTAACTCCTGACTCCAAATCTGTAGTTACTGGTTTATACAGACAGGGCACCTGGGTCCAAGACGTTGCCAACAACCAGACTTACGGTGTGACCAGAACACATGGAGCCCAATTGCAACATCCCACCTACCAGACTTAATTCCCTTCAGTACTGACTTTGGCTTGATTTTCCTGGATTGTGATAATTCTCTGTTGACTCTATGCTCTCCCTTGCAGCTCTACAGTGGGGTTAGTTCTTCTAAGCTGATTCCTCACAATTCTAGATGTTCTCCCCCTCACTAGTATGTCCCACAGATATTCATGTTTCATCTCTGACCTCCCACCTGCCCGGGAAATTAGGGGAAGAATTCGAGCATGTGTCCAGGGAAAACACAGTGTACTATCAATTCTAAACCATCTTTCTGAAGTCATGCATGCCTTATTTGCATACATGCTTTTTGAAAATGGATTGAAGGAGGGAATAAGATGACTAAATAGTCAAGTGGCTTCCCTAGTCATATTTAAAACCACTGGATTATCTGTTTAACACTTAACATCTGGATGACAGCATAACTTGTGTTGTAAAAACTATCCTGTCAAATGACGCCAAAATGCTTTGCCTGCCAAATGAAATCCGAAATGACTCAGGACTCAGTCATAAAGTATTACAAAATGGGTCCCATGATTTCTATCAATGCTTGAACACCTCCAAAAACTCAGACCCCCAGCTATTCTTTATGCTCTGGTTTCTTTTCAAACTGGGGTCCCAAGGTTTGGAAGTGAAAAGACACGGATAAAAGCACTTTCAAACTACATTACATACATAGTAATACATATATTCCGGATTTGGATGTGTAAAGGAAAGTGTTTCATTGATGAGGCATGAGACTCAGGAATGAAGGAGAGAGCCTCAAAGCTTAATGAAAAGATACATCAAGAACTAGCCAGCCAGCAGGCCAGCCTGGGCTACACGCAAAGTATTGGTCTGGGTTCATTCATTCTTGTGTCATATTTATTAAAAAATTATGCTTTTTAGTTACCGAACAACCTGAGGAATAGTTTAAGAAGCCACAAATTACACTTTCTCTGCTCTCTGCTGCTATTAGAAGACATTTTGTTCTCCTTGCCATATCTACTGTGAGAATGAAGACTATTCTCAGCAATCGGACAAGTCAACATTCCAGAGAATGTCGACATCACTCTGAAGGGACTCACAGTTTTGGGAAGGGCCCCAGAGGAGCCCTGCGGAGGGACTTGAATCACATCAATGTGGAGCTCAGTCTCCTTGGAAAGAAAAAGAAGAGGCCATGGGTTGACAAATGATGCAGAAACAGGAACTGGTTACGGTTCCCACTGTCTGTAGTCACGTACACAAAGGTGTTACAGCGGGCTTCCGCTACAAGACTAGGTCTGTGTAAGCTCATTTCCCTATCAACGTCATTATTCAAAAGAATAGGTCTCTTGTTGAAATCCAAGATTTCTTGCATGAAAAATACATCTGGAGGGTTCGAATGCAACCAGGTATCGCTCGTTCAGTATCTCAAGCCCAGAAAGATAAAGGCAATGATATTGAACTTGTTTCAAATTCAGCTGCTTTGGGACCAGCAGTTGGTGTAATGGCTACGTCACTGGACTTCCACGTAGTCGACCACAGTTCCAGTGCCAGACCTGGTGGCTTAAACTCACACCAGTCGCATTTGTGTGCATGCCCAAGATCCCGAGAGGAGAATGGAGGAGAAGGGATTGTGGTGTGGCCGTCCCCTCTGGGGAGTGATTTCTCGCTTTCTGTCTCTCTCTGTCTTTCTCTGTATTTCTGGTGAGTGAACGTGCCCTATGGCAAAAACCTCTCCAAAAAAAAAAAAAAATTCAGCTGCTTTGATACAGCAAACCACAAGAGTTAAAAATAGGATATAAAAAAATCTCGGGATGGTATCTATGTCTCTTATAAAGGTACAGGCTAAGGAGTAAGATCTAAGAGTTTTCCACCTACAGTAACAAGCCAGATGATTTCTAAGGCCATTATATGATATTTTAAAGATAATAACAAATGGCAACAATTGATTTGAAACTTTTTCTTAAACTGATTATCCTTTTCCAACTACTTGACAAGTAAACAACTGAGAAATAAACTAGTGTCCTAAGAACAATGCAGAATTCCTGATCAGGAATTTTTTTGTCTAGTTGTTTTTCCTTGCAGAAACAAGTGGCTTGAATCTGGTTTTTGAAGAAATAGCAAGGATATTTCAGGCAAGAGAAATACAGTACCAGGGAAAGTGGCTATTCATCATGGATGTAGAAATTGGAGAAAATCCTGAGGCTAATTTTACCATGGCATAAATTTTTATTTGGTACAGATGTGTCCTAGTCTCTTGTAAAGAGAAACAGAAAAGTAGAACAAAGTGGCAAAGCCTTATTACAAGCAAGAAGATGCAATTTGTGTCATGATAAACATAATTTTGTCATCTGACATCTCAGTAATCTGCCCTACTTCAACTGAGCAGCCTAGACTTTGTTGTTTAAAAATCTAATAATCCTTCCATAATCTCTTAATTCCAAGTGTCACACTTTAAGTATGATGTGATGCTACCATGCGGGAATATAATTTAACATGGATCTCTACCTCCCCCCGCAACAAAAAAAGAAAAGAAGAAGAAGGGAGAAGGGAGAAGAAGAAGGGAGAAGGGAGAAGAAGAAGAAGACGACGACGACGACCTATTGGGATTTTTTTTACACAGGAAATCTTTCAGTTATTAACTTCATTACAGATACCTTTATCTCTCATCTGGCATTGATCAGCTTGAGCTGCTTTTGAAATAAGATGTCGTTACAGAACTCCTATGAACTAATTCTATAACACCTGTGCAAAAATTTTATTTTTCAAGAATCCACTTAAAGCCTAATGACATTTCCCGCAACTACAGAGAAGGCTGAAAAGCGAAGTTCCTCTTCTGAAAATGAGGTATGATTTCAGTCACAGTTCTCACCAGCCCTTTTCTTCTTCGCAAGTGTTTCTCCTAATGATGTGGAAGTCTGACAAAAGTCAAGGACCTGTGAGACAGCCAGAAACCATAGAGAGAAAATGAGCCTGGAATCCACCAGAACTTCACACGTTCTACTGTTTCCCTTGAAACTCAAGGGCCACACAGACAATTAGGTACTTCACTTCTGGAAACTGTTAACCATCCCCCAAGGACAGTACTAGTCAAAGGCACAGCCATTAAACTTGGGGCCTTAAAGGAACCCAGCGAATTTACACCTGCTTGGCTCCGCCCTCCGCCTCCGCCTGCTTCCCTGCACTGAATGCTAAAAGCGTCGAGTCAGCGGAGACTACAATTCCCAGCAGGCATCGCGGCAACGGGGCTCACGCACGCGCAAACCAGACCTTGGGACTGCGGCCCCGCAGCAGGGATTCTGGGAGAGAAAAATGGCAGCGCTCGTGCTGCGGCTTAGAACGGGAAGGTTTTCTGAGATGCCGGTGATGCGGGGGCGCCTGAGCCGAAATTACACCACATCCCAGGCCTTTGCTGAGGTGCTACGGATGCCGAAGAGGCAAATGACGAAGCTAATATACCCGCTGCAGGAACTCGAGCGGTACCTAGCACCAGACACGAGGCCAGATCTTCAGCTGAGGGTCTTCGACCCGAGCCTGGAGGACATCGCGAGGGCGGAGAGCATCTTCACGGCCACCGTCAGCAACCGCATCGAATACCTCAGCTCCGCAGTCCGCCTAGACCACGCCCCGGACCTCCCCCGGCCGGAGGTGAGAACGCACCTGCTCCGGGCTCACCAGCGGGCAGGTGTTGGTGAACATCCTGTCAGTCGTAAAGACCTGGGAGGGTGTCGCTGTCACTTATTTCTTGTTACCCGACAAGAGATGTTTTCTAGCTTAGTGTGGACGCCTATATTATTAGCTCGATAAACAGAGTAAGAGTTGTAATTATGGTAATGAACGTAGAGGACTTTAAAGGCTTTAAACCCAAATTAACCGTTCACGAATTAATATAGTCCTTTTATCACCATTTTCCTATCTATTATACTTGAAGACCAGGAAACGTATAATAACTTCACAAATTAGATGATTCCCTATTAATAGGTAGTGTCACCCAATCTAAATTTCATGTGCAAAGGGAATTATTATCTATGGATGGCGATAATGTTGAAGATTTTTATTTGTGAAATTCCAGGCATGTGCATTTTATGAACCTCCTACGGTTTAATAATACTTTGTTCTGCATCTACTAAAAAGCAGCTCAAATCTCCATTTAGTTATCTGTACATGCCCCTGAAATTTTCTTCTAAAGTGTATATAGTACTGTTGTAATAGTTTAAGTATTTAGGACTCCGGGAGTACATGAATTATTTATAATTTTGAGACAAGGGACCAGCAGTTAGCATAATGGCTATGTTGCTGGACTCCCATGTAGTCGACTGTCCCGTATCTGGTGGCTTAAAACTCACGCCAGGCACGTGTGCATGCGTGCCTAAAATCCCGAGAGCAGAATGGAGGAGAAGGGATTGCGGCGTGGCCATCCCCCCTGGGGGGTGATTTCTCGCTTTCTGAATCTCTGTCTCTCTGGCGAGCGCACGCGCCCTATAGCAAAACCTCTTCAAAAAAAAAAATTGAGACAACACCACTTTTCAAATTAAGCTTCTGAACTACTGGATTTTTGTGTTGTTTATTAAAATTCATTTGTACACATGCTACCATTAACATGAATGGATTTAATCTAGCAGAGCATTTGAAATTTATGTAGCACTCAGATTAATTCATTCTGAAGGACTGACCTGCCTTTTGCAGAATACATAACATCTCCAACCCCTGCCCACTAAATGCCCTCTAATTGTTTTGATAAATGCCCTGAGAAATTTCCAAAATGCCTTTCAAGGGTTGGTACTGCCCTTTAGAACAAATAGTGTTGTCCCCTTTCAATGACAGGCTAAAAAGCAGAGCCATGTGTATTAATGGTTATTATCAAGAATATTGTATTCCTTTCTACACTACAAACCAGACAAGCTTGATTGGAGAGAGAGTCAAGGGAAAAGAATAACTTCTTAAATTGCAGTGTTACATTGTACTATGGGAGCTCCTGAGAAAATGTGCTTCTGAACCTATAGTTGTGTTTTTAAGCCAGTTTTGTTGAAATACACCTCATTTTTATTTCAAATAGGTTTGTAAGTATGGAATGTTTATTAGGAGCTGAAGATATTCTTGAGTAGCATAGTATAATTTACAAGCATAGGTTTTGGATATAAATATTCTCAATTCAAATCCTTACTCTTTCACTTTTCTAGCTATATAGCTTTGGGTCAGGATGTTTTCACTACTGTAAAATGGGGATAGTAATACTAACAAAGGCTATTGTAATAAAAAAAAAAAAGAAGAAGAAGAAGAAGAAATATATGTTGGGAACCAGGAGTTAGCGTAATGGCTATGTCGCTGGACTCCCATGTAGTCGACCGTGGTTCACGTCCCGGACCCGGTGGCTTAAAACCCACGCCGGGCGTGTGTGCGTGCGTGCCCAAGATCCCGAGAGGAGAATGGAGAAGGGATTGGGGTGTGGCCATCCCCTCTGGGGGGTGATTTCTTGCTTTCTGTCTCTGTCTCTGTCTGGCAAGCGCACGCGCCCTATAGTGAAAAACCTCTCCAAAAAAAAAAAAAATCATTAAAAGAAAAAAATATATATATATATATATATTGGATGCTTAGTATAGTACCTGGCACTTTGAAATCATGATGTTAGAATTTGAGGTTTGACTTAAAAAAAAACATAAACCAGGGCCAGCAGGTGGCATGGTGATTAAGGTGCTGGACACTCCCACATGGCCAACCACGGTTCGAGTCCCAGACCTGGTGGCTTGCTTTCTCACTTTCCCTTTCCCTCTCTCTCTCCCTCTCTCTCTGTGTCTCTCAATGGTAAAATTAAAAAATAAATGAGTGGATAAATAAATAAATAATTTAAAACAAACAAACAAAACAAAACAAAACCATAAACCGGGACCAGCAGTTGGTATAATGGCTATGTTGCTGGACTCCCATGTAGTTGACTGCAGTTCGAGTCCCGGACCCAGTGGTTTAAACTCACCGCTGGGCATGTGTGCGTGCATGCCCAAGATCCTGAGAGGAGAATGGAGGAGAAGGGATTGCAGCATGGCTATCCCCCCTGGGGGGGTGATTTCTCACTTTCTGTCTCTCTGTCTTTGTCTTTCTGGCGAGTGCACGCACCTTATAGCAAAAACTTCTCAAAAAGAAAAAGCATAAACCACCTCTTTAGATGACTTGGCTATACTGAACAGTTTCATGGAGTTTTGCAATGAATAAAACATATAATAAATACATATATATTTAATAAGTCCCTTTTTTTTTTTCCTGTGTAAGGTATGTTTTATAGGCAGTAGCAATGTTGGCAAATCCTCCCTCCTAAAGGCTTTATTTTCTCTGGCCCCTGAGGTTGAAGTCAGAGTCTCCAAAAAACCGGTATGTTGACATTTTAAAATATGTTTATTTCTTGAGTTGACTATGATGAATAATAACTGTTGGGCGGTACAAGAAACTGAAATTGTTCAGAACCAAGGGAAGTGATTTATTTCAAGGGAGTACTATTGTAAACTAAGACATTTCACTGGACACATATATTCCTCTGAAGAAAAGAAATGTGACTGAATCTATCCTAGTAGCCTTGCCTGTATCTTCAGGAATTTTTCTTTCTCTAAATCTTCCAAAGACGGACCAAAGGAAGTGTTTTATTGTCATTTTTTATTTCCTTCTATAAGAATGATCATCTAGGGACTAGCAGTTAGCGTAATGGCTATATCACTGAACTCCCATGTAGCTGATCGCGGTTCAAGTCCTGGACCCAGTGGCTTAAACTCACACCAGGTGCATGTGTGTGCGTGCCCAAGATCCCGAGAGGAGAATGGAGAGGAAGGGATTGCGGTATGGCCATCCCCCCTGGGGCGTGATTTCTCGCTTTCTATCTCTCTGTCTCTCTGTCTTTCTGGCTGGTGCATGCGCCCTATAGCCCTATAGCAAAAACCTCTCCAAAAAAAAAAAAAAAAAGAGAGAGAGAATGATCACTTAGTTCTACCTTGATTTTTAGAGGAAACAACTTTAAGGGTTTTTCCCTCCTATGATCTTTAGTACTTTAGACAGTCATGCATTGCCTAACAATGGGTATATATTCTGGGAAATGCTTTGTGTGAACACTGTAGGGTGTATTTATGCAAACCTAGACAGGGTAGTCTACTACACACCCAGGATGTCACCGATAGCCTATTGTCCCTGGGCTACAAACCAATGTAGCATTTTGAACTGAATACTGTAGTAGTTATAACACAGTGTAAGCATTTTTGTAACTAAACATACCTAAACATAGCAAAGGTACAGTTAAAATATGGGATAAAAGATTAAAAGGCTACACTTGTATAGAGAACTTACTGTGAATAAAGCTTGCAGAACTATTGTAGAAGTTGTTCTAAGTGAACTACTAGTGAGTGAGAGTGAATGTGAAGGTCTAGGACATAACCACACACTTATAGACTATAAAGGCTGTATACACTTGGGCTATACTAAATTTATTTTTTAAATGTTTCTTCAATAACAAGTTAACCTAGGTCAGCCTGAGGCTTGATTGTTAAGACCGTGTGCTAGAACCCACATGGCCAGCTGTGTGGTTGAGTCCTGGACCAATGGCTTGCGAAACACACCAGGCACATGTGCATGCATGGCCCAAGTTCTGGAAGGAGGAAGAACTGGAGAAGGGGATTGCAGCATTACCATCCCCTATTGGAGGGAGGGGGGAGGTTTGCTTTCTCACTTTCTCTCTCTGTCTCTCTCTTCCTTGGCAAGTGTATGTGCCCTCTAGAAAAAAATTTTTGTCAATAATGTAATAAGTAAACCTTAGTTTAGTGTAACTTTTTTTCTTTATAAACTAATATTTTGACTCTTGTAATAACACTTAGCTTAAAACAAAATCGTTGTACAGCCATACAGACATATTTTTATATCCTTATTCTGTAAGCATTTTATTTTTAAATTTAATCTTTTTTAACTTTTTAAACTCTCTTGTTAAAATCTAAGACACAAATACACATTAGCCTATAGCTACAGAGTGTCAGGATCATCAATATCACTGTCTAAACGTCTAAACCTCCACATCTCATCTCACATGGGTAAGCATTATGTGCTCATTAGCCCACCCAATCTGTTATAATAGCTTTCTTTTTTTTTGGAGAGGTTTTTTTATTTTTGCCATAGGTTGCATGCGCTTGCGTGTGTGCCAGAAAAACAGAGAGAAACAGAGAGACAGAAAGCGAGAAATTATCCCCCAGGGAGAATGGCCATGCTGCAATCCCTTCTCCTCCAGTCTCCTCTCAGGATCTTGGGCACACATGCACATGCGCCCGGCGTAAATTTAAAACACTGGGTCAGGGACTCAAACCACGGTTGACTACATGGGAGTCCAATGACATAGCCATTACACCAACTGCTTGTCCCCCATATTTATGTTTCTTTAAAGTGCAGTTGTAGGACCAGTCTCTGGCGTGGTGGTTATGGCAGCTGAATCCCACGTAGCTGACTGTACTGTTCAAGTTCTGGACCTGGCAGCCAGGAAAAAACTGTCCCAAAGGATTCAACTCTTGACCATGAGTTCCATCCTGTTTTACCATAATGAACAGGTCCTCAGATTCCTCAGGGTAGAATTTCTACAAGATAAACAAATCTTTCTCCTGAGGTCCAGGAGGAAGAAGATTCCTTCTTCCACATAAATAAAATGATGGGTTGACTCTCAAGAAGGCCTTGGAAACTATACATACTGTGTGCATATCCTTGTGTGCCCAGAGTCCCAAAAGAAGAGAGAAATGGAGGGGAAGGGATTGCAGGATGACCATCACTCATGGGGGGGGCGGGGTTCTCACTTGTGCACACTGTCTGTCTTTCTCTCTGGCAAACACACGTGTCCTCTGGCAGGAGAAAACAGTGCAGATATATCATTCATCAGAGAATATTAGCTAATGCAATCACACAGTTTAGAACAGGGAGACTTTTTCTTTTTTTAATGAACTAGGCCCAGTTTTGGTGGTGTAGCAGTAGCAGCATCACACCCTGCAATGCGAAAAGCCACGTGGAAGATCCAGGTTCAGTTCTCAGGTTGACCTTACACAGCAGCTTAGCAGATAGTATTTATTAGAATGTAACGAGAACTGCAAGTGAAAAGTTTGGAATTAATTTGGCATGTAAAAATCATTCCAGTCACACCAGTGTACGTGAGTGTACCCGTGATCCTGCTGGCTGGAAAGACCAGGTTGGAGAAAATCCTGGCGTGAGACCCTATTGAGGATGCTTATTTGTCTGTCTCTCTCTCTCTTTCATGAAAGAAAGAAACCTTAAAAAAAAAAAAAAAGTTAATGAAATAGAAAAGACTCCAAATTTGTTTCC
>NW_006159942.1:402145-432063 GCF_000334495.1 Tupaia belangeri chinensis | reverse complement strand
TGGTTACATCACTGGACTCCCATGTAGCCAACCATAGTTTGAGTCCTGGACCCGGCAGCTTAAAACTCATGCCAGACATTTGTGCGTGCATGCCCAAAATCCTGAGAGAAAAATGGAGAAGGGATTGTGGCATGGTCATCCCGTCTGGGGGATGATTTCTTGCACTGTCTCTCTCTCTCTCTCTCTGTATGTATGTGTGTGTGCATATATGTATGTGTGTGTGTGTGTGTGTGTATCTGGCAAGCACATGTGCCATATAGCAAAAATATGTCTCTTTAAAAAAAAGGAATTGGATGGGCCAGCATATGGCATGGTGGTTAAAGTGCTGGATTCCATATAACCAACTGCAGTTCATGTCTTGGACCTGGTGGCTGGTTTCTCAGTTTCCCTTTCTCTATCTTCTGTCTCTCTGGTCAACTTTTTTTAAATAACAACAAATTGAATTAAATAATTCTTTTTTTAAAAAAGTGAATTGGATGGGGCTAGCAGGTGGCGTAGTAGTTATGTTGCTGGACTCCCACATGGCTGACCACAGTTCCAGTCCTGGACCTGGTGACTTGAAACATGCTAGGAGCCTGTATGTACATGCCCAAGATTTGGGGAGAACAGAGAAGGGATTGCAGCGTGGCCGTCTCCCAGGGGTGTTATTTCTTACTTTCACTCTCTGTGTCTCTGTCTCCGTTGAGCCCATGCACCCTAAGGCAAAAACCTCTTTAAAGGGAAAAAAAAACAAAACCCTGAATTGGAGGGAAGTAGTGTGATCTACGCTCATCTCTAGCCACTTCCTGTCTCTCTTCAGCACAGTCAGGATTGTATACTTAGGCTTTTATTAAGTATTCGTTGAATGAATAGAAAACATTTTGAGCTAAACAGCCTTTTTTTCCCCATTATTTTATCAGGGACACACAAAGAAAATGAATTTCTTCAAAGTTGGGAAACATTTTACATTGGTGGACATGCCAGGTTATGGCTACAGAGCACCTGAAGATTTTGTAGACATGGTAGAGACCTATCTAAAAGAACGAAGGAAGTAAGGAAACGTTTTTCTTACCATACTTACATGTTTAACTCAAAAGCATGTTTCATTAGTAATCTACTCATGATGAAAACTTTCATTTTTCAAAAGACTTGTTTTAAATGGTTTATTTTATTCTTATAATAGTTTACAATGCAATATTTAGGACCTGTATGGTTTCTGCTTGTACATCAGCTTAATGTCAAATTCAAGTGTTTCTCTGAAGTGAGACGACAAAGAGCACTTCCACAGAAGTGGGCCATTAGTTGTTGTTGTTGTTGTTGTTTTAAATTATTTATTTAATTTTACTTATTCACTCATTCATTTTCATTTGACCAGTGAGAGAGACACAGAGAGAAGAGAGGGAAAGTGAGAAAGCAAGCCACCAGGTCCAGGACTAGAACTGTGGTTGACCACGTGGAATGTCCAGTGCCTTAACCTCCACGCGACCTGCCAGTCCCAGTCCTTTAGTTTTTTTAAAACCAAACTTTTAGCTGGCTAATTCTGAAAATGAAAATGTATGTGATGTTTACTAGATTTAAATAAATTTTGTCTCATCATTCTTAAAATATCTTAGCATATCTTCTGAAAAAATTAGTTTTTGTATCTCCATAGGTAGTCAAGTGAGTTGTAAGTTTCAAGAATTGTATGATATATAGAAAAGCAAATTTGTGAATTGTAAAAACTGTTTATAATTTTCTTGCTTGTTGTAGCTTTACATAGAAGCAAAAATGAAAAATTTACATAAGAAAATGCAAAATATAATGTCTTATTTCTATCATTAGTCTTAAAGTGATATTTAAAAACTTAAACATTTCTGTGACAACATACAGTTCACTGGATTTATGCCTCTCCAACTAGAGTCTAAGCTCTTAATGAAAGGAGCTCCTCCTCTTTATATCCAGTCTCAGGCAGGATGTTTTACAGCTTTTGAAAGAAATTAGTATTTAGTCAGTTTAGTTACTGAAAGTAAACAGCATTGGGACCCTATTGTACTATAGGATGAACTTCTTTCCTAGCAAATTCCTTTTCCCTAAAGAAATTTTTAAAATTCAGATTGTGAAATAGTCAAAGAAAAACTTCGGCGAGGCGGGAATGAGTATCTATTATGTTGCCATTAATCTTCTTTTATATTTTTACAGTTTGAGGAGAACATTTTTATTAGTGGATAGTGTTGTTGGAATTAAAAAGACAGACAATATTGCCATTGAAATGTGTGAAGAATTTGCACTGCCTTATGTGGTAAGTGTTTCTTTTGAATCACAGGTGCAGTTAGGTCTACCAGCTCCGGGTGCTTGTGTGTGCATACACATACTTTCTTTTCCCCCAGAGGCTTGTGCCATAGGACACATGTGCTCCTTGGAGAGACAGAGAGGGGGAAAGTGAGAAATCACCCCCAAGGGGTGTTGGTCACACCACTATCCCTTCTCTATTCTGTTGGTGGGATTTTGGGCATGTGCACCCAGCATGATTTTCAAGCCACCGGATATGGGATTTGAACAATAGAGGGCCATGTGGGAGTCTAGCACCTTAAACACTATGACACCTGCTGGCCCCACACACATAGTTTTTGATAAATGAAATAAGAAGTAGGCCCTGTTTCCTCAAAAGGAGAGTACCTTTTGAAAAATTTTTTCTATTTTCAGCCTTGAATATAAAATAACTTCTGTAGCACTTTTAGTCTCTTTTCTTCTCTTAGGTTGAAGTTTTTAAATTTACAGAATAAATTTTGTTAGGCAATTAATTTAGTGTTCCCAAGTGCTTTTCTTTTTCTTATATATATATATATATATATATAGGATCTTGGGCACGCACGCACATGCGCCCAGCATGAGTTTTAAGCCACCGGGTCCGGGATGCAAACCACGGTCGACTACGTGGGAGTCCAGCGACATATCCATTACGCTAACTGCTGGTTCCTTTTTCATATATTTTTAATGGCAATGTAAACAGTTGTCCAAAGCATGTTAGTAGCTCTTGAGTAGCAGCTTGGCAGACAGTACTTATTAGAATGTAAATAAAACTGCAACCGAAAAATTTGGAATAGTCATTCCAAGGCCAGCTTCAAAGCAATGATTAAGTGCTATTCCCTGGGAACCAGATCCCACATGGCTGCCTGCTATTCAAATCAAGGCCCCAGTGGCTTGAAGAAACCCTGGAAGCATGCATGTGTAGGCCCAAAATCCTGATGGGATGGAGAAACGGAGAAGAGATTGCATCGTGATGCACCACTGGTGGGAGAGCTCTCCCTGCACCCCCAAATACACAGCCCTCTGGCAGTTAAAAAAAAAAAAAAAAAGTTTCAAGAACATAGCAGCCTCTAGCACACAGAAGTAGAATTTTTAGATAATTAATAAATAGCTAATTAAAATATTAAGTCTTTAAAAAAATGTTTTCTTTTTAATGCTTAAAAAATGTGTTTTCTGGGGGCTGTCCGGTGGCATGTGGTTAAAGGCGCTGGATTCCCACATGGCTGACCACGGTTCAAGTCCCAGACCTGGTGGCTTGCTTTCTCCCTTTCCCTTCCTCTCTCTCTCTGGTAAAATTAAAAAATAATAACAAATAAATAATTCTTTAAAAAATTCTGGGGCCAGCAGGTAGTGTGGACTCCCTTATGGCCAACCACAGTTAAAGTTCTCGACCTGAAGGCTTGCTTTCATTTATTTTTGGAGAGGTTTTCGCTATAGGGTGCGTGTGCTCGCCATACAGAGAGAGACAGAGAGACAGAAAGCGAGAAAACACCCCCCAGGGGGGATGGTCACGCCGCAATCCCTTCTCCTCCATTCTCCTCTCGGGATCTTGGGCACGCATGCACACGCACCCAGCGTGAGTTTTAAGCCACCAGGTCCAGGATGCAAACCGCGGTCGACTACGTGGGAGTCCAGCGACATAGCCATTACGCTAACTGCTGGTTCCCAAGGCTTGCTTTCTTATTTTCCCTCTCCCCCCGCTTTTCTCTCTGGGCAAATTAAAAATAATAAATAATTTTTTAAATGTGTTTTCTTATAGATGGTATTAACAAAAACTGACAAATCTTCCAAGGGACATCTTTTAAAACAAGTACTTCAGATACAGAAATTTGTTAATATGCAAACACAAGGATGTTTTCCTCAGTTGTTTCCTGTAAGGTAAGAGTTCAACTGTTTTTAAAACTTTAGGTGCTAAAAGCCTATATATTAAACCAGTGTTTCTTAAATTGAGGTGCCACTTAAAATTAGAAGTATGTTGACGACTGCACACTTAGCCATGATTATTTTAGTACAGTCTGTTAGTACATTTATTTTCTACTTCCCTCTGTCCTTTCTTCCTTTTGCTTTTTCTTGCTGGATCTTCTCTGTAGGCACTTCATTCTTTCTGCCTCAGCCTACCTCAATCCTAGACCACAGAAGTGAGGACATTTTACTTTTTAAAATTGGCTAAACAATAGCTACTGTAAAGATGCTGCCATCTTTTTTTGCTTTTCCTTTTACCTCCATGAGATCGAGAGAAAGGGAGACAGAGGCAAACACTCCCAACAGGGTCTTCACGCCAGTCCTACCCCAGCCCCAGCCAGCCAGGATCACCGTGTGCATGTGTTGCACAATAGGGAGACATCGGGATGCAAACCCAGGACCTTCCTGTATGGCCTCAGCATCAGAGTGCTGTGTTATTACTGTACCATTGTGTCTGCCCTCCCCTCCCCCCATGCTTAATTTCAAAAACAACTGATGTTTATAGCAGAGAACTCATTCTGGCCATGAGGAACAAAAGTTTCCTTTAAAGACACCGTATATGGGGTCTACAGGTGGCATGATGGTTAAAGTGCTGGACTCCCACATGGCTGACAACCAGTTCAAGGTCTGTCAACAGGTGCATCTGCATGTGTACCCCAAATCCCGAGAGGAGAATAGAGGAGAAAGGAGAAGGGATTGTGGCCTGGCCATCCCCCAGGGGGTGACTTTTCACTTTCCCTCTCTGGTGAGTGCACACACCCAATGGCAAGAACCTAAGAAAATATAGAGACCATTTAAAGATAAAAAATGTTTCATGTAAGTTAGAACTAAGCATTAGTAGCAGACAGAATGATTATTTCCTGGTAATTTTCGAGATGACGTGGTTAGGGACACATCGTGGGTCTGTATTTTCACTGTACACCTTGGATACAGTGAGTAACGTGTAGTATGGCAGATGCAGTGCCATTCCTCTCTGGTCTTCTCTGGGGAAAAATGCAGTGTTTTCTTGGGCCACATTAATAGAATTAATTCACCCTGCATCTCTCCTTTAAATTGCATTGAGCTCAGTTTAAGAGTTAGTATGGTGCTACAAACGAGGGACAGGTCAGCAGTAGCCACATGCTGCGTGCCACCGTACCGTTCAGGGTTAAGAACAGAGCTGTCTGCAAACTGGTGGTTCTATGGAACATTAAGTCACCAGATCATCTAAAACACGGAATTGATCCTCACAGTAAACATTCTTATTTCACAGAAAGATTACAATTTGGAGAAGCAAAGTGGGCTGCAGAGAGGTATTTGCTGAACTAGAAAACTCATGATCCTTTGGAACAGACAGCCATGGTTTTTTATAGTTCCTCTGCTTCCTAGATACTGATTTTAAAGCAACTTCCTTTTCTCTGAGTCTGTTTTCTCATGGGTAAAATGTGGTCGTTAGAAGGATGAAATGAAACGTACTGTGACTAATATACATACATTACATACATAATCATGTGGATGTCTTCCTTGCTAAAGGTCAGAGTCAGTAAATGCCAAGGTCAGGCCCATGACCCAAACTGTCATATTCTGGTACTCCTTAGAGGCATTTCGTTCTTTAAGTTTGCCAACGTTCTCTGCTATAAGACCCTGGAATTACTGCTGCCACTGAATCCACCGTAGTGACAGGCACTGTAGGACACCACACAGCACTGGAAATCGGAATTGAGACATGGCAGCCTGCTGGCCTTTAAGAACTTCAGGGTTCATGCTACCAGAGTGGCCACGTACAGGAAGCTGGCAGGCTATATTCCTAGCTCTCGAAACCCCAGTAGGAAGGAGTTATGTACCACTTGCCTTTATCTGCATGGCTAGGCCCCAGGTCTTCCCTGCAAAGGGGACTTTCATAAATGGCTGTTATAAAATAAATCAGGTTTTATTTCCTTCTCTTCCTGTATGCTCTCGGTAGGAGTAAAGTGACATGTGCAGGGAACAGGTAACCACCTGTGAGGTGAGAAACGGCCTTGCAGCTTGCAAGCAAAAGCGAAGTGCTCACCTTCATGTCTGAACTCTGCCCAGCAGCAAAGAGCAGCATAAATGGTGCAAGGCTGCTAAGGATTGATGCTGGGGTCGGACTGTCTTTATAATATGATATGGAAGAAACGTATAAGTAGACAGAGTATAACTGCTTCTTTGGTTTTCTATGTAGTGAAATTGCAAGCAGATGAGAACTAAGGACAGAAAATTATGTAAGTTGATAGAAATATTGTAAATGAGTTCCAAGTGACACAGTTAGTGTGTGAACTGTTCACCCTGCATCTCTCCTTTCAACTGCATTAAGTTCAGTTTAAGAATGAGTAGGGTCTATTTTCAAGGAGGCAGCTTTGGTCAAAAAGTCTTAAATGCTCTATTTTATCAAGAAGGGATTAACAAAACAGCAGGTAATATTTTACATGTGTATAAAACTATAATATATCCAGGCTTGAGAAACCATGTGGTCTCTATACTGATGGATAGATGGAAGGATCGATAAGGACTACCTACAGTAATGATGATGGTCTTTTTTTTTTTTTTTTAAGATTAAAAAAAGGCCTAAATTATCGAAGTGTTTGAATTTTTGTCACAGAAAGAACAAAGTGAAAGAAATCAATACTTATTTTAGAAAACAGCCAAACAGAAAAGACAGCAATGGCACCAGAAGGTGGCACAGTGGTCACCCAACTAGATGGGCATGGGGTGTTTCCTAGTCCACGTCCCAGAGTCTCCCTGAATGTGCCAGCACACACATGCCTGGGATCCAGGCTGTCTGACACTGGGGTGGACAGCAGCATGCGGATCCGGTTGAGGGTGCTCTCTGTCTATGCAAGGAAGAATTTTCAAAGATTAAAAAAAAAAACCATACAGTGAAATTTTTAGTCGTGATGGAAATGAATCAAATAATGTGGATCATCAGATTTTAAACCTAAGAGGCGGCTGAGGGAGAGAGGAAAGGTAAAACAGATTAAAGACATTCTGCTTCATACATGGAATAAAGAGTTTATAAATAAATAACTTTTTAAATTAAAGGAATTTAGATCTGTTAGTACCTCTAAGTTAAGAGAGAATTTTTTTTTTCTTTTCAGTGTCGTGACCTATTCTGGAATCCATCTGTTGAAATGCTTTATAGCAAGTATAACAGGAAATCTTGGCTAACAGCTATCAGTTTAGCTTAAATCTCAAAATTTGGTATGCCAACTGGAGCTAAAATACCTAGAAGAATTGAACCAGCTGTGGCATGCTAGTTAAGGCGGCGGGATCCCACATGGCTGGCTGCACGAATGGAGTCTTGGACCCAACCACTTAAAATCATGCCAGGCGTGTGTGCATGCATGCCCAGAATCATAAGAGGAGAATAGAGAAGACTGTGGCATGACCATCCCCTTGGGGTGCTTTCTCAACTTCTGTCTCTCTCAGATGAGCACAGAGTACACCCTACATTAAAATGAAAAAACAAAAACAAAAAACAAAACCTAGAAGAATCTCAGCATTGTTTTAAATGCTGTGTATCTGTAACTTGCAAAGGATCACTCCAGCTTTAAAACTTGGATCTTCCCAAAGCAAGAATGAATTTGTGCCTGAGGGAGAAAAGAGGTTTATAAGTTAAAAGCAAATGCGGGGAACCAGCAGTTAGCGTAATGGCTATGTCGCTGGACTCCCACGTAGTCGACCGCGGTTCGCGTCTCGGACCCGGTGGCTTAAATCTCACGCCGGGCGCGTGTGCGTGCGTGCCCAAGATCCCGAGAGGAGAATGGAGGAGAAGGGATTGCGGCGTGACCATCCCCCCTGGGGGGTGATTTCTCGCTTTCTGTCTCTATGTCTCTCTCTGTCTGTCTGGCGAGCGCACGCGCCCTATAGCGAAAACCTCTCCAAAAAAAAAAAAAAAAAAGCAAATGCGTATCAAAGTCCACAAAGTGAAAACCCACTTCTGCTATGTAGTGAAGGGTTTGCCATGTTACTTATTTGGCTTTTTATCTTGTAAAGACAATGTCTATCGTGTGTACTTTTTTAAATATTAAAATGGACTACATAAAAAACGCTGCTTTTCTGTTAAGTATTAATAGGTAAGTTGCGGAGTAAATAGTCCTATGTATGTGTATAATTAATCTTTTCCCTGGAGTCCTTACTTGAATATTTAAAAAAAATAAATTCTTGGTAACATTTGTCAGTCCACGTTAGAAACACCAGTCATTTCCGGCTGAGACCATTCACCATAAGGTGAACACAGAATCAAAATCAGAACACCAGAATTCATGTCCTACTTCTGTTATATATTATATACTGGACACTGGGCAAGTTACTTGCGTTTTCTGAACTTTTAGTAACTGTAACTTCACAAGCTGTAAGATTACATGAAGTAACATGTGAGAAGAACTGCTGCACGTTTGTAAAGCCAAACCAACCCAAGAATACAGCAAAACTCACAGGGACTTACCAGAGAAAACATCCTGTCACGGAGAAGAAACAATTTCTCTAGGGAAAAACAAATAACAAAAACTAGCTGTAGGTGAGAAAATTAATCTGTAAAAGGCAAGCGAAAATGGTTTGGAATTGGTACATTTAAGATTCAGAATGGGAAAAGTCTTACTTTGAACTAAAGTTAATGGAATAAATTATGAAGATGCTTCTCACCTATTCATATAGTGGTTTAGTTTTTCAAAGTGAAGCTGAATATTAAAAGGTTATTGGTAGTTCTGGGACCAGCAGTTAGCATAATGGCTAGGTCGCTGAACTCCCATGTAGCCGACTGCGGTTCAAGTCCTGGACCCGCTGGCTTAAGCTCACGCTGGGCATGTGTGTGTGTGCCCAAGATCCCGAGAGGAGAATGGAGAAAGGATTGTCTTGTGGCCATCCCCCCTGCTTCAGGACAATCACAGAAGACAAATGTGCAGGGAGAAGCAGAAGCCTGGATCTTTACTAGGGATCATTTCTTTATCTTCTGAATCAGAAATTGAGACATGAAGTCTTGTAAGAAAGAGGCTGTATAAAGTGGTGGGTGCCTAAAGGTAACAACTCCCAGGAAGTAAGCTGGGCCCTGTGGTTAACAAAACTATACCACGCCAGTTCTGATCTGCCTTCACTTCCTAATATGTAAAGGGAATATGCTGAACTCACAATACCACTTAGAGGCTGATGGCCATTTCTAGACTTAACATGAATGACTTCTCCATTTTAAGGCACCAAGTAGCTACTACCACTTGGTAAAAGCCAGACTTAATAAATAAAAAGTGACCAGAAACTGATTAAAAATTTCATCAATTTAATTTTTGTTTGTTTGTTTGTTTGTTTTTGGAGAAGTTTTAGCTATAGGGCACGTGCGCTCCCCCAGAAAGTCAGAGAGAGACAGAGACAGAAAGCAAGAAATCACCCCCTGGGAGGATGGCCATGCCGCAGTCCCTTCTCCTCCGTTCTCCTCTCGGGATCCTGGACACGCATGAACACGCGCCCGGCATGAGTTTAAGCTACCGGGCCTGGGACTTGAACCGCGGTCGGCTACGTGAGAGTCCAGCAATTGAGTTAAACCAGGATATTTAATAAGGTTTCAGGGAAGAAGCTAAACCAGTGTTTCTGTAACTTTGGATTTTGGCATACCTGTCTCCTTGATAAAAAGCAGACCTCTAAACTCCTCCCCTGGCCCATGTTTATTCATTCCTGCAAAGGTGCTAGCAACACTAGTAACCAACCCAGTGACTCTCCGAAAGTCTGAAGTTTGAGAACCACTGGGACCGGTAAGTGGCAATGAGCAGAAAGCAAATAGACCAGACAAAAATGGAAAGGAAATACAGAAAATAAAATGATAGGATGACCAAGGAAAAGGATGCAGAATATACTAAGGTACTGTCCTTTTTCTATAAATCTATGTAACATCATAAAATTTGAGCTACCATAGAGGCTTATTGACCTATGGAAGAGTTAAGTCAGAACACTTGAAAGGTACCTCAAACTACACATCATCATTTGAAAATACGTAAGATTTACCCTCTCGGTGCAATGGAATAAGCAGCGTAGAAACAGAAAGGCCAGAGTGACCTCACAGGTGCTTCCTTGCTATCCCACCTTCACTTACGGCTCAGAGGTTTTTGCAGACTTACCTATTCATTTTAAAGCCCTGGCAGATCATAAAACTGTTCAGTTTTGCAGGGACCTACCAGCCTTAGTCAAGGAATTATTTCTGTTTCTCAAGGGTAAACTGTGGCAGATTTTTAATCTTAACATCTAGCAAGTAATGAAAATCAGAAACATATTGATTAAATGACAAAGCTACTATAAATGTTTACTGAGTGTTTATTAATGGACTCCTGTGCAGTGAGGCACTAAAGCAGCACCTCTGAGTCCCAGCAGTACTTCCAGATCTCAGCAGAACATGCGACCAGCTTGGTAACTGCTTAAAAGGCTCACAAATGAACATCTAAACTCCCATTAAAGCAAAAATGGCATCAATGTCATCGGTCTCCTTGCCGGCTCCTTCTGCGTTGTGTGTGTGTCTTCGCATCATTGTCCATGAACTCGTGTTATTTTCACTGCTTCCTATAAGATTTTCCTGAATCTGTTTCTCCTTGGTTTGTATGACAGGATTTGAAATTCTGCTCCTTAAAAGCTGCTTACTGTTAGGGTAGAGGTCAGTTCTGGTAACTGCAGGGCATGCGAGTCTCCACTCAGCACTGCCGTCTGTCGTATTCTGAGTCCCTTGAGTGAACTGATAAATTTCCTTTAGAAGTATTGACTGTGACTTTCTCTGTGGTTTGCTTTGTCTCAGTAAAAATATATTTTGTGATCTTCTTTGTCTCTGATGGTGCTTTGAAGTTTTGATACCTAAGCTTCGAAGAAGGCAGTTGCAAATAGATGTTTTCATACACTCTAGTTTCTTTGGCAAACTTTAAGAGACAGAAAGGAGAAATGTGAGTTAAGGAAGATATAGAAAAACAACGCTCAAGCACTTTCATACATCTTTCTACCAACTGCCAACAGGAAGTACACAATTCACCTACAAATCCTATATGCCCGTGTACAATCCTGGGAAGACACAGACAGGAGTTTGGACCCAAATCTGTTTTCAGAGCACAACTTCTGATTCGAGCTGTGGGCAGACTGTCTGCGCTTTGCTCTCAGAGTAAACTAGCTTCTACAAGGGCCTAGCAAGGAGGCCGAGCAGGGAGATACCGCTATACGTTAGTGCCAGGGCTCTTCCCACCCCACCGATCTGGTCATCATGTAACGGGAGCAGAAATGGAGAAATAGTCACCAATGAGAAACATCTGCCAGTATGTATTGATCCATACCTAGATAAGCAACGTTGCGTTGTGGGAGGAAATGAACAGCCTCAAAAAAAGAAAGTTAAGGGGATTTATAAAGGATTGAGAAAACAAGGCTTTTTGGCCAGAGACAAACCGACAGGCTTGAGCTACCCTCACTGAGATTGCAATCATCATCTTCAGGTCTAGAAATTCAGAACTCAGGCATTTTACTTAGGCATTGTACTTCTGGTCTTCTGGGTCCACTGCCAGAAGACCCACCAGTGCCTACCTGAGCTGCCCCACTGTTTGTGACAGTCACATTTTAAAAGCTTACCACAGGTCTATTCTCTTCCTTTTTAAACAGATACTAAACTTTGAGGAAGCCCATTTAATGACCTAATTCATCTGTTTCCACACCATTTTCTTGTCTTACTATGAGCAGTGACTTTGAAACGGGGAGAAAGTACATGTACCTTCAAACTGAAATGGAAACAGAATGAATGAAAATAGGAATTGGGGAACCTGGATTAAGTTCTAGATCTCCACTGAGTACAACCATGTCCTCCTCTAAAAAAGTAGAATAATACTGCCTACCCTTGCAATTATTGTGGACATTAGATAAGTTATAAAGTACATTACAAATTTAATACTCAGCCAGCCAGACAGGGCTATATGAAGGAACACTATATTTGGGGGAGTAATGAATAACAGCTTAATCAATAAACACAAGTTTGTTACCCTTCCTATTAATCATAATCATCTCTGCCTCATCTACCCCAACTTTAAACCAAATTTTAAATAGAATGCCTTTCTCCATCCCAGGTTGAATTTTCAACCCTAGATAGATTCCCTTTAGTTATTTTTTTAATAACTGTCTTATTTTAACTTTATTTTTTATTATTCTTTTTATTTTTATTTGACCAGAGAAGGACAGAGAGAGAAAGAAAGAGCAAGGGAGGAAAAGTGAGAAAACAAGCCGCCATATTCAAGATTCAAACCACTCGGCCATGTGGGAGTCCAGCGCCCTTAATGGCCACGCCATGCAGATCCCCTTTAAATGGCTACAGACAACTTTAGGACATCTCAATGTAAAATGCCCTCTATTAATTTATCCCTTAGGGATATTTAACAACTTTTTCCAAGTTTTAAATCAAAACTTGTTATAAAGGCTTGAATACATACCAGGGTTTTTTTTCCCTAAAACAGTAATATCTTTTCCATTAGTTTTAGAAAAAAAATTAACAAATTATAGAGTTTTAAGTGGTTCATCCATAAAAACCATTATAAAGCCCTGAAAAGATACACACCTATAACTAGATAAGAAGTTATGATACATGAACAGAATAGTTCTAGAAAGACACATAAAAAACTGGTCAGAGGATTGCCTCTGTGAAAGGAGAATAAGGATCTTTACATATTTGTGTCTGATATTGTTAACCATTACTTCTATTGTTTTTTCAATAAAATTAAGCCCTAAAGTGTCTAACTTCATGTAACACTAGCTCACAATCAAAGATAATCATCTTTATACAATTCAATCAGTGTTATGACCACAGGAAAAGAAAAAGGTCAGTCTGTGGAGAGTCTAGCTCCTGTGAACATTAAGTCTGACCTTGATCCTTGGAGTCTAGGGTGGGCTCATGGAGGACAGGCATTTTCTGCTTTGGCGCTCTCACCCTCACCCCACTGTACTGAAGCTGTCTGCAGACGGGCTGCCTCTCCCACAGAGCATGAGTCTCCTGGTTACTCAGTCTACCTCCTATGGTTATGTCCCCAG
The DNA here is from genome assembly GCF_000334495.1 of Tupaia belangeri chinensis. Taxonomy (NCBI): domain Eukaryota; kingdom Metazoa; phylum Chordata; class Mammalia; order Scandentia; family Tupaiidae; genus Tupaia; species Tupaia belangeri. The sequence goes on along the minus strand of NW_006159942.1, from coordinate 418,815 downwards.
GCTTAGCACTCCACAGGCATTCTTTTTTTTTTTTGGGGGGGGGGGCCACGTGCGCTCGCCAGACAGAGAGAGACATAGAGACAGAAAGCAAGAAATCACCCCCCGGGGGGATGGTCATGCAGCAATCCCTTCTCCTCCATTCTCCTCTCGGGATCTTGGGCACGCATGCACACGCGCCCGGCGTGAGTTTTAAGCCACCGGGTCCGGGACGTGAACTGCGGTTGGCTATGTGGGAGTCCAGCGACATAGCCATTACGCTAACTGCTGGTTCCCTCCGCAGGCATTCTTAATGCTCTCTGAATGAACAGATGGCCATGATGGAGTAAAAATGAGTAAGTCCAATTAACCTAAGTTTACTTTTTTTTTTTTCCCAATGAACTTTGCCCACATAACAAAAGCAAACAGAATTGCAGTTTGAATAGATCCCACTTTTAGCCCTCTATGGGTGCTGCACTTCCATTTTAAAGAGAGGTGACTTGAATGTATATATTTTTGCCCTAAACGTCAGCAGAAAAGAAAACAAAATTTCCAGAATATGCTTACCGATAACCTTGAGCTTCCACGTGTTTAAGCCGGTTACTTTTAAGAAGTTTGCTACCCAAAAAGGTGGCCTGGGCCTTGAGTTTTTGGCTCCTACACCATACAATTGCCATTTGGATTTCTTCAGAAAGTTGTCTGAAAGTCTCAGCTCCTCGGAATCTTAGCACGAAACTTTTGACACAAGGAGTTCCTATCCCTTTCTGTAAAGAATATTTTGTTGTCTTTGCTTTGGACTGAGAACATACAAACTCAAAGGCAGTCTCCTGAAATGTGAAAAGATGAGAAAAGTATATTGAATGTTTCATTGTAAATATATGACAAGAAGAGCTGACTCACTTTTGAAACATAAAAAGCGTCTTTTTAAAAAGAGGAAAACTTGTTTCACTCATTGAACTTTTCTTGTTTTAAAAACTTAATTTTGGGGTCAGCTTGTGTCATGGTGGTTCAGTGGCTGAATTACACATGGCTGACTGCACAGTTGTGTTCCACACCCTGGGTGCACATGCATGTGTGCCCAAAATCCCAAAAGGAGAGAGAGGTAAGAGAAGGGACTGCAGCAAGACCATTCCAAACAAGGTCTGCTTTCATCCTTTCTCTTTCTCTAGCAAGCACATGTGCCCTCTGACCAAACTAAAAAAAAAATAAGTAAATTTTTAAAATTTCAAAATAAAAACTTAAGTTTTTTACCCATTACTCCTCATACAAGCTGTTAAGATTTTGTTTATTGTCCCTCTTTGTATCTGCAGTTGAATTTAATTGACGTGGGAAACACGATATAAATATTCTAACACAAGTATCATGTATACAAGAGCAAAACTTTACATGATTAAATGCTGGTCAAGTATTAAATAACGGAGGGAGGGTGTCACTCACAGGCCTTTCTCTACCATCACTGGACTACCACAACTTGTTTTTCACTTATTTCCATATTCTCAGTAACCCTCCTCAATAAAGAGTCATAAATGTGACTGGAACACTTGAGGACAGAAGCACGAGACCTTGCAAAGCACCCAGCAGAGTAGGGCTATTCCTCAGTTAATGATGGCTGAAAACATGTTAAAAACGTTTAACTGGGGACCAGCAGTTGACGTAACGGCTATATCACTGGATTCCCATGTAGCCGACCGCGGTTCGAGTCCCGGACCTGGTGGCTTAAACTCACACTGGGCGCGTGTGTGCACGCGCGTGTGTGTGCCCAAGATCCCGAGAGGAGAATGGAGAAAGGACTGCGGCATGGTCATCCTCCCAGGGGGGTGATTTCTCTCTGTCTATCTCTGTCTTTCTGGGAGCACACGTGCCCTATAGCAAAAAACTCTCCAAAAACAAAAACAAAACAAACAAACAAACAAAATAAAAAACGCTTAACTGAGTGCCAATTCTGATTCAACTAGCTTCTGACAAGGTACCTTTATTTCTTTAACCCCTTTGTGCTATAGTAAGTCTAATTTGGATTCTACTAGCATTTCCTATTTCTACCTACTAGGTTTGTTTCTATCCTTCATTCAAAGCTTACCTTCTTCCAAATTTCTCACACTTAAGAACTTAAAAAGGAAGTAGAAAGTATCAAAGTAGAAGCCCATCGACAGTTATGTTTAGTGATCAATAAAGGATGTGTGTCCTAAAAGCAAGCTGAGCATATTGGTGCAAATAGCTAAAAATATGGTAGTAAATAGGTCTTAAATAAAAGAGATGCTGACCAGCTAGCTTCAAAACCAGCTCACTTGTGACATGTGGACGGTCTACAGAAGTTGCAAGGGTCACAAAGCGCCACAGTTCTCTTGAGACACAGAGCTGCAAAAACTATTTTGGGGACTGGTATAAAATGGTAAAGGACAGGGACTATGATGCCCAACTGTCCTTAGGCTCCCACTCCGCTGCTTATTTGCTATATAGTCCAGGCAAGCTTCTTGGCTTTCTATGCCTTCCTCTCCTCACCCGAAATATGAAAGCAGTAGTAAGACCCCCTACCTTACAGGACTTTGCAAGAATTGCATGAGTTTGTAACATAAAAAGCATTGAGAACAATGCCTGGCAGAGCAATTGTTAGCTATTATTATCCCCCCTTGACTCAAGAATTGGTCAAAATATAAATACAAACTGAACTCTCTATAAAGTTCAAGGAAGTACTTTGACTTACTAGAAATGATTAAGAATTCTTAAATAGAATGTAAGAAATAACCCACAAAAGAAAGCAGTACATTTTGCAAAGATACAGGGTAATAAATTACTGAGTGAAAGAGGGTGACAGTATATACCTGTTGCTAGGTCCACAGCAAATAGAATTTAGACACTAAATAATAAAAATCATGTCAAAGCTTAAACCATGTGGCCAACAGGTGCTTTACTGACTTGTAAATACATGACAGCAAGGAAAGCTGACTCACTATCAAAATGTGAAAATACGCAGTCTTTTTTAAAAGAGGAAAACTTTTTACTCACTGAGTTTTTCTTTTCTTAAAAATTTAATCTTGGGTCGAGCCTGTGTCATGGTGGTTATGGCACTGGACTACAACATGGGTGACCACAGTTCCAGTCCTGGACCTTACGGCCTGAAAAACACACTAGACATGTGTGTATGCCCAAAATCCCGAGAGGAGAATGGAGGAGGAACTGTGGTATGGCCATCCTCCCAGTGCAGGCACCTATGGCAAAAACCTTTATAAAACCTCAACAAGAAAGGAAAGACATGATGAGGATGACGACAAAAAATTATGACAGTCACGAATTACATCTAAGACCAATTAAATGTTGACAATGATCCGGATTGCCAAACACCTCAAATGCACTGAAAATAGCATGCTTGGGGCCAGCAGGTAGTTAAGGTGCTGGACTCCGACATCGCTGACTGCAGTTTGAGTCCTGAACCTGGCGGCTTGCTTTCTTACTTTTTGACTCTGTCTCTCTCTAGTCAAATTAAAACATAATAACAACAAATAAAACTGACAATTCATAAAACAAAAATAAAATAAAATTTAAAAAAGAATAGCAAGCCATCAGGTCCAGGACTCAAACCACAGTCGGCTATGTGGGAGTCTAGTGCCCTTAACCACCATGCTACCTGCTGGCCCCCATCTTACAGTCACTTTAAAATTCTAGAAGAACTCCTACAAAAACATTCCTTGAGATATTCTACTAACTAAATTCACTGTGTGCTTTAAAAACTGTTATTTGTCTTCATTGAGAAACAACTCTGAAAACTATGACAGCACTAAGGGGATAAAAGAGGACATTCGATCCCTGCCCTTCACTGGTAACGTCCTCTAAAATTAGTAGAAATCAGAAGCTGTGTTAAATGAAGCCAGACAAACCTCAATAGCTTTGCGTTTCAGCTGTTTGCAGAAAGTCTTCACATCAAACTCTGATGACTCTTCTGTGGAGGTGGGAAAATCAGATTAAGAAACTTAGGTATACTATTTCCAAATCTACAACAAATTCTAAATGCGTGATATTTCTTGGCAAAATACTATTAAAGAAATAAAGAGAAGGCGGCAAGCAAAGAACTATGAAGCAACAGACACAAAGTGCTCAAGCTTAAAAACACAAACATTACCACAATTCTCAAAAGATAATCAATATGGGTTAAAATGAAAAAGTACATATTAAATTTATGTCTATACAGTACATAACTATTGTATTTTCAACAGTCTGTTGTTGCTATTGCTATAACAAAGCAAATTACCTTTGAAGACTTTCTTATTCTTTACTGGTTGTCCAAGATCCACATTATTCTGTATCTCAATCTTTGTTTGTTTAGCTTTTTTGGAAATTGTAATTAAGGGGTCTTCACTGGACCTTGGTGATTGCTCTTTTGTTAAAAACAGTTTATTTAACAATTTTGTTACTCCTTTGGCTGGACCTATTTTTTTCTTAAAGACTTCCAAATAGGGCTGTCCGAGAAATTCAGTAATATCAGAAGGAAAGGTAAAATCTTTGAAGTAAGGCATTGGTTGAATCCTAGAGACCTCTTGAAGCAATCCAAACAATGGTTCATATAAAGTAATCAACCTTTTTAAAACATCTTTATAGAGAACCCTAGAAAAAGAAACAGAAGCTTATGAATTAGCTAATGATTACAATGCACAGATTATATAAAAGTGCAAAATTTAAAGTTAAAGACAAATGGCTGTCAAGCTCTGCCACTATATAGTTTTAAAAATGCTATAGCATGTATGTGTAAATAGCTGCATCAGTCCAGTCCAAACAGAAAAAAGAAAGTACAAAATGTTACTCAAAAAAATGTCAAAGGTGCGTATCAAAATTAAGTGTTTTTTTAATCTAGGTAGTAAGGTATGCAAATTTTAAATTCTTCACATTTTTCTATATTTTTGAATTTCTTAAAATAAACATGTATTGAGGCCAGCAGGTGGGCTGGTAGTTAAAGCAGTGGACTTCCACATGGCTGACCATGGTTCAAGTCACAGACCTGACAGCTTGCTTTCTCTTTTTCTCTCTTTCTCTCTCTCTCTTTCTCAAGCACACATGCCCTGTAGCAAATGATGATGATGATAAATAAAATTACTAAAAAGATAAGCATGTGTTATAGTAATCAGCAAAAATTAAGAGCTATGTTCATTCAAAAATGAGTATCAACAGTTTAATATTTTTAAATAGTATGGTTAAGTCCAACTGGTTGCATGGCAGCTAAGGTGGCTGGATCCCATATGACCAACTGCATAGTTCAAGTACCAGACCCAGTGGCTTGAAAACATGCCAGGCACATGCGTGTGCATGCCCGAAATCCTAAAAGACTGAAGGAGGAAGACTGTAAAGTGGTCATCCTCCTGGGAAGTTCTTTCTCACTCCCCTTGACCCCCATTACTAGTGAGCATATGCGCTCTATAACAAATTTAAAATATATAATATATATATATATACATATGACTATTAAATCAAACACTGTAACCTTTGATTTTAAGAAAAAGCAGAATAATAAGCACCATGATCAAAACAGCCCTTAAGTAGTCCTTCAGATACTCAGGTTAAGATACCAGAGTAAAGTTTTCAATACCCAAAGGCAAAAATAACTTTCTACTTTTTTTTTTTTATATATATTTTTTCTTTTTTTGGAGAGGTTTTTGCTATAGGGCACGTGTGCTCGCCAGACAGAGGGAGACAGAGGGACAGAAAGCGAGAAATCACCCCCCAGGGGGGATGGCCACGCCACAATCCCTTCTCCTCCATTCTCCTCTCGGGATCATGGGCACGCACGCACACGCGCCCAGTGTGAGTTTAAGCCACCGGGTCTGGGACGCAAATCGCAGTCGACTACATGGGAGTCCAGTGACACAGCCATTACACTAACTGCTGGTCCCAACTTTCTTTTTCACCATTTTTTTTTAAGTTTTCTATATTCGAGGTAGAGCTAATGATCCTAATTGATTGAAAAGGCCCAAAACAGGTCACCTTACAAACATGGGCAGATTCTAAGAAAAATTACCTCAAATCAGGTTCACTATATTGAGATATACAAGAGAGTATCTCTTTAGTTCCCATGTATTGCCAGTGTTCTTTACATCAACACACATCAAAAAGCAGTGGTGTTTCAGGTGGATGAAGAGTTTAGAGCATATAATGCAAGTCAGAAATTGTATTTCTAATTGCCATTGAAAGTTAGAAACCAAGGACCAACAGTTGGCGTAATGGCTATGTCGCTGGACTCCCAAGTAGTCGACCACAGTTCGAGTCCCGGACCTGGTGGCTTAAACTCACTCCAGGTGCAGGTGCTGCATGCCCAAGATCCTGAGAGGGGAATGGAGGAGAAGGGATTGAGGTGTGGCCATCCCCCTAGGGGGTGATTTCTCGCTTTCTGTCTGTCTCTCTCTTTCCAGCGAGCACACGTGCCCTATAGCAAAAACCTCTCCAAAAAAAAAAGAAAGTTAGAAACCAGGCCAGCCCATGGTCTGGTGGTTAGGTTAGGGCAAATGGATCCCACATGACCAAACGAGCAGTTTGAGCTCCTGACCTAGAAGCTTGAGAAACACACTGCAGGTGTATGTGTGCATGCCCCAAATCCCAAGGCAGAGATGGAGGGAGAGCACTGCAACAAGGCCATTCACTACATAGAGTGCTTTCTTCTTTTCTCTCCTTCTCTCTCTGCTTCCCCCATACCGTGGCAAGTGCCTGCATCCTCTGGCAAATTAAAATTTTAAAAATTTAAAAATCAAGTGGCAGAGAGAATCAGGAAAACCATTACTGCCACCAATTTTGTATTATTTCAGTTTCTAACCCTAGAAATCTGTTGGTTTAATTGTTTACTGTTAAGTAGCTCTCGTGGCTTGACATACCAAGCCTAGTCCTTTGACATAACCATCGGCACTTACTTTCCTAATCCACCTCACATATAAAGGGTCTTCAAAAAGTTTGTGGAAATGTATATTATGAAAAAACTATGCATGAATTTAGAGTTTTTGCACAAAAACAAATTCAGTCCTTTAATTCCATTACACACAAACTTTTTGAAGTCCCCTTGTAAACGATGATCAAATGAAGGGAACTCTTGTACCTTCAGTATCTCATGGGAAATCTTACATTAAAACTACTAATAAGAAATCTAAGTTAGGGGCCAGCACGTGGCATAGTGGTTAGGGCGCTAGACTCCCACATGGTCAACCATGGTTTGGATCCAAGACCCATTAGCTTAGAATTCACACTGGGCACAGTGTATGTATGCCCAAAATCTTGAGAGGAGAATGGAGAAGGGATCTCTCTGGTCATCCTCACTGGGGGTTAGTTCTCACTTTCTCTCTCTCTCTCTCTCTCTCTCTCCCTCTCTCTCTTTCTCTCTCTCTGTCCCTTTAGCAAGGACACATGCCCTATAGCAAAAATCTCTTAAAAAGAAAAAAAAAAAAAGCAATCTAGGTTAAGCTAGAGATATAAGATTTCAAAGACATGTACATACCATAACCTGCTCACCAGCCCTACCATCACAAGGTTTAATATAATGAACTCTTGCAAACCTAGATGTTTTACAGTCAAGCTGGAGAATCAATTTAAGGTGGGAAAACAAAACCAAAGAAACCTGGGTTAAGTTAAAAATATGAAAGAAATAGACTGAAACTAAAGACAAACGTCTTGAAGGTATTAACACCTTAAAATATGTTATATTTAAGTCATGAAAACTTGAAAATATAGAAATATACACTCTGCTAAGGCGCTCATTATTCAATTTAGTTTCTAAGGTTAAGAGTTTCTGGCTGTCAGTGCTCTTAGGATAATACAAGCAAGATAAAGAGCAGTCTCTGGAAATGGCCTAATCGGGCAATTCCTGACAAGGTGGCCAAGCAGCAAAACATCAAGAATTCCCATAGGTTATTACTCCTACAGAGCCCTAGCTTTTAAATAGTAAAACTATGAAATAAATCCAAACAGTTCCAGGTCAAAAGGAAATACTGCAGTAGACTCAAGGATACAGGAACGCCTTGCAGCAGCAGTCCAGCAGGCGGAGCAGCAACTTGCAGGCTCCCAAGACCTTCATCAGCACCAACTCCACCACTGGCTGGCTGGGGACAACACATGCTTTGGTGGTTACAGGCTGGTTTTCACTGGACAAAAATAGAAAAGTACATTACTTTCACTTTTAAACACAAAGCATTTCTACAGCAGTTTTCAAGCAGAAACTTTGTAAGCGCAATTTGAGGTGTTATGCTCAGTAACAGCCCACTGATACATCCACATACCCTGCAGTGACCCAGATTTCAGTGTCATGACAGCAACCACTTAAAACAAAATGTGTACAGCTGAGGCTTCACTGGTTATATTCCAACACCGAGCAGAGAAAAGTCCGAAGATCACAGAAGACACTGAGTCCCAGCCAGCCCACCACACCCCAAAGTGACGGGATGACTTACTTGGAAGAAAACAACTCAGACAGCTCTTGAATTGAACCCTCCAAATTCATATTTTTCAAACGTTTTAAACATTGTTCGACCTGAAAAAAAGAAAGCAACTCAAATTTATATATATATAGTGCAGACAGGGTCATTGATATGACCAAGAAAGAGATCCAGCTTTTCAAAATGTCAAAATATGTTAAATAACACAGAATACCTCTTCCCTGTTTTTAAGGGTAAAGAGACTTGAAGTCTAAAGCAGCCATTTTTGGTTAAAGATTTAGAATTTATGCAGCTAAGCAGATTTATCAAATCAAGTAATGATTAAGAAATTACTACATAAGTCAGAATATGCTTGATGTTATAAAGGGGCTAAAATGAGTATAAGATTATTCTTAATTTTGCTGATGCAACAAAATGTTTAATAGTGAAACTATTAAAACCAGATATAAACTACCAATAAATTCTAGCAAAGTTTAGCTAAGTACCACAGAGATGGAAACATGATTGGCTCTATCACTGAACAAATGTATACTGAACACCTACTATGTGTAAAGCATGCTGGGAGATAAAATGGTATATAAGACACTGTCCAACCTCTATTTGCTAAAAATCTAGTAGTAAAATGACAAAGACAGGGGCCAGCAGGTGGCGTAGTGGTTAAAGAGGCTGAATCCCACATGGTCAAAAGTGTGGTTTGAGTCCTGGATCCAGAAGCTTGAAGAACACATTGGGCACATGTGCATATGTGCCTAAAATCTCAAGAGGAGAATGGAGAGAACGCTGAGGCATGGCCATCCCTCACAGGAAGTGATTTCTCACTTTCCTTCCTCTCTCTCCCTAGTGAGCGCATGTGCCCTACAGCAAATAAAGTAACAACAACAAAGCACAAAGCCATAAGAAAATAATTAAATACTAAAATAAAGAGACATATTGGGGGGTCAGATGACATTACAAATATCTAACACCCTGCGAGGCAATCCCACGTGGGAATGTCCCTGGTTCAAGGGTGGCAAGCCTCATGGATGCTGCCACATGCTTTCCCATGATCCAGGCTGACTGAGGGCTGGGGTGGGTCACAGTATCAGGACCCTTTGAGGGATGCTCTCTCTCTCCTCTCTGCTTCTGTACCATGTGGAAGAAATTTTTAAAGAGAGAGAGCTTGTATTTTGAACCTGCTGTATCCTCAGTATTTCCATCCCTTCTCTGCTTTATTTTTGTTCACAGGACTGTCACCTCTTGAGGGACCACTGACTTACTGCCTTTCTCTCCCAACTATAATACGATGGTAATAGATTTCATCCATTTTGTTTACCAATGTAAGTCAGTCTTAGAACAGTGTTGAGTAGGCACTCAACAGCAATTTTTATTTGGAAAAAAAAAAATAGGTAACAGTATCTTGCTAGAGTTATATACTACTAAAAATGGAATCAAATTTATGAATTCTATCAAAATCAGTTTTCGGATCAATAGGAGTATTGATCCTTACATCCTCTGGGGTCAGCTTCTGTTTTTCAATTTTAAAGTCTAGACACAATCTTTGACAGAGATACTGACAAACCATGATAGTAAAGCACTTAGAAAACATGGGGAGCTAAAGTTCAAAACTAAATTGATGGGCCAGCAAATGGCATGGTAGTTAAGGTGCTGGACACCCATAAGGCCAACCACAGTCTGAGTCCCAGATCTGGCAGCTTGAAAATCACACAGGGTGTGTGTGTATGTGCATGCCCAAAACCCCAGGAAAAAAATAGAGGAGAAAAGATTGTGGTGTGGTCATTCTCCCCGGGGGGTGATTTTTCACTTTCCTTCTCTCTGTCTCTCTCCAGCCATCCCAAGCGCCCTATGGCAAAAAAATAAAACTTAAAACTTAATTAATACATAAATAAATGGAGAGCTTTAATAAGGAAGAAATGAGATATGGGGAAACATAGAGGCAGAGCAGTTACATGCTATTTAGGCTAACATTATATACAGGCTAATTCGAGTGCCTAGTTTCATGAAGGCAGGAATAATAGCTCTGAAATGAAGTTCTCTGTAAACCGAAATGTTAGGCAGACATACAGCAGTAGCAGTAATGGCAAGAGCAGCAGCAGCAGCATCAGACGTGTTCCTGACCTAAGGGAGCCCAGGGAACACAAACTACGTACAGAAATAGCAGCACCACAACACAGACTATGAAATGCTGCAAGAGAAATATAAACAGGACGCTAAACAGCCAAGAATCAAAAAAAGGAATTCAACTTCACTAATACTCAAAAGACTGCAACATAAGATAGGATTACTATATATATATATACTCTCAGGTTACACTTTGAAAAGAAAAATATGATCACTGCTAGAAAGACTTAAAATGGGACTTACAGCATTCTATGGCAGGCAGACATGGAGCGACTGGGACATTCTACACGAACAGGACCAGGAAAGAAAAGACTCAGAAGGGGCAAACACAGTGAGCATGGAGACTCATTAAGGGTTCAGATTGGACCCTGGCTCAGTGCCTGGTCAGCCAGTAATGCAGAACACACCTACGGGCCCAGGACCCTGGCTGGCTGGGAAAGGTTTCGGGGTGGGGGCAAGGTCATGGCATGGGACCCTATTAAAGGTGCTTATCTTTTTCTCTCTCTCATGAGAGAATTAAGTAAATAAACGTCTTTTTTTTAAGTTTGTTCAGGTTTTAGCTGTAGGATGCCCTGAGAGAGACAGAGATGGTGAGAGGGAAAGTGAGAAATCACCCCCCAGGGAGTACAGCAAGGTCCCAAGGGGATGGAAAATGGAGAAGGGACTACAATGTGACCACACCCCACTGAGGGGTACTTTCTCTCTCTCCTTTGCCCCCTCTCTTCTGGCAAGTACATGCACCTTTTGGAAAAGAAGCTCTACTCTATGATATAGTCCCTAAGTTACAGGGCTCTGTTTTGTCTTGAGCTCTAAGAAACAGAAGAAGCCACTTTACAACACAACTTGCCATATACCCATTTCCTCATACACACTACCAATTAGATTATGTAGCCCACAATAACTAAACCACAGCTTTGTCCCTTTTATGATTTTAAGATCTTATATGCTCAGAAAAATGTTCCTTAATGCCCACATTTTGTCCTGATCAAATCACTATATTTTTAAAGCAGGCAGACATTCCTTATAGACTATCATAATGAAGAAGACTTACTTACCTACTAGAAACAAGACTATATAAAACAATGAATCCTTTATTAAAAGAAAAAAAGATTATTTTTTGAAATGCTTCCAGAAAAAAAAAAGTCTACATTTAACTGTGGACTGGAAACCTATAAATCATAAGTCATTTACTGAGATTTCCATTAAAAAAAAAAAAAAAAAAAACAGTGACAGTGACAGTGTGAGCGCATCTTCATCAAGTACAGAGGTTGGGTCTCACACACAGGGATTCCGCCTCACCTGTTTGAGGGCCAAATGGGGTCTGTGGTGGCCCATTCTGTTGTGATTGCTGTAAATGACTGCACATAACACATCTGCTTCTGCATCCAAGGCCTGGCTCTTCAGCGACAGTAGAACGAGATGGCATTCTTTAATTACAGCTGCAACACAAAGGTCTAAAGCAGGGACATTTAATAGGATATATGTATTCTATGTTAAATGAGAACACATAAAAAATACACTGAAAAAGGCATCTTATTTGTTTAAAAGGAATCAAGAACAAATGTGAGACCAGCAGTTAGCGTAATGGCTACGTTGCTGACCTCCCATGTAGCTGACTGTGGTTCGAGTCCCGGACCTGGTGGCTTAAACTCACACCGAGCAGGTGTGTGCGCGTGTGCATGTGTACCCAAGATTCCAAGAGGAGAATGGAGGAGAAGGGATCGCAGCGTGGCCATCCCCCCTCGGGGGTGATTTCTCACTTTCTGTCTCTGTCTTGCGAGTGCATGCGCCCTATAGCAAAAACCTCTCAAAAAAAAAAAAAAAACAAACAAATGTAATCAACCTCAACTAGAAGACCATCATTAAGGATTCTAAGTGAGCTGATGGAAAAATAGTGACAGATGATATAAAGTCCAGGAAATCGTGAAAAGAGGACACTGGTTAAACAAGAACGTCTATCTTACATTATCATCACTTTAATAATCTTTCATATGAATACTCTACAGTCATCATTTGCACACTTGAACCTTAAGTAGTGAATGTGCCATGCAGGTTATGTACTTCTCGAAATCCCCTTTTGCTATGCCTATCAGCAAGAAAGAAATGAGAAATCACAGCAAATGGAAATTTTATTATTTGAGGAATGCCTGATAGAACACAGGATGCTCAGGTTAGATGTTTCCTAATCTGAAAAGCATTAGTGGGACCAGCAATTAACGTAATGGCTATGTCACTGGACTCCCACAGAGTCGACCACGGTTCGAGTCCCGGATCCGGTGGCTTAAACTCACATTGGGCACGTGTGCGTGTGCGCCCAAGATCCCAGAGGAGAGTGGAGGAGAATGGATTGCTGCGTGGCCATCCTTCCTGGGGGGTGATTTCTCGCTTTCTGTGTCTCTGTCTTTCTGGAGAGCACATGTGCCCTATAGCAAAAAACCTCTCAAAAAAAAAAAAAAAAAGCTTTAGTCAACGCTGCAGTTAATGAGCTCAGTGGCTCCAGGTGTAGAGTCCAGCACTCTAAGCGGAAGTAACACATGGCAGCTTTCTACACAGCGTGGAGAATTTTCTTCCACTCTCAACTACCTGGAGACAGAATGGCTGCCCTGGGGACTGACAGTGAGTTGGTCAATTTCTCTTACCTAATGGAAATCAGTAACGAATTTCTGCATAGCATAAGAAGAAAGATTAATCTGTAAACTAAGATAAATGGGAAGGGGGTGTGATAACTTGATAGGCTATAAGTAATTAATATTGATATAAGCTATCACTTAAGTGTTTATTTACCATAAGGGCTTTAAATGCTTTACTTACACCAAATTTTTTTCATTCCCCCATAGAGCCCTATGAAGAAAATACTATTTTTAACTGTTCAAAAGTGAGCAGAGGCATAGAAAGGTTAAATAACTCGCCCCAAACTCCAGCCAAGAGCTAAGATTGTAGCGCAGTCCGGCTCCTGAGTCAAACTCCTATGCCCAACCGACTAAACGCCGGCAACACTACCCTTCACACTCGGGTAAAACGGTGCGCTTTCTCCTAAATTCACATCCATTAGATCCTCCCGAAACTTAGTTAAGTAGTGTGGACTAGCTCCATTTTACGGAAAAGGAGCCCGAAGTCCGTAAAGATTGCAGAGTAGGTCCAACGGGCTCAAATCATGCTCCGGCCTCTTCGGGGGCAGGAGTCAGGAAAGCGGCGGAAGGGCAGCCAGAGCCCCAGGGGGTCCACGGGCAGCGGGTTCCCCGGCTGCACGCTTCCCGGAACCAAGGGCATCAGCCCCTCTGTACGCCCTTCGCCCGGGTCGGAGCATTGCCCCTTCCCAGCTGCAGCCAGGCAGCGCGTAGCCACAGCGAGCCCCGGGAGGGCCCGAGGCCCGCTCCGCCCGCAGCGCCGCACTCCTCTTCCCAGACTCCCGCGGGCTCAGGAAGTCCCGCCCCCACCACGTGCGCCGGCCTGGCGGCCCCTTCCGGAAACGTGTCCGTGTCCGGCTTCACTCACCCAGGACGGCGCCGGGGTCCTGCACTGTCAGTGCGCTGTGACTCCCGGCTTTGGGGATCCTCACGCGGTTCCAGGGCTCCGGGCCCGGCAGCTCCGCAGCCATCTTGCGAGGCGCGGGAGGGCCCAGGAAAGGCGGGGCTCCCGGCAGGAAGAGGGCGGGGTGGGGCTGGGCCTGTCTCCCCGACAGGGGCGGAGCCAAGTGCTGGGCGGACCCGAGCGAGTTACCTGCGGGTCACTGAAATCTGCCCGCGGAAAGGACCAGTGGGGACAGTTTGGAGGGCAGTGGCCCCATCACGGTACTACTCAATCCCTGGGGATGACGAGAGATGTCCTCACAAAGCATCCTGACACACACCACGTCTGGAGCTATTTTACTGGTATGGAAACAGACCCAGAATTAGGCTGATTGCATACAGCTCCAGCTCCACTCCTGACAGTACGGGGAAGATGAAGAGATGAAATAAAGTGGCTTTTGGAAGGTGTGACAGTTGTAAAGAGGGGCTGGCCTACATTGTTTGAACAGCCAAGGAAGGCTCTTTGTCTTTGGCAACAGCAAAACCGCGATCACAGGAAGGAAACCTGTGAAGTCGTCTAATCATCCCCATCCGCCATTGGAGCAAGCTGACATTAAAGCTCTGTCAATTCTCAACTCAGTATATTTCGATGTATTTTTTTCTTATTTATTTACATTAAATCACATGTCTTTACGGTGTACAACTTTTTTTCCCAGCACAAATACCATGCATGTCAGTCAAGACGAAGATACTACTATATACATTGTCATCAGCAAATACCTTCTCATTTTTTGATCAATTAAGCATACTTTTACTTCCCCTTTCCCCTCCCTCCCTTCCATACTAAACTCCTTTTTCCACATTTTATTGATTCACAAAAGATCTTAAACTAAAAATATGGACAAAGCTAGGTCTAGTAACAAGTGTACTGTAATTATCTTCTGAAACATTTTTTCTCTCCATTCCCCCTTTAAATAAAGAGAAATATAAACTAACTTATTTGCCCCCCCAAAAAATTAGGTTAATCTCAATTTGGTCTGTTATTTGCACAAAAACCCATAAGAATTCAATTTCTGATGCAAGGCAACAGATACTATTTGTATTTTTGAACTTATGCAAATAACCATCGTGCCATAAAATAAGAATGCTCACAAATATTTTCCAGTTGCAAAGGGGTCAGGAAAGGAGAAAAGTTTATGTTTCAATTAAAAAAAATTGTTTAGCAAATTGCTGAACCTACCAACTACTCAAAAGAAAGCCAATAAATCTAGAAGACAAAGCATAGAAGAACATCAGTAATAGTTTAGACAAAAGTCATAGAATTCTATCTCACCAGTTCAGCCTCATGTAACCTCTCTTTTGTTGAATTTGTTGTGTTACTATGGTCTGATCTCTATGCTTGAATCCTGAAAGTTAGTATTCGACATTATTATTGATATTTCTGAACTTGCTTCTACCATGAAGTTGACCTTTTTCTTGGTCATTTTTTTGTTCTCTTATTTCTGTCTGTCTAACTTGAGTTTTCCTGGTATAGCACTCCCTTTATCACTTCTTGGAGAGCTGGTCTGGTGTTGGTAAATTCTTTCAGGTTTTGTTTATCTGAGAATGTGTCAGGCTTTTCTTCCCACATGATATCTTTCAGTGTATTAATGATTTATTCCTACTCAGCCATATTGATGTCCTCATAAAGTCCCCATCCTAATATATTAGAGAGTCAGAAAGTGAATTTTAGAGGACTGCCAAGGTTCTAATGCTAGCTCTATTGCTTACTAGCTCTGTGATTATCAGGAAAGTTTAACTCTTCCACATTTTAATAGCCCTATGGGTAAAATAAAGATGATGATAATACTATATGCCTTACAGGATTGTAAACTGCTTTAGAACAGTATCTGACATACAAATAATAACCATCAACCACAGTTAATATTATTACTATTCGATAAAATACCCTGGCATACAGTAGGGCCTAAATAATCGGTTAGATAATGCTTATATGGAATTTTTGGAGGCAGTTAAAGGATGAAGGACTTTCACCCAGAGGAGTGTTAATATTAGGCTGGTTGCCTGGCCCCCCTCCGGGGGCCCCGCAGCCAGGGGCTTCTACCCCTGCGCAGCCAGCCGCGCACCAGGAACAGCCTGGCCCCCCTCCGGGAGCCAGGCCTCCCAGGCCTCTCAGGCACTGGATGGCCGGGAGGCCAAAAACAAGGTTGAAGAACTTGCAACTTGAGAAGATGATAGTTACCAGCCCTGCATTACCTCAGGGGAAAACAAGAACTACTCTGCCATTCTTAAGGAAGCCAGATACCCAAGGACAACTCACACTGCAGATCCCCACAACACCATTCCTGGTAACTACAAGATGACTGCTGTGCCACATCAGCTGATAATCATCCCTGCGTACCAGAACTGCTTTCCTGAAACTGCACTCCCTGGAGACTCACCTACACTTGTGGATCTGCAGGAGACCCTCCCTTAATCCAACCCTGAGTGGAGTTTATGCTCCCTATTGCCAAAAACTTTATGAGCTGATGGTTGGAACTCGTGGCCTCTCTCCCTTTACTTGTATGTATCACTTTTTCAGTAACTCTTCTGGAAGACAACTGTATATAGCAGGGATATTGTAATGGGAGAGTGAGACAGGGCAGAGGGACAAACATAGGAAAAAAAAATT
>NW_006159942.1:369502-401784 GCF_000334495.1 Tupaia belangeri chinensis | reverse complement strand
AAAGGCAAGGTATGCAGGACACAAGAATTGGGAAATTATTTGCTGAGAACATATATGTTGACGTGCTTGATTGAGCCAATGCACAGTGTATTTTGGATGGAAAATTCATTTGTGTGTTGTGATGGGAAAAAAAATTATAATAAAAAATAAACTATAAAAAAAAAAAGAGAAGAGGATAGAGAAAGATAGCAAGTGAACAATAGAGGGGATGTTAGTGAGAAACAGATATGGTTTATTATCTGTTGAAGATGACGTGTATAGTATTCTCAACTGGACTGGTCTGGGAAGTATTTCATGATGGGTGAAGTCTTTTAACAAGCAAAATGAGAAATAGTGATTGACTGTTTTAAAAAATTATAATAATAATAATTATTGGGAAATGCATGGAAAAGACATTGAATGATAAAGTGGGGAGATTGATGTCTCTGTATTGACTGACATGCATGGCATTCCCTTTTGAAAAAGCAATGGAAGTCAATGTAAAGTTATATGTAATCCAATGTAATATAAAGAAGATTATGATGATAATATAAATAAAAAAATATATTAGGCCGGTTATTATAGCATGGGTTTAGAGAATCACTAGTCCTCGGCCAGTATTGCCGGCGCATGATGTGTGCTGGGGATGAAGCTGAGAGTACTAGTGTCAGATCACAGGCAGAATCTGGGGTTTTCCCCTGAGGACTGGTGGTTTCCAAACCAGGCTGATTATCAACACTAGCTGGACAGCTTTTAAAAATAGAAATTTTTAAGTCTCATTTTGGAAATTCTTACTTATTAGAGTAGAGCTCTAATCTGTGTGTGTGTGTGTGTGTGTGTGTGTTAAGACCCTTGTGATAGTAGCCTGGATTGAGAGAAGAGCCTTGCTATAGGTGATGAAGGGGCCACACTGAAGCTAAGGCAGGACAATTTTGGTCACCGTGCATCAGAGGAAGATTACTCGAGAACAAGAAGAGGCTGGTGATGAGGCGACCAGATAGGAGTCCATTACAAAAGCTGAGGCTGGCTAGAAGTAATGAAGGCCTGAACCTTCAAGCATTGGTACTGGAAACAGAGAGACTTACTCAAATTCCTATTATATAAGTATGTTTATGCCTACAGTGACATGTAAGTTTACTTCTCGGGACCTTGTGGCGTAGTGGTTAAGGTGGCTGGAACCCACGCTGCCAGCTGCACCGTTTGAGTCTTGGAATCAGTGGCTTGAGAAACACGTTGGGCACATATGTGTGCACGCCCAGAATTCTGAGAGAGTAAAGGAGAAAAGATGACCCCATGTCCACCCTCTCAGGGGTATGCTTGCTCACTTCCCCTCTCGCCCTCCAGCAAGCACATGGGCCCTACAGCAAACTTAAAAGAAAAAAAAAAATCTAGATTTTCACCTTAAGTCTAAGATATAGCCTTGAGAACAACAGATTTGGGTAAGTGGCAGAGTAATGAAATAACTTTTGATATACCGAGTTTGAGATTGTCTATGAACTGCTCACAAGAAAAGTTCCAATCTGCTAGTTGAATAAATGGGAATATACCTCAAAGGTGATTGTAACGGGAGGAAGTAGAAATGGTGAAAACATGCAGGATAATGTTTCTAAAACCTTGTTCTGGTTGGGACCAGCAGTTGGCGTAATGGCTGTGTTGCTGGACTCCCATGTAGTCGACCGTGGTTTGAGTCCTAGACCTGGTGGCTTAAACTCACACCAGGCGCATGTGCGTGTGTGCCCAAGATCCCGAGGGGATAACGGAGGAGAAGGGATTGCAGCGTGGCGATACCCCCTGGGGGGTGATTTCTCGCTTTCTGTCTCTCTGTCTCTTTCTGTCTGTCTGGTGAGCTCACGCACCCTATAGTGAAAACCTCTCAAAAAAAAAAAAAAAAGAGCTTGTTCTGGTTTTAACAATGAATATCAGGTTTCCACTGGTTAAACAGAACTGGCAGCATATGGACAGGGATTTATAGAAAGAAATTGACATCTGCAGTTGAGGGATTGGGTAGGAAAGTCTGAAATCCATAAAGTAGATGGGAAAATTCCACAGGAGCTGAAACTGCAGTGCACAAGTAGAATTTTTCCCCCTTCTCATCTTCAGGGAAACCTAAATTCTATTCTGACAGCTTTTCAACTGATTGGCTCAGGCTCACCCACATTATCCAAGATGATCTCCTTTACCAACAGTTTTGTTGTTTTTTTTCCAATCTTTTTTTTTCTTTTTTCTTTTTTCTTTTTTTTGGAGAGGTTTTTGCTGTAGGGCATGTGTGCTCGCCAGACAGACACAGAGACACAGAGAGACAGAAAGCGAGAAATAACCCCCCCGGGGGGGGTGGCCACGCCGCAATCACTTCTCCTCCATTCTCCTCTCGGGATCTTGGGCACACACGCACACGCGCCCGGAGTGAGTTTAAGCCACCGGGTCCGGGACTCGAACCGCAGTCAACTATGTGGGAGTCCAGCGACATAGGCATTACGCTAACTGCTGGTCCCAGTCTTTACGTAAAGACTGGAGATGTCATCACAACTATAGAATTACTTCTCACCAACTCCTAGATTAGTACTTAATTGAATAACTGAGCACCAGAGCCTAGCCAAATTAGCACATACTACTGACCATCACAAATGCAAAATGACTTGACTACAGACATAGGCTAAGAGGAAGGAGCCAAAAGAGAGTTCGAGAAGCTGGACATACTAAAGAGAGAAAGGGGAGAGAGTTGAGGAGCAAGATCCATTATTCATTCAACCAAGCTTTTGAGCATCAGTTGTTTGCCAGGCTCTATGCTAGGTACCCGAAGAGGCAAGCAAGGATGGATGGAGTGCTTAGGTAGGAGGGTTGACTTAAAGATCAAAAAGCCTGTGTTCTCTGAGCCAGGAGAAAAGATAAATAAATAAAGATAGCTACAGATAGGGACATGCTTGGGGAACAGTGACATAAAGATGAGGGCGCCCAAGAATGAGAGCTTCTGTATTCTCAGTGAAGGAGGATTTGAGATCAGAACCAAGAGTAGAGGGTGAGAAGACAGTGTTTCAAATGAGCAAAGGCTATTAAAATCAGCTTCCTCAAGCTGGAATGTGAAGAAGCACAGGCTATACTCATTTGGGAGTAAGGTTTTAGGCCATGCTTTAAATTTTTCTAGACTGTGGGACCAGCAGTTGGCATAATGGCTATGTTGTCGAACTCCCATGTAGTCAACCATGGTTTGAGTCCTAGACCTGGTGGCTTAAACTCACACCGGGTGCGTGTGCGTGCGTGCCCAAGATCCTGAGAGGAGAATGGAGGAGAAGGGATTGTGGCATGGCCATCCCCCCTGTGGGGTGATTTCTCGCTTTCTGTCTCTCTGCCTCTCTCTGTCTGTCAGGTGAGCACACGTGCCCTATAGCAAAAACCTCTCCACAAAAAAAAAAAAAAAAAAAATTCTAGATTGTGAAGACTGTAAGAGATTCAAATGGCCATTAAATATATAAAACTTTGATCACTTCATTAATAGCTTGAGACATATAGATTAAAATAATTTTAAGGTACTATCAACTAGACTAAGAGTATGGTGTACCATGTTACTAGGGCTTTGCACAAAAATTCAGATGCGGAGTTCTGTTTCATTGTTGCAGTCATGAAAATGGAAAATTATATTTTCACAGTGAATCAGTTGGTTTTTTTTTAATATGTTGTCAATAGAAGTCTTTTTTCTCCACAATGTCTCACACAGAAATCAAACCCTTAAAATACACAAAAGCAGAATTGTAGCCGTTAGAAGTGGTAAAATGCAGGGCCCTTCCATCAAGGCCTCTTGCCCAAGCACCAGAGGCTGTTCACAACACTTCCTAGCAATAGTTTGTAGCCCATTATTATAAATAAACATGTACGACATGAGCAACTTTTGGTGATACGTTAAGGTGTTTTCTGAAGCAGTTTAGAAATCGGTAGGTACAATGGGATTTCATGACAAAAGTAATCTATCATTGAGGAAAATGGAACGATCTAAATGAAGGTATTAACAATGGTCATCTTTTCAGAAGTAGGGAAGATTTATTTTATTTATTTGATTGTTTGTTTATTCAACGTGGTAGGTGGGAGAGCCTTCCCCTCAATGGGGCCTGGTCATGCTGCAATCCTTTTTCCTCCAATTTTGCATTCCATCAGAATTCTAGGCATGTGTGCACAAACCACCAGGGCCAGGACTTGAACCTGGTTGACCATATGGAATCTACCTTCTTTTTCCAAGAATTATTTTTGTTATTTAATTATTATTATTATTATTTTAATTTGACCAGAGAGGAACAGAGCAAGAGCAAGGAGAGAGAGAGAGAGAAAGTGAGAAAGCAAGCCACCAAATATGGACTCAAACCTTGGTCGGCCACGTGAGAGTCCAGCACCCCTAACCACCATGCCACCCGATGGCCCCGGAATCCAGCGTCATTTGCACAGCACATAACCACTGTTCTTGAACCAACCACCCAGAGTAGATTTTTTTTATTAGCTTTTTTTTGGGGGGGGAGGGGGGGCGCTGTTTTTGTTTTATTTTGTTTTTGTTTGTTTGCTATAGGGTACACTCACTGGAGAGAGAGAGAAAAAAAATGAGAAATTACATCTCCTCGCTAGGGGATTGCCATTTCATGATCCTTTCTCCTCCATTTTCCTGTTGGGATTTTAGGCATGCACACACGTGTGCACTTGGAGTGTTTTTCAAGCTACCAGGTCCGGTACTCGAACTGCTCTGCTCAGCTGGCCATGTGGGATCCAGTTACTTCAACTCCCATGCCACTTGCTGTCCTTATTTATGTTTTCTGTTTTTAAAATTTGCTGCCGCTGGGGCCAGCAGGTGGCGCATGGTCAAGGCGCTGGATTCCCATTTGGCCAACCACTTGCTTTCTCACTTTCTCTCTCACATCTCTCTCTGGTGAGTGCACATGTCCTAAAGCAAATTAATAACAATAAATCAATAAATAAAATTAAATTAATTTTTAAATTGTTGCTGTTGTAATGATAAAAAAAATATTTCTAGTGCCGAATATTTAGTACCAAAGTCTCGTATGTATGTTCATGTATCAGAGACATGTATTGGTTCATTCCCCTATGGCTTGCCATCTCCAACCTGGTGCTCTGGTCTTCTCCAGCTGGTAGTTATACTGATATAGGCCACTAGAGGGAGGCTAAATGCAGGAGGAGGAAGGAACTTCTCTGCCCAGTAACAGCTTTTCACTCCAGTTACTAGCGGTTGGTTCCAAGCTGCAACTCTTTTTGACACACTCCCAGAAGTGCCATCAGAAATACTAGTAACACTTAGATGGTGTTCTCTCCTCAGCAGACCTAGGTCCCAATTCTGCCAGTCTCTTTTCTGAAGGTCCAAATTTTGATAACCCCAAATCCTTTGCCCTGTTTCCTCAGTTGGAGGGATTGTTCCTGCTTTTAGCAGTTAATTCTGTTACCTCAGTGGGTGTTTTTTTTTTTTTTTTTTTTTTTTTTTTTGCATTTTACTTTTTTAACATCCATTCAAACAATTTCTTATATTTCTTAAATTCTCTCTGGCACAGTATGAATTGCTATGGTGTTTTATTAATGGCCTCGAACTCATAAAATATTTGGAACTAAATGTGGTCGCAAGAAAAAGTCCCTCAGATGAGATTCTGTAGTTGGGCTGCCATGTTTTAGCTTTGAACACAGTGGTGATCTCTTTATCAAGGGGAACAGGGGTACGAGAAATCCATGGTATGCAGTAGCATTAGGCCAAATCACCTGAGACCGGTTGTGATGACATTCTTTTTGAAGCCCACTGGGGACCAGGTGACTATGACGGCAGCTGTGACGCTTCCAGTGCACTGCAGAGCCTGCCTGAAATGACAAGCTCAAGACCTGAACTGCTGCTCAACTCAGAGATTAGAGAGTTCCTACAGTGGCCCCTTAAAAATCACTTATTTATGGGGGCCAGCAGGTGGCATAGTGGTTAAAGGAGCTGGACTTCCCCATGGCCGACCTTGGTTCAGATCTGGGATCTGGAGGATTGCTTTCTCACTCTCTTTCTCTCTGTGTCCCTCTCTGGTGAATTAAAATAATAATAATAATAATAATAATAATAATAAATAAGATTAAAATCTAAAAGGAAAGAAAAAAAATCACTTATTGTAGCTTCAGGACTGACCCAACACAAAATTAATTCAGTGGGTTGTGAACTACAACCTAAGTCGAATTCATAGACTCACAAGTCTCGTATGTGAAAGAATGCCGTTGAGTATGAAGGACTTCGAGCTTTGGCATAGGGACCGTTTAGTTGGACTTAGGCAAGACTCGGTGTCTTAAAGGAGCCTGTCGCCCTGTTTGAAGAGGCTTGTATGAAGATCCTATAACAGCATGAAGACCCACCCCAACCACATCTCATCACCTCTAAAACTAAAACTAGAGTCAGATCTCGGTTTGCTCCGGGGAGACCAGTACAAAGTATGACATGGAAGGAAGTGCAACCACTTGTTGCTTAACAAGAGGAAGACATCCTAAGAAACGTGTCGTTAGGCAATTTCGTCATTATGTGAACATCATGGAGTGTAGTTACCCAAACCGAGATGGGATAGCTTATTACAAACCTGGGCTATGTGGTGAAGCCTATTAGAGGCTTACGAGACCACTGTGGTATATGTGGCCCATTATTGACGTAAACGTCGTTATGCAGCCCGTGACTAGTTAATACTCCAAAGCAATGGCAAGATGTGACTAGCACTGGCCACAGGGACTGAGAATACTGAATTATAAGGTTGTTAGACCACCGAGGATGGAATATGAAACAACTGAACTAGACCAAACGCATTGATAGGAGCCGTCATGGCAGTTATTCGGGTGTCACGTGGCTAAGTGCACCTAACTGCTTTCTTTGGAGATTGAAACTTGAACCCCAGTTGTATCCTACACTCAGTGAGGTTAAAATAACAGAATGCTCTTGGTATAATGTAGAGGATGGAATCCAAAGGCTAAAAGATACTGGGATATTGAAATGGATATTACGGTTTGCACACCCACTTCACCACCAACTGTGTCCTCGGAGAGAGCTCGGAGTCAGAGCTCAGGCTACTCCGGAAGACAAGTACAAAATCTGACATGGAAGGACGTGCAGTCCTGTGTCAGTCCATCACTGACGTAAATATCATTATGCAGCACATGACTGCAGTTTGTATTCCAAAATCATTGCCAAATGTGGCTAATACTCGGTGGCAGAGACTGAAGTGATATTGAATTGTAAGGTTGTTAGACCAGAGAGGATGGAATGTGAAACACTGAACTAGACCAAGGTGTTGATACGGGTCATTTTATCAGTTAGGAGGGTGTCATGTCATTGAGCGTGTGTGTGTGACTTTCCTGTGGCTAAGTGTGTCCTCTGAGGTCAGCGACCACTCCCTCCCCATTAATGAGGGACTCCCACTATCTTCACAAAGTTCGGTGATGGCGTCTTCTGCAGGGTATGGTGATGATAGGAAATACTGCCATTAAAATAAGCACCCTGGGGCCGGCAGGTGGCGTGGTGGTTAAGGGTGCTGGACTCCCACATGGCCGGCCGTGGTTTGAGTCCTGGACCTGGTAGCTTGCCTTCTCACTTTCTCTCTCTCTCTCTGGCTCTGTCCCTGTCTGGACAAATTAAAACAAATACATTAATAAATAAAGTTAAATAAAATAATTCTTTAAAAATAAAAAGAAAAGAGAGGGACCAGCAGATAGCATAATAGCTGTTGCTGGACTCTCATGTAGTCAACTGCAGTTCGAGTCCTGGACCCAGTGGCTTAAACTCATGCTGAGCGTGAGTGCATGCGTGCCCAAGATCCCGAGAGCAGAATGGGGGAGAAGGGATAGCGGCGTGGCCATCCCCTCTGGAAGGTGATTTCTCACTTTCTGTCTCTCTGTCGCCTCTGTCTTTCTGGCGAGCGCATGCACCCTATAGCAAAAACCTCTCCAAAAAAAGAGAAGAGAAGCGAAAAGAAAAGGAAAGGAAAGGAAAGGAAAGGAAAGGAAAGGAAAGGAAAGGAAAGAAAAGGAAAGAAAAGAGAAAAGAAGAGAAAAAGAAAAGAAAAGAAAAGAAAAGGGAAAGAAAAGGGAAAGGAAAGGGAAAGGAAAGGAAAGGAAAGGAAAGGAAAGGAAATAGGAAAAGGGACCCTGATTTCAATGAGGATGCTGAGGTCCCAGAAGATGAACGCCAATCGGCAGTGATGAACTATTGGCCAAGTTTGGTGTCTTGACAATATCAGGCTGTAGCAACAAAATGATAACCAGGTTGCTTCGACTAGCAGAGCTCTTCAGTGGTGACTACCAGATCATGGTGTATGTAGGAAGTAGATAGACCACAGCTCATTAAAATAGCACTTAACAGCAACAAGGACCACAATTTGAGCACCAACGTGGAGATAGATGACTTCTTACACAATTTCCAATCTTACACAGCTGAATGACACAGAGCCCCTTGATGGACAGGGAATCCAGGACAAGGATGCTGATCTCTGTCATTTATCTTGGGTCGCTGGAAGAATCATGATGCATTTTTACATAGAAACATAAGTCATGACTTTTACATTGACTCAATAGTAACAAAAACATGGAAACATAAATATGGTTATGGTTCAGCGTATGCTACCCCAAAATATAGCACCTTGGAAAACTGAGAAAACTACAGTAGTAAGAAGGTCATTTTCTGATCTTTTCCCACCTATGTATGTGAGCTAGCCATAAAAGAATTCTGGGATGCCCGACAGTGGCACAAAGATAATGCAGTGCGCTGTGAGGCTGGCCCACGTGAGGCGGTTCCGGGTTCATGTCTGGAGACTCCCCTGGATGTACTGGGCACAGCCATGCCCATGATCGCAGGCCAGGCGCATGTGCGTGTGCCCAAAATCCCAAGAGAGGAACAGAGAAGGGATTGCAGTATGGCCATCCCCCCATCCCCCCCGGGGGGGTGATTTCTCATTTTCACTCTCAAAAAAAAAAAAAGAAACGGGACAGATAACAGAGAGGAGGCACACTCCCTCTAAAAGCCTTGGCCTAGGAACAGCACCCCTCACATTCACACGCATCCCGTGGTTACGTCTGACTGTAAGGGAGGCCTGGATATGTGGCTAGTTGCACACCTTGTTGGTGAATAGCTGGGAGACTCAGCCACAGTCGAGTTTTAAAAATACATAATAGTGCTGGATGTATGTGCGTGAATGCCCAAAATCCAAAGAGGAGAGTCGAGAAGGGATTGTGGTCATCCCTTCTGAGGAGTGATTTTTTCACTTTCTATCCTCTGTCTCTGCAGTAAGTGCAGGAAAGGAAAGGAAAGGAAAGGAAAGGAAATAGGAAAAGGGACCCTGATTTCAATGAGGATGCTGAGGTCCCAGAAGATGAACGCCAATCGGCAGTGATGAACTATTGGCCAAGTTTGGTGTCTTGACAATATCAGGCTGTAGCAACAAAATGATAACCAGGTTGCTTCGACTAGCAGAGCTCTTCAGTGGTGACTACCAGATCATGGTGTATGTAGGAAGTAGATAGACCACAGCTCATTAAAATAGCACTTAACAGCAACAAGGACCACAATTTGAGCACCAACGTGGAGATAGATGACTTCTTACACAATTTCCAATCTTACACAGCTGAATGACACAGAGCCCCTTGATGGACAGGGAATCCAGGACAAGGATGCTGATCTCTGTCATTTATCTTGGGTCGCTGGAAGAATCATGATGCATTTTTACATAGAAACATAAGTCATGACTTTTACATTGACTCAATAGTAACAAAAACATGGAAACATAAATATGGTTATGGTTCAGCGTATGCTACCCCAAAATATAGCACCTTGGAAAACTGAGAAAACTACAGTAGTAAGAAGGTCATTTTCTGATCTTTTCCCACCTATGTATGTGAGCTAGCCATAAAAGAATTCTGGGATGCCCGACAGTGGCACAAAGATAATGCAGTGCGCTGTGAGGCTGGCCCACGTGAGGCGGTTCCGGGTTCATGTCTGGAGACTCCCCTGGATGTACTGGGCACAGCCATGCCCATGATCGCAGGCCAGGCGCATGTGCGTGTGCCCAAAATCCCAAGAGAGGAACAGAGAAGGGATTGCAGTATGGCCAACCCCCCATCCCCCCCGGGGGGGTGATTTCTCATTTTCACTCTCAAAAAAAAAAAAAGAAACGGGACAGATAACAGAGAGGAGGCACACTCCCTCTAAAAGCCTTGGCCTAGGAACAGCACCCCTCACATTCACACGCATCCCGTGGTTACGTCTGACTGTAAGGGAGGCCTGGATATGTGGCTAGTTGCACACCTTGTTGGTGAATAGCTGGGAGACTCAGCCACAGTCGAGTTTTAAAAATACATAATAGTGCTGGATGTATGTGCGTGAATGCCCAAAATCCAAAGAGGAGAGTCGAGAAGGGATTGTGGTCATCCCTTCTGAGGAGTGATTTTTTCACTTTCTATCCTCTGTCTCTGCAGTAAGTGCACATACCCTATAGCAAAAATCTCTGAAAATGAAAACAAAAACAAAACATAATGGCACAGGGAAATGCTCACATTTCATTAAATAGATTTTTAAAAATAATACTATGGGACTGGCAGGTGACATGGTAGTTAGGGGCACTGGACTCCCACATGGCTGACTATGGTTTGAGTCCCAGACCTGGTGGCTTGCTTTCTCACTTTCTCTCTCTTTGTCCATCTCTCTCTCTCTATTTGTCCCTTTCTGGTCAAATAAATATAAATAAATAAATAAATGAAAATTAAGATAATTCTTTAAGAAAAATACTACAAAGATAGATAGATAGATAGATAGATAGAGAGAGAGATAGATAGAATGACTCCCAGGAAAAGATGAAGGGAGATGTATATCCAGAATAAGAATTATATGAAGATATTAATAATAGTTGTTTTTAATTTTTGAAAACTGAGACAAGGAAAAGTATTCTGGGGACCAGCAGATGTCATAACAGTTACATTGCTGGACTCCCACAAGGCCATCCAGGATGAAGGCAACGAACGTGGGATGGCGAGGCGCTCAGACAGCAGTGACAGTGAAAGCCATTATTTCTATTTTTTCATGTGTGCATTTAGTTTTGATTGTAATTTCTAATTTACATCTAATTAGATGTATATTTGTGAGATAAAGTATGATTTTTTAAAAACATACACAACGTGCAATAATTAAAGACACAAACACATTTCCTATTCCCATCATTCAATACCACAGTGGGTTAGAGTTTGCATACTAGAATAATGAATATTAGTGACAAAGTAATATATACTTCCAAGAACATAGTAGAGTGATTTTTGAGTATATAAAGCCGTTATTATTTCTAGAGCTGAAGAGAGAAAGGGAGGAACTAGGCAGTGAGAAAGAGAACCAAGGAGAATGGGAACTGAAGTCGGGGAGGGAAGGGCTTGCTCTAGACGAGGCACCGAAACGTGGAGGAATGGGGATATCCCACCCTGTGTCTTCTGCCCTCTGAGCTGCCACTGCCTCCCACTGGCCACACCCAGCTGAAAGTCCAAGGGCAGGGGTGCCCAAGGGATAGAATCTGCAGGGCTCAGCCTTCAGAACACAGAGAGAAGGAGACAATGGTGGATAAACAAAACATCCAGCATACTCCCCAGCAACCTCCCTGTGATAAAATGCGGTGTGTTGCTTCAATATTGTTGGTCACCTCTTCCTGGCTCATAGAATGACTTTCCTAGAATGGAAAGTAAGATCATTTTACACCTCTGCTTTCAATGGCTTATTAATTCCATGATAAAGCCTGCCGGAAGTTTACAAAGCTCGTGTCAAATGCTGCTAGCTGACCATCAAGACCCGTGTGCTCTGATTCCTGGGTGCACAGCGAGGCGACTTTCCCAGCGTTCCTTAAATTAGGTGTGGCCGAATGACTGAAATCTAGCCAATGGATGCCATTTCCAAGCCTGAGATTAAAGAAGTAGCTTTGTCTTTTCCACCCTCTTTCTTTCTCCTTTAGCAGTGAAGTTAAAGACCTCAGGGATGGCGCAACCACAACATGGCGTCATGCCCTGGAGGAGAAAGAGTGCCGGCCAGGAAAACGCGCCTGGTTGTTGGGTCAGCTACAAAATCATTTCTGTCAAACACTGAGGTGCAAAGAGGTTAAATAACTAGCCCGCGGTCACAGGGCAGCCGTTCCATACAGTGAGATTTCAGCGGAGACTGCCTTATACCAGGGGCAGGATTGCCCTATAATGTTCTCCTCTTCCTATTATACACTCGGAGTTTTTATTTTGTCTAATTGGCTGTTTCTGGACATTAAGAGCTTTGTAAGTGAAAGAACCAGGTGGTTTGCTTATGGTTGCCCTCTAGTACTTAGCAGGGTATCTGCCCTACAGTAGGTACCTGGCAACTATTTATCAAATGCACGGTCTGAATGCGTACAGGTGCATACGAAATATCTATCAGATGCACGGTCTGAATGCGTACAGGTGCATACGAAATATTTATCAGATGCACGGTCTGAATGCGTACAGTAGGTGCATACCAAATATCTGTCAGACGCACGGTCTGAATGTGTACAGTAGGTGCATACCAAATATGTGTCAGACGCACAGTCTGAATGCGTACAGGTGCATACCAAATATCTGTCAGATGCATGGTCTGAATGCGTACAGTAGGTGCATACCAAATATCTGTCAGACGCACGGTCTGAATGCATACAGGTGCATACCAAATATCTGTCAGACGCATGGTCTGAATGCGTACAGGTGCATACCAAATATCTGTCAGACGCACGGTCTGAATGTAAATTCACATGTTGAAATCCTAACCCCAAAGTGATGATATTAGGGGATGGGTCTTTAGGGGGTGACTGGGTCAGGAGGGCAGCTGTCACGAGTGGGATGAGTGCCCTTGTAAAGAGTCGCATGGAGCTCACTTACCCTCTACCTGGTGTGCACAGGAAGAAGATGCCACCTGTGAAGCAGGAAACGGGCCCTCCCCAGACACTGACTATGCCAGTACCTTGGTCTTGAATTTCCCAGCCTCTAGAATGTAAGAAATAAGCATTTATTATTTGGAAGCCAACCAGTTTATAGTATTTTTGTTACAGCATCTCAAGCGAAGTGCTATATCAAATGAATGGCACTGGTAACGTAAGAAAAAGACAGGAACAAAGAGAGCAAATAGCAGCCAGCAGGTGGCGTGGCAGTGAAGGGTGCTGGATTCCCACATGGCCCACTGCAGTTTGAGTCCCGGACATGGCAGCTTGCTTTCTCACTTTCCCTTCCCCTCTCTTTCTGATCAAATTTAAACATAATAATAACAGATAAAAATAAACAAGCAATCCTTTTTTAAAAAAAGAAAGAGCAAATAAACTAGGTAGTCTTCCGCTCTTGTTTTATTGCTTTTGGGTAGGGAAAAGAAGAGTTTTCTTTGTTTGTTTTTATTTGGTGTAAGGCGCATGCGCCAACCAGAAAGAAACTGAGAAAGTAAGGAGGCGCCCCCACCTGGGGGTGGTGGGGGGACGGCCACACCACAGTCCCTTGTCTTGCAATCTCCTCTTGGGATTCTGGGCATGGATACACATGTGCCCACTGTGTTATTCAAGCCATGGAGTCCGGGACTTGAACTGTGCCGTCAGCCATGGAAGGTCCAGTTGCCTTAACCACCGTGCCATCTGGCTGGTCCCAGAAGTTTTTTGAGGAAAAAGTCACAAACATTCTCATATGTTAAGGAGAGAGATACAGAGGTAGGTCAAGAATTGACAGTATAGAAATTGTCATTAATTCTCACATTTCAAAAGACACTGGAAGGCTCGCCTGTAGCTCAGCAGATTAAGCCCTGTGTATGGGGAGCTGGATCCCACAAAGCCAGCTGTGGTTGGAAGCCTGGTCTCTGAAGCTTGAAAAACACACCAGGCATGTGTGTGTTCGTGCCCCAGAGCCTGACAGGATGGAGAAGTAGAGGAAAAAGATTTTGATGTGACCACACCCTATTGGTGGGGGCTCTCTCTTTCTCTCACTACCACCCCCATGAGTGCACATACCCTCTGGCAGTAAAATCAGTTAAATTTCTAAAAAAAAAAACACCTGGCCTGGTGGCTAAGGCAGTCAGATCCCACATGGGCAACTCCATGGTTCAAGTCCTGAGCCTGGCGGCTTAAGAAGCACACCGGGTACACATGTGTACACACCCAAAATTCCCAAAGGAAGGAGAGATGGAGGAGAAGGGATTGCGATGTGACCACGACCCATGGGGGATGCTTTCTCCTCTTTCTCTCTAGCTCTCTCTGGCAAGTGCACACAACCTCTAGCCAAAAAAAAAAAAAAAAAAAAGTTTCATGGTGCTGCCTATGATTTATTTTCCTAAAACATGTATTCCTTAGGAGAAAAAAATCCAAATTTCTTCCATGTAGGATGGTGCTATGTCCAGATCCTATCCTTCCCTCCATTCCTAGTTCAGATGCCCCTTGTTTCACCTACTCCAACGGCTGGAACAGACTGGTCTTCCACCATCCATGAACTGTCATCTCACCCCTTCCCGATACTACCCAGGGCCCACCTGGTACTGGGGGTGTTTGTGCTCGGTCCCATAAGGACCTCCATGCATGTGATGAACATCTCCCACAGTGCTGGCACACGGATGCTCGGTAAACACTTAGTGAATACATATTAAATGAGCTAATTGGCTCATGAATTAAAAAGCCTTCCAGTATGGGGACTGGCAGGTGGTGTGGTGGTTAAGGGTCCTGGATTCCCACATGGCCATCCACGGTTCAAGTTCCGGACCTGGTGACTTGCTTTCTCACTTTCCGTCTCTCTCACTGTCTTGCTCTATCCCTCTCTGGTCAAATTAAATAAAATAGTTCATTAAAACAAGAAGCATTCCAGTATGAACCAAGTACTAGCCTAACAAGAATTACTTTATTCTGGGGCCAGTAGGTGGCATAGTGGTTAAGACATTGGACTCCCAAATGCCTGACTGAGGTTCAAGTCCTGGACCTGGTGGCTTGAATATCACTCCAGGTGTGTGTGCGTGTGTGCCCAAAATCCCACAGGAGAATGGAGAATGGATTGTGGTGTGGCCATTCCCCCTAAGAGGTGATTTCTCATTTTCTCTCTCATTGTCTCTGTTTTTCTCCTTTCTGGTGAGTACGCCCACCCTATGACAAAAAAACTTTAAAAAAAAAAAAAGAGTTACTGAATTATTTTATTCAAAAGTCACACTAGCTGGGCCCTGATGATGGCACAGTGGTAGCACAACCGGACCCACGTGGGAAAGGTCTGAGTTTGTGTCCTGGAAACACCCTGAGTGCCAGCACTGGACCCAGAATGCATTGTGGCCTGAAGGCCCTATTTGGTGGTGCCTGTCTCTCTGTCTCTCTCTTATGGAAGAAATTTTAAAATAGACTTTTAAAAAGAGATTCTGAATTTTAAAAATAGACTTTTAAAAAGAGATTTAAAAATCACCAGTAACTCTAGAACTCATTGGAACACATTGGAAAGATGGGTCCCACATTGATGCATCTGTCTTAATAGCCTATACGCTAGTCTCCCAGAATTTTCTTTGAATCTAAAAAATACTCTGTGGTAGATTTTATTAAAAAATACATGCTCTGTCTGGATGAACTTTTTGGTAATTTGTCA
Source organism: Tupaia belangeri chinensis (assembly GCF_000334495.1). Lineage (NCBI taxonomy): Eukaryota > Metazoa > Chordata > Mammalia > Scandentia > Tupaiidae > Tupaia > Tupaia belangeri. The sequence goes on along the minus strand of NW_006159942.1, from coordinate 386,205 downwards.
TTTTTAGGGCACATCCTTTAGAAATGTAATTTGCGTGCAAAGCCTCTGCTGGCATTGAAGGATCCACAGAGGGTGTAAATTAACACATTGCCTTTGAATTTCTGAACTGAGTTTTGGCTTGAAATTGGATTTGAATAGATAGATAGAAGTAAATCCTACTTTAAGATCTGGAATGTATAAGAATTACAATTTTCCTGGGCGAAGCACTGATTTTTACTTTTTGGAAACATTTAAAGATCACCTTACAAGAATCTGTCAATTACCTTAAGATATATGCAAGTACATTAAGGAAAAGGAAGAGTTTAGAGAGAGAAATGAGAAATAAGTTTCCAGCAAACAAAAACGAAAAGCGGTGATGAGATTAACGTTCTTGTGGCTGAGGAATCAGACTTTCATGGAATAAGAGTTCAAACCCCACTCTTCATATTTTATAACCTATTTCCATTTTAGTGTAATTTAATAGGTTGAAGGATAATTACTCCCTGATGGATCTTTGTACTGACACTATTAACAGCATTCGCTTAGATGAGTCTTGTTCCAGTTTGCTCTATTCTCTTTTTGTCCACCAGAGGGCAGCAAGATGCTACACCCGATTACCCAGTCTAACCCTTTCTGGCTTCGGAGAGAAGCCACGCAGAGGAACCTCATCCATCTATGCTCCCTCTCCCCCCCTGGAATCCCAGCCCTGCAATCTCAGACAGAATGGAGACAAACGGACACTTATTCCTGGAAGAGGAGTTCCAGATAATCGAAAAAACATCTCACGAGAAAATTAAATGCACATGATTTTAAGGATGGAGCCCCTGAAGAGGAAGACCACATGACCTGAAGGCTTGGTTTGGGATGGCTCCTTATTTTCCAGGAGCAGAGTCATTTGACCCTGGGAATGTCTAGACTAAAAACAAAAGTTGGTAATCAGATCAGCGGAGCATGTTTCTCTACATTAAAGACTACCCAAAAACTGGACTTGGAGAAAATAGAATCATTATTTCTACCCTTTGACAGCCTTGCAGCAAAATTTCCAAGTCAAATTTATAAGGTGTGTAGGGATTTGGTTGCTTATTTTGCTTTCTTCTCTCTTGCCAGTTACCTCCTGAGAGCTGGGCATGGATCAGTAAGAGCCCTCCGCTGTGGGTGCCAGCAAGTCCGTGCCTGATTTGACGAGTGTCTGACAAGGTCCCAGTGCCTCCCCCCACCAGCGCCTATAATGGAACAGAACACCCCAGACCAGGCCAGGGGACAGAGCCAAGGCACACGTGGGCAGCTGCTGTGAATTGAGTTCTGAGTCGGGGCCATCTTTTCTGCCCACGGGGTTACTGGGATCTTTCCAGAGCTTGCTTTTGGACTAAAACGGTCGAGAAGGGCAGTGTCCGTACACCCAACATTTTCAAGAGACTCACTCTTCTAGTCCATTCTGTTGCTAATAAAAGGAAGATACCTGAGTCTAGGTAAAAAAAAACAGGTTTTTCCTGCTCACGGCTGGCAGTCCGAGATCCAGGAGCTGCATCTGGTGAGGATCTTCTGGCTGCATTTCAGCATGGTGGAGTGCAGGACGCATGGGTCTGGGTCCACGTATCCCTACTCTGGTCTCATTCCTTCACATAAGCCCCTCAACCCCGTCGTCATGAGGGCCCCACCCCAATAATACTGACCTCCTCCCAAAGGCCCCACCTTTCAAATTCATGGTTGGATCAAGTTTTTACCCGCTTAATTCTCACAACCAAATCATAACGCTTGAATTTGGGGGTATATTCCAACCACAGCACACATTACTGTGTGTTATCTCCACACACACTCGAACATATATGTGGGCATGCACACATACCAAGAACCAAAAAATTCTCAGTAAAGAGAGTGATTTCTTTCTTATTATATTTTTAAAAGAGATTTTTGCTATAGGACACATGCACTCATCAGAGAGAGACAAAAAGTGAGAAATCACCCCCCGGGGGGGATAGTCATGCCACAATCCCTTCTCCTGCATTTTCCTCTCAGGACTTTGGACATGCACACATACGCTCCCAGCGTGAGTGTTAAGCCACTGGGTCTAGGACTCAAATCACGGTCGACTACATGGGAGTCCAATGATGGAATACCATCTGCTGGTCCCAAGAGAGTTATTTCTTAAAAGCAAGCCAATGTTTATTGCTATTTCCGTAAAATCTAGTATAGGAGATACTAGTATAGCAGGAGTTCTGTTTCAAAATTATATGAGAAAACAGGATCAGGGAAGTAAGCAGATATGCTTGCAGAACATCAAGGGGTCCAGCAGGTGACGTGGTGGTTAAGGCGCTGGATTACCACATGGCCACCTGTGGTTCCAGTCCCAGACCCAGCAGCTTGAAACTCAAGCCAAGTACATGTGCCTGTGTGCCCAAAATCCAGAGGGGAGAATGGAAGAAAAGGGATTGCAGCATGGCCATCCCTCCTGGGGGATGATTTCTCAACTTTCTTGCATATGCCATAAGGAAAAAAATCAAAATAAAACAAAACGAAAAAGAGTGTCAAGGTGCTGACCTGTGACAAAGCCAATAGAAGAACTCGCGTCTAACTTAAGTCAACTCAGATATTAAAATGATTCAAGTTAACATAGAAGGCCTCTCCTAGCGGCAGTATCTGAAGCGCATGGCACAGATACTGAACAAATAGAAGACTCCATCTAGGGGCCAGTAAGTGGTATGGTGATTAAGGCGCTGGACTCCCACGTGGCCAACCGCAGGTCGAGTCCCTGACCTGGTGGCTTGCTTTCTCACTTTCCCTCTCTCTGTCTCTCTCTGGTCAAATGAAATAATAATGATGATGAATAAAATTAAATAAAATAATTCTAAAAAAAGAGAAGACTATCATATAATTTCTCCGGAAGAGGGTTACTGGATTTTTTAAACATTTATTTATTCACTTGCCTATTTATTTGTTGTGATTTTAGGCTGCTGAATCCGGACTTGAACTGTAGTCAGCCATATGGGAGTCAGGGCTTCAGTCACCATTCTACCCGCCAGCCCCAAGGGCTGCTGGACGTAAAAACTGAAAGCATAGGGTGTTCGGGTACTTTTGAATTTCAGATAAATGAATTTAGCATAGGACAAACTTACACTTAAGAAACATTTTGTTGCGTATCTGTTATTCCAAATGAACTGGTTGTCCTATATTTTATCTGACAATTTCACTATGGGGCATATACTTTCTGAGAGTGTCTAAGTTTCTTTCTTCCATGACCAAGAGAGTCTGAGAGAGAGAGACAGAGAGAAAGGCACCCTTAACAGAGCCCTCACGCCGTGACCCCCTCCCAGACTCAGCCAGCCCTGGGTCACAGCAACACACATGCCTGACATGTTCAGGAAGTCTCCAGACATGAACTGGGAACCTTTCCCTAGGGACTGGCCTTGAAGCTTTCCATTTACCACCGTGACACTGGTTCCCAAACTTTTAAAATTCTGATCTCTTGTTCTCTCTGGGCACACGAATGTACCCTTTTAACTTTGTTGTATGAAGACCATTGAGGGACGATGGAAATGATGAATTATAGTTTAGCCATCGAAAATTCCAGTATTTTAAAATATCCCCTGAGCTCAAAGTTTGGAGACTCTCTAGTATAGAGCCTTTAGTAAGTGACTTTTGATCTAAATGAAGGGCACATTCTACCACCTTATTTCTCCCCTGGATGTTGGGAAATCATTTCTGAGCAGAAATTCTTACCTTTGTGTAGAGTGCTGAAAATAGGCCTAGGAGGTTTCATGTTTCCTAAGTAACTTCTGAGCAATTAGTGACTTCTTGCTCATTGAGTGGACCCAATTCTGAGTATGAGGCATGGTTTTTGTTGCCGTTCTTTTATAATGATTTTATTTAACTTTATTTATTTATTTATTTATTTTAATTTGACCAGAAAGGGACAGTGTGAGAAAGCAAAAGAAAGAGAGAGAAAGAGAAAGTGAGAAAGCAAGCCTCCAGGTCCAGGACTCGAACCACAGCCAGCCATGCGGGACTCCAGCATCCCCAACCACCACACCACCTGGTGGTCCCCAAGGCATGGGTTTTTAAGTGAAGACTGTGGGATCAGCAGATGATGTAATGGTTACGTAGCTCAATTCCCACGTGGTCAACAGTGGTTCAGGCCTTGGACCCAGCGACGGCTTGAACTCACGCGGGGTAAATGTGCATGCATGTCTAAAATCCCTAGAGGAGAATGGAGGAGAAGGGGTTGCAGGATGGCCATCTCCCTTGGGGAGTGATTTCTCACTTTCTGCCTGACTCTCTGGTGAGTGCATTCAACCTATAACAAAAATCCCTAAAAAAAAAAAAAAAAAAAAAAAAGAAAGGACTGTGAGAAAAAAGGACCTAATTAAGTGATGATAAGAATTCAGCTTTTCCAACATAAATATAGCTTAGAAGCGATCCCTCGACTTCTGATCATCCAGCGTTAGAAGCACTGATCTAGCCCGTGAGACAGCTTGGCCTTCAGTGAGCACCTTTCTGAGCCATCTGATGGTGTGGGGATTCAGCAGTTGGATCCCAAGTGGCTACCTGTGTGGCTCCAGTCCTGGACCAGGCAGTTTGAAAAATACTCCAGGCAGGGACTGGCAGGTGGCATGGTGGCTAAGGCTCTGGACTCCCACATGGCCAACCACAATTCAAGTCCCAGGCCTAGAGGTTTGCTTTCTCACTTTCCTTCTCTCTCTCACTCTCTCTTTCTCGCTCTCATCAAATTTAAAAAATAACAACTAAAATTAAATAAGTAATTATTAAAAACAAACAAACAAACAAACCTCTAATCTCTTGTGTGTGCATACCCAAAATCCTAAAAGGAGGGAGAATTAGAGGAGAAAGGATAGCACTCCCCCACGAGGAGTGATTTCTCACTTCCCATTTCTTTCTGTCTGTCTCTCTCACTGTTCTCTCCCTGGCAAATGCACACATCCCCCCGCAAAAAGTTTTTAAAAATTCCCATTTTCACACCCTCCCCAACCACACACCTTTCGTCCTGTCACGTTTCCTGACACACCCTTCCCTTTGCACGAGCAAACCTGTTCTTATTCTTTAGGGGTGAAATCAAATGCTTGCTCTAGAGCTGCCCTTGCAGTCATGCCAGCTGGATGTCCTCCCCCTCTGGGCCGCCCTGGGCCCTGCGCACATCTTTATCTGTACTGATCGTGTTGGCCACGAGAAGTTCATTCGCCTTTCCTGACTTAGCCCAAGAGGGCCGTGAGTGCCTCAAGAGCTAGGTCTGTGTCCGCACGACCTGGTGTGGGGAGCCAGAGAACACCACCCTGAGGTACACTTTCTGGCATAATTCACCGTGACTATTTGGAAGGGCTGCAGACTCAAGAAGTCGTTTTTTGTTTTGTTTTGTTTTGTTTTAAAGCTAACCTTTTGTAACAGGAATCTACATCTCTTTACATCTGTGAAAGTAAGTACCAGACAGCTGCACGATCTCCCTGATGCCCCTTCCTCTTTGCCTGCCTGGAAAGGTTTCATCCCGGGAAGAAGGAGATTAGGGTCTGACACCTGGTCCTGAAAAACAAGTCTGCATTTTCTCCTCTCACTCTTTCATAGCATAATCTCAAGCGTCTGTTTTTTTTTTTTTTTTTTTTTTTCTGTCCAGTATAAAACCTTCAGTTACCTAGCCCTCTTTGAGTCTCGTGTGTACATTTAAAAACACATTGGTGGGCCAACCAGGTGGTATGACGATTAGAGTGACTGGATCCCATGAGGCCAACTTTGCAGTTTGAGTCCCAGACCAGGGAGCTTGAAAAACATGCAGGGGTTCGTCTGAGTGCATGCTCGAAATCCCAGGGAGAAAGTGGAGGAGAAATGATTTGTGATGTGACCATCCCCCACACAGAGTGCGTCCTCACTTTCCCTCTCTCTCTCTCTCTCTCTGGCAAGTGCAAGTGCCCTATAGCAAAAATGAAATGAATAAATAAATAATAACAACAATAATAATAAATAACTTTGTAGGCCTTTTTCTTGAAATCTAGTTCTTATTTGATTTCTTACATGAAAAATCATCAAATATCCGGAAATAAAAAAAGAAAATGTAAAACCTCCTTACACAATACTTTCCAGTACTGTGTGTGTGTGTGTGGGGGGGGGGTTGTGTGTGTGTTTCTGTGACCCAACACATATACACAGCACCCAAATAAACATTTTCATTGAAATGTAAGCCAAAGTCCCAAACTATACCATTCGCTTTATTTCCTAAAGGAATATATGGATTTTAATACTCATCAAGTATATTGATTTAAGTAAATTGGACCCCACCAGATGCCTATGTGCCGATAAATCTGGATTACTCACTGTTTTTCCAAACACACACACACAGGACTTTCCCATTTCTATACCTTTGCTGAAGTTGCTTTCTTTCTTTTTTTTTTTTAATTTTTTAAAAAAATTTTTTGTTTTTTTGAGAGGTTTTCACTATAGGGTGCGTGCACTCACCAGACAGACAGAGAGAGACATAGAGACAGAAAGCAAGAAATCACCCCCAGGGGGGATGGCCACGCCGCAATCCCTTCTCCTCCATTCTCCTCTCGGGATCTTGGGCACACACGCACATGCGCCTGGCGTGAGTTTTAAGCCACCGGGTCCAGGACGCGAACTGCGGTCGACTACGTGGGAGTCCAGCGACACAGCCATTACGCTAACTGCTGGTTCCCTGAAGTTGTTTACTTCACCTGGAAAGCGCTACTTTTACTTCTCCCTATGAAAATCCTCCTCTCACACCACCTCTACTTTTTACAACCCTAAGCACACAAACATGCACACAACACACAAACAAAAGGGAGATTTTAAAAGTTTGCGTATAGGTGGGCTCCACAATTCCTAGATTGGTGATTGGAAGGGAAGATCTGTGTCCTGGGAAGAGATAAGCAGAAGAAGATAGCGTAATTGGTTGAAATAGACATCTCAAAGATATTGTGCCAGGGACAGGATGTAGGAAGGGTCCTGTTAATGGGAAAAAAATGGTCTCTTAATGTTTGTGGGTGTGATTTCCCCCTAGGCCCTCTGGAAAGGACTTTGGAAAAATAGGAAAAAGCAGTCAGACTTCTGTCCACAGCATCATTACTTTTTAAAATTTTTCTTGGCTTTTTTGCTATAAGGCGTGTGTACTCACCAGAGAGAGACAGAGAGAAAGAGAGGGAAAATGAAAAATCACCCCTCCCAGGGGGATGGCCAAGCAGCAATCCCTTCTCCTCCTTCTCTCCCTTGGAATTTTGGGCATGCACACACGACTAACATGTTTTTCAAGCTGCTGGGTCCAGGACTAAAACAATGAAGTCAGCCATGTGGGGGCCAGCCACCTTCACCATGCCACCTGCCACTGGCTGGCCCGGCATCATTGCTTTTCTTTTCTCCTTTTCTTCTCTTTTCTTTAACTTTCTTCATTCTCTATCTTATCTCGAATGCTGTTCTTAGAGTTGGACTCTACCCCTTGATGACAAAGATTATGACTTCCCCTGTTTCCTCTGCAGCTCTTCATGAAGTGCCCATACTAGATACTGCATAAGTACTGATTGAACTAAAAGGGAAAATCAAAGGTTGTCTTAAAAATGATCACTCTCCAGGGACAAATATGGGTAAATACAGAAAAGGAAGTGGTTATGACACCATCAAAGAGATGCTTTAGAAAGATAAATTCACTGAGGCCACCAGGTGGCATGGTAGGTAAGGTGTTGGACTCCTGCATGGCTGACTGTGTTTAAGTCCCGGACGTGATGGTCTGAAAAATCGCACCAGGTGTATGTGCATATATGCCAAAAATCCCAGGAGGAGAATGGAGGAGGGATTGCCGTGTGGTCATCCCCGTAGCGGGTGATTTCTCACTTTCCCTATCACTCTTTTACTCTGGCTACTGCACACACCCTATGGCAAAAACCTTAAAAAGAAAAAAGGGGAGGGAGCAGGTGGCATAGGAGCTGGACTCTCAGGTAGTTGACCATGGTTCGAGTCCTAGACCTAGCAGCTTAAACGTGCACCAGGTGCATGTGTGTGTGTCTAAAGTCTCAAGAGAAGAATAGAGGAGAAGGGACTGCAGCATGGCCAGACGAACCCCCACCCTCCACCCAGGGGGTGATTTCTTGCTTTCTGTCTCTGTCTCTCCAGTGGAGTGTATACATCCTATAGGAAAGAATCTCTAAGAAAAAAGGAAAGAAAGGAACATAAATTCATCTAGGTTGGAAAAGAATGAAGAGGCACTAGCAGCATCCACAAGTAGTCCAAGTGGGGAGGCGAAGCCACTGCTCTACAATAACAAAGATGGCAGAGCTGCTTCACAGAAACCACGCAGAATCTGATACCTAACGGGAAAGGGGCAAAGGAGAGAGAAAAGCAAAAGATACATAATAAATCATATCAGACCTTGCCTCTGGGTGCTGGGATGATGGCAGTATTACTTCCCTTAAATAGCAGCGTTGAGGAGGGGAGGGAATGAGATGCCAGTCAGTGAGCGGCAACAAAAGTTGGGGGCCAGCGGGCAGCATGGTGGTTACGGTGCCGGATCCCCCATGACCAAACACAGTTTAAATCCCAGACCTGGCAGCTTGAAAATCACACGAGGCATCATGTGCATGCATGTCCAGAATCCCAGGAGGAGAACAGGAATTGTGGCATAGCCATCCCCTTGAGGGAAGGGGGTGATTTCTCACCTTCCCTCCCTCTGTCTCTATCTCTCTCTGGTGAGCACATGCACTCTATGGCAATAAATACATAAATAAATAAAGTCCAGAAACAGCTGGAGATATGAGAGTGAGGCTCAGAGAGGCTAAGAGACCCAGAGACAGGCTCTGGGAGACAGTGGTTTATCTGAAACCAGGGACGATATGGCGTGACTAGGGGATGGATTTGTGACATGAGAAGAGAAGAGGGCTGCTGAGGGAGACAAGCAGGGGGAAGAGGGAAGCTGGGAGCACAGGGCCATCTGGGGAAGCCAAGAAGAAATAGTGTATCAAGAATTAAACATTTCACAGATTTAAACGATGCAGAAGATGCAGAAGTAGCTAGAGGTGGACCAGTGTACTCACTGATCTCAGAGCCTGTTGACGTTTGAGAGCTGAGACCCAGTGAGGAGCGAGAGCTGAGAGACAAACTGTTAGAGTAAGGAGTGAAGGGATGGTGAGACTGTAAGAGCTGAGATTCAAAATAAATAAATAAGAATAACTATTTTTTTCAGTAAGTGTTCATAAAAGGAAGGCAGGGGCCAGGCTGTGGCATAGCACTAATATAACTGGACTCACATGGAATGGTTCTGGGTTTGCATCCCAGGACCTCCTTGAGCACACCGGACCTGCATACATGCTCATGATCTGGGCTGGGCTGAGGCTGGAACTGCAGTGTGAACTAAAGACCAAGAAGATCAGGGCCAGCAGGTGGTGTAATGGCTATGTCACTGGACTCCCACGTAGTTGACTATAGTTCGCGTCCCAGACCCGGTGGCTTAAACTCATGCCAGGCACATGTGCGTTCATGCCCAAGATTCCGAGAGGAGAATGGAGGAGAAGGGATTGCGGCATGACCATCCCCCCTGGGGAGTGATTTCTCGCTTTCTGTCTCTCTATCAGTTTTTCTGGCAAAGCACACGCACCCTATAGCAAAAACCTCTCTAAAAAAAAAAAAAAAAGACCAAGAAGATCATCATCTAATAGAAGTGTCTCTGTCTCTCTTTCAAAAAATAAATGAATAAACTTAAAAAAAAATAAGCAAAGGAAAGCCATCAGTAGCATAATACCTTGAGGGAACAGCAGGGATCAAACAAGTCTGGTTTGTTTTTAGGTTGTGCAAGACTGGATCTTGTTTGTTGTCAGAGGGAAAGCAACTGAAAAGTAGGGTTTTTTTTTTTGTTGTTTTGTTTTGTTTTGAGAGATTTTCACTGTAGGGCACGTGCGCTCGCCAGACAGACAGAGAGAGAGACATAGAAACAGAAAGCGAGAAATCACCCCCCCAGGGGGGATGGTCACGCCGCAATCCCCTCTCCTCCATTCTCCTCTCGGGATCTTGGGCACGCACGCACACGCGCCTGGCGTGAGTTTTAAGCCACCGGGTCCGGGACACGAACCGCGGTCGACTACGTGGGAATCCAGCGACATAGCCATTACGCTAACTGCTGGTTCCCTGAAAAGTAGGTTTTGAAGGTGTGAGAGAGAAATAAGTAAAGTCTTACTGGAGATGGATGGAATTGGGGTCCCTGAGGAAGGGCTGCCCATGGAAGGAGTAAGGACATCTTCCTTTGAAAGAGGATAAAAGAAGGGCTTAGGAGTGAAGAATCAATCACAGGACTAAGATGAAGAAGAGAGTGAAGGGACCTCACTTCTAGACGCTCCTACTGTGGTTGAGCAAGAGTGTGGATGGTGTGCTGAGGTCAGCAGGGCTCATGAAACTGGAGTTGGGTGTGGATGAGCCTGAGACAAACATTCCAGGGAATTGACCAGAGATGAGTTAAAGCATTGCCAAAGCAGCAGTGAGGTCCCAGGATCCCTTCAGATGGCCATATCTTGGGACCAGCTGATGACATAATGATTACATCACTGGACTCCCATGTAGTTGACCACAGTTCAAGTCCTGGACCCAGTGGCTTAAACTCATAGCAGGAGCATGTGCATGTGTGCCCAAAATCCTGAGAGGAGAATGGAGAAGAGATTGCAGCTGGCCATCCCCTGTGGGGGTTGATTTCTTGCTTTCTGTCTCTCTGGCAAGTGCATGCTCCCTATAGCAAAAATCTCTCTCAAACTAAAGCAAAAATCCCTCTAAAAAAAAAAAAAAAAGAAAAAAAAAGAAAAAAGAAAAGAAAGAAAGAAAAGAAAAGAAAGAAAGAAACAAAAACAAAAAGATTGGCATATATTTTCCTGGAAAACTACTCACCCATTAACACCCAACTCAAATGTTCCCTCTTTGGACTTACTCAGATAGAAAGTGGACTCAAAAGAGTCATTCTCTCTCCCCAACTTCTGTTCTCTCTTCCTAACTTTACAAAAATATTCAGATTTTTGTATCTGAGATTTCTGTTCACTCATTTTCTCTCTCAGTGTTTCTTGAGCTTCTCAAGGACCGTAATTCACCTCTCAATTTCCAGTGTTCAGCAACATGTTCAAGCACACCTTAGGTTCTCAAATAACGATGAGTGAAGAAACGAAGGGAGAAGGAGCACATGAGTGAGTGATGTTCTCCTGGGTGGAAGCTGACCTCTGTTTACTGTGTCATTAACTAGAGCAGAGGGAGTCCTGAGGAGCTGGCTCTCTTCTGTGCCTGCACCAGATCAGACAAAAACTGCACATGTGGGTACTTGTGCAGGAAAAGCAAATGAGAACAATTCTAGCCACGCAATGGATGGGAAATTCATATGGTTTTCCTAAAATCCATATGCAGTCCTGAGGAGCAGGAGAAAAGAGTGGGTGGATGGAGAACTGAGTGAAAAAAATCACAGGCCCAAAAGATCACTTCCAGTTGGGGATGGAATGACTTTCTAAATCCCAGGGTGTGTGGTCCAGAAAGCAGAGCACTACAGATGCCTTCACTGTAAAAACCCCTCATGACTTTTTTGGGGAAAAAAATAAAAAGTCTGTTTGGAATCTGACTATCTCTCTGGCAGCACATGATCTTGCCTTAAAAAGTCACAGCTCCTGGGACCAGCAGATGGTGTAATGGCTATGTCACTGGACTCCCATGTGGCTGACTGCGGTTCGAGGCCTAGACCCAGTGGCTTGAACTCACGCCAAGCGCGTGTGTTTGTGTGTCCAAGATCCTGAGAGGAGAATGGAGGAGAACGATTGTGGCGTGGCCATCCCCCCTCGGGGGTGATTTCTCACTTTCTGTCTCTCTCTCTGTCTTTCTGGCAAGCACACATGCCCTGTAGCAAAAACCTCTCCAAAAAAAATATTTTTTAACAAAAGTCACAACTCCACAAAATCTTGTTTCAGGTGTTCAGTTGAACGTGCATACGGGGCACCTTGTAACACTGGTGATCACTGGCTGAACCCCTACCTAGCTATCTGCACACCTATCATTTTTCTTTCTTTCTTTTCCTTCTTTCAATACTCCCTTCTTTCTGCCAGAGGGTACATGTGCTCACACAGAGCGAAAGAGAGACAGTGAGAGAGAGAGAAAGCAGCCTGGACAAGGGGCATAGGCACACCACAATCCCTTCTCCATTTCTCCATCCTCTTGGGATTTGGGGCATGAACAGGCACCCAGTACCTTTTCAAGCCATCAAGGCCAATTTGAGCAGCCATCAGCCATGTGGGATTCAGCTCCCTTAACCATCAGGCCACGAGGTCAGCACTCTGCACATTATTTCTCACAACCTTTGTGGTCAGTGGTGTGATTATCCCTGTTTTATACATGTGGAAACAGAGGCAAGGAGCAGATGGGTGAACAGCCCCAGGTCACACACCAGTGCACAGGGCCGAGATTACAGACCAAGTCTTTCTAGCAGCCGAGCCATGCTCTTCCCATTGTTGAGAGGCTAACCCATCAGGTGTGATCAGAAAGGCGCAGCCATGGGGATACACAGCAGCCAGAGCAGCTTCATGGGCACGCCACCTGGTAAAGCGTGCAGGTCCTCATGTTTAGAAGGTCCCGGTGCTTGGTTTAATATTCTACTGTTTCCGCCCTAAAATGCTTAATCATATTTTGATAGGGGGTGTATATCTGGATGAGAGAGAAAAGTGCCCTCTACAGGGTCTCACCACGTGGTGACTCCCTTCCGCGCCTGCCAGCTCCTTAGAATCCTGGGTGCCCATGTGTGCACCTGGCCTGTTTTCACCCAGGGATCTGAACTCAGGGTTGGCCATAGATTCCAGGCTTGCAGGGTCCTTGTGTTACTTCTGGACCACAGAGGCTAAGCCAACATTCTTAATAATTTGGGACCAGCAGAGGGCATAATGGCTGCACCTCTGGACTCTCATGTAGTCAACTGTGGTTTGAGTCCTAGCCCTGGTGGCTTAAAATTCACAGTGGACATATGTGTGTGTGCATGCCCAGAATCCCAAGAGGATAGTGCAGGAGAGGGGACTGTGGCATGGCCATTCCCCTGGGGGGTGATTCTCACTTCCTGTCTCTCTGGTGAGCACATATGCCCTATAGCAAAAGTCTCTCTAAATAATAATAATAATAATAATTTAGCAGACGGTCCTACATTTTTATTTTTACATGGGACAGTCCTGCATCGAATCCTAGACTGCGGAGCTAGAAGGGTTTTTCAAGGTCATCCATTTCAGCCTCATCCATCTTGGCTATGAGGAAACTGGGGCACAGGGAGGTGAACCGGCCACTGTAGGTCATACAAGCCATGAGTGGTGCAGCAGCAGTGAAGCTCAGGTCCCAGGGTTCCTCCCCCACTACCATCCTGTCCTCACGAGAACCGGTACTATTACTATGAGCGAAGGAAGTTTTACCCTTTGCTACAGGAGCTTATCTTTAGCCAAAATCCCATTTGTGGCTGAGTTGGGTCAACTCATTTCACTCCTGGGCAAAGAGCCCTGTGTTTTTTATAAAAACCAAATGCACATAAACTTGAATGTGATTCCGGCAAAACCACAATGCCGACTCTGTGTAAAAGAAACCTTTAGCTGAGTGTCTCATCAAACACCTCTCTCTCTCCTGCCCAAACCTCCCCAAAGCATACTTCTTATGCTAAGTGAGGGAGAGCAATCAGGCAGAGTCTGCTAGGGGTCATTGCCAGGGTGGTCCTGAGAATGTCAGGTTCAAGCTGAACCAGAGAGGAAGAAGCATTTGGCCCAAGACACAAATGATACCTGTCTACTAAATCAATGCTACACATGCTACATTTTAACCCTTTGCAAGGGCCTGGCGAGGACGAGGAGCCGACCAGTTAGTTACAAAGGCTGGTGCTCATCTCTTCCATGCCATGTTTGGAAGTGATGATAATGAGCCGATGGTGCTCTGGTTCCCACCCAGGTACCCAGGTACTCCGGCATAGGTAGGAGGCTCTGCTCAGAGGAGCCACGGGGCGGGAGGTGCATGATTGTTTTGGGGATCCCTTGTGTCTGCCACAGCCCAAAGGAGAGAGGTGGGACACTGACAGATTACCAAGTGAAATCGGTTATGTTTTAAAGAGCTTTCCTAGGCTTCCTGGAATTCTGGAAGAGCTCTGCCTGTAGGAACAGTGTGAATAGTTTCCATTTTCAGCTCAGCAAGACGAGGCAGACACACAGGTTCACCACCTTACATGGAAATGCCACAGGGGCAGTAATTTCACCTCTTTGTTTCTTGGCATGTCCCAAGTACCTAATCAAAATCTGGCATATAGCAGGTGCTCCATAAAAACTCACTGTATGAAGGAATGCTACTCATGATTTTGAAGAATCCTTACAGTGTCACTACAAGTGAATGGACAGCATAGATTATGTCATTCTAACATGACAACCAAAGAGAGGTATTTCAGGGACTCTGAAGCGGTAGAATAGGTTCATGATGTATTGTATGTTTTTTGGCCCAAATGATGACAAATAAAGGCAGGGAAAATACTAGACGTTACCATTTCACTTTTTAGATTATTCCTTTGCAGCTCTATGGATTTAGGCTAATTATAAAAACTCTGGAAGAGGGGCCGGCAGGTGATGTGGTGGTTAAGGGTGCTGGACTCCCACATGGCCGTGGTTCAAGTCCCAGACCTGGTGGTTTGTTTTCTCACTTTCAATCTCTCTCTCTCTCTCTCTCTCTCTGTCCCTCTCTGGTCAAATTAAAATAAATAAATAAAATAATGCTTTAAAAACAAAAACTCTAGAAGATCATGGGAGTGGAGGAAGTAGTGGGGAATGTCTAGCCTTCTCTCTCTGTCCCTTCCTTCTGGGGATACCTACTCTCCTGATCATATGCAGTCTTCTTGGGACTGTAAGTCAAGATGCTAAACCTTCCTGCAGCCAAGCAGCGGCCCTGTGATCCAAGAGCAGCCCATTTCACCCCTTCCTCAGTCTTTCCATCTTAAGTCAACCAAAGCAAGATGCAAAAGAAAACTCAATGGAGTGTGTTTACCCCAGCAGCAACGACCGGGCAGGGTGGCTCCTGCTGTTCAGATGTCCAGAGCTTCTCAGGCTCCTGCCCTATCCCTGAGCTGATCTCTGTGGCCCTTTGTCTGTTACGTGAGTACCTCAGAACCCCCAATACAGTCTCAGTATTCGATATAGCCAGAGTTGCTCCTATTGCTTGGAGCAGTAAAACCTATCTGATTCATCTGATTTGCTAACTGACTACAAGCTGGCATCCGAAACTTCACAGACATTTACCCCCCTTCCCCACCCCAGTATCCCAGTTAGGAATAGCCTGAAGTTGACCAGCAGTTAGCGTAATGGCTATGTCGCTGGACTCCCATGTGGTCAACCGTGGTTCGAGTCCCAGACCCAGTGGCTTAAACTCACGCCAGGCGCATGTGCATGCATGCCCAAGATCCCGAGAGGAGAATGGAGGAGAAGGGATTGTGGCGTGGCCATCCCCCCTGAGGGGTGATTTCTCGCTTTCTGTCTCTCTGTCTCTCTCTGTCTGTCTGGCGAGTGCACGTGCCCTACAGTGAAAATCTCTCCCCTCCAAAAAAGGGACATTGCAATGCTCTGAAAGGAATAGCCTGGAGTGCCCAGGACCCCTCCCCACCTCTACTTCCCATTCTAGCCCCATGGAGTCAGACGACGTGCCTGCTTAGTTGCTGGAGGACACAGGCAAATTGGTCACCAGGGCCCCACTTTCTCTCTGCCTTAACCTTACCTGCCACTCCAGAGGAATGACCAGCTCAGAACAGCCTGGGTTTACATGCCCTATGGGCTGTGCTCTGCTGTCGTTTGGGCCTGCAAGGCAGTGCTCCTGTCTCAGAAATCTTCATCCCTTGTCTTCGACCCCCACCATACCTTTAAACTACCCTTAAGTTTTATTATTATTATTTTTTAATTTGCCAGTGGGCTTATGCACTCACTGGAGAGAGACAGAGAGACTGAAAGAAAGGGAGAGAAGAAAAACCACTCCGCATCGACAGTACGGTCACAGAAGATTTGGGGCATGCACACACATGTGCCCAGCACATTTCTCAAGCTGCTAGGTCTTAGACCGTAACTATGCAGTGGGTCACGTGAGATCCAGCTGCCTTAACCACCACGCCACGGACTAGCCCATCGCCCTGACGCTTTTAAAAATACAAATACAGGGACCAACAGATGGCTTAATGGTTACGCCACTGGACTCCTATGTCGTTGGCCATGGTTCAAGTCCTGGACATGGTGACTTGAAACTCCCACTAGGTGTGTGTGCATGCACGCCCAAAATCCCAAGAGGAAAATGAAGGAGAAGAGATTGCAGCATAGCCATCCCGCTGGGAGTGATTTCTCGCTTTCTTTCTCTCTGTCTCTCTGGTGAGTGCATGTGCTCTATAGCAAAAATCTCTCTCAGAATAAATAAATAAATAAATAAAAATACAGATACAAAGACCAAAAATTCATTTTAAACTAACAGAAAAATTGCAAGAAACATATTCCCTTTACCTATATATATATATATATACACATGTATGTTTATAAAGTATACTTACATTTATAAAAAAGCAAATACTTTTTATTTTCTCAAATATAGTATGCATGTATGTATATAAAAATATATATAATATAGAAAATGGATCAAATTTATATATACATATAGTCTTTTTTAAAAAAATAAATTTTAACTTTATGTATTTATTTATTTGGTTAGTTTCAATTTGATCAGAGAGGGAAAGA